>NC_067482.1:96020503-96395503 GCF_947179515.1 Apodemus sylvaticus | reverse complement strand
CAAAAATCTTGACATTCCTAGGTGCTCAATGCCATTTCCTCAATGAATGAACAAATCAGTGACTTAATTCAAGCTAAAATGCATTTTCTAAACATTCCGAATATCTAATGTTAGTGAGAACTTATAATTCAACTTAAATAACTTATTTTGACTCTAACTCTCCTGGAATACAGTACATGCCCATAAACCTCATCTCTGAGACAGCAATTGTAATCCCTTGCTGTAAATTCTGAGTTTGCCAGAAGACAAGAACTTCTACAAGAACACCAAAACCTGCTTAGTAGAATGAAATCCTGATTCCTGCAAATAACTCAATTTCACCTAGAATATTCACAGCTACAAACTTAAGGTATTTTCTGTGTAATTTCATAGTCAAATTAGCTTTGTTTGTTTTCGTATTAGTGGTACTGAAGAGCTAAGCAAGTTCTCTGACCACGAACATCAAACACTTCCAGGCACCACCACCGCTTTCTACAGAGAGAAGAGTGTGTCTGTGTGTCTGTCCGTCTGTGCGTGCATGGGAGGGTGTCATTCCTCAGGCACTATCTACTTTGTGTTTTCAGATACTCTTTCGTCAGTCTGGAACCTGCTGAGTGACCTAGGCTCACTGGCCAATGACTCCCAAAGCTCTTCCAGTGTCTGCCTACGTTACCATGACTGATTGTATTCTCAAAGTAAAACTCAGAAAGGACAGGTTTTTTTTTTTTTATACTAACTATTCTTTGAGACAAAATCTGAAAATTAAAAATGAGTTTCAACTTTTTTCTATTTGATTCCTATTAAAAAAGATTTTTATATTTATTTATGTGTGTGCTTGTGCTTATAAGATGCCATGACAACAGGTGTAGAACTTGGAGGCGAGAGCCTTTACCCACTGAGCCATCTCATGAGCCTCCAGAAATCTTTCTAAATTATCTTAAAGCATGCTGGTATTTACCTTTCCAACTTGATCTACCATTTTGACATAGTTATTTGAACATTTTAAAACTACTATTTTCAAAACTGTAACTGGCCTTGTGTTTATTTCATCTATTAAAAATTTTAAGTTAGCTTCTCTATTTAAATATCTCCAGTAAGTAGTTTTTGTTAATATAAATAACATTACTAAAAAAAATCAATCTGGAAGAAAAAATATACATTTCACTTTGAATACATCTATATTTTAACACAACATATAAATATTTATGCTTGAAACTTCTCAGGTATTACTTCTAACGGTTTACTTAACAGACATACCGAAAGCTGTGAATGCCCTGAAGCTCCTGCTGCAGAACCTCTTGAGTTGTTGCTATTAAGTCCAGCGCTCCAACAAATTCAGAAGTAGATAACAACACCTGCACTGTAGGCTGAGTTTGGTGTACAGTGGCCATTAACTTCAGTTTATTGTATACTTTAACACAATTATTTCTGGTAAGTGCCAGTCTTAAAATCTGTAGTGATCCTTCACACATAACTTTATCAATCTGTGCAATTTTATCTCGAAGCATTTTTACAGCCTGGGAAGTTTTCTTGAGGTAGTCCTGCAGTTCGTGTTGAGAGGTCATTGCATGAAAAAAAGCTTCTGAACGTAGAGAGATCTGGTGAGCAATGTTTACTTCCACAATATCCAGATAATGGCTCAGCTTCAAAGGGAAGAAAAAAAATCAGATATATCTTAAGTACATCACTCTTGACTATCCAAATCCTTTCTAAAAATGATAAATAAAAAAAAAAAGGTTTCTACAAGTATCAATTCCATTGTGTGAATTATTGGATTAAGGGGATCTTGGAATATGGTACACAAAATGGAGTCAAAAAGTATAGTCCAAAGATAAAAGCAAGCACAAAGAAGACATGTTCACTTGCCTGTTTCTCATTTCCCTCATTACTACCCTTCCAACATGACCTCCTTCCCAAAAGGTAACAGATCCACACAACTGTGTTAGATAATAATAGTACTTTGAGTCCTAAAGTTTCAGAGAAAATTATCGCCTTGACTGACATCAGTATTATCTAAGTTGTTATTTATACTTTACGCAGAACTTTTTCTTCTGTGTACTATCTATTTCACGTGCATGTATGTTTTCTAGCTGTAACAAACTTCAGATATAATTAGCATTCTCATTTTATAAATGGGAAGGAACAAAAGCACTAAATAACTTGAATAAAGTCACATGGTTAAGCAAGTACCAAAACTAAAATATGAAATCAAGTCTGTCAGGCTCTACTATGCTGTTTCAAAATGACAGTAGATAGATCATTGGGTCAGTCACATATTACATACAATTCACTTTGACGTTTTTTTTTCAATATATTTTAAAAATCATTCTTTTATCCATTTATTATTTTTATTCCAATGTTTTATACTCTTGAGTAATAAATGCCTTAAATGTATACTATAATAGTACCAAGTCTAGCTCTTACTGCTGTGTATTTAATATGCTTTCTAAAATTCATGCATCACCTCTGTCACTAGTCAACTGAACCTGGGTACCTCTTCCTTTCTTCCCTTCTAAAAGAAGATGCTACATTTGTTACTACAGGATCTTTCCATTTCTCTTTGTTACTTCAGATTATGTAAGCTAGGCAGTATTTCTAAATCTTGTAATATTGAAGAATCAGTGAACTTTCAGTATCTAAGATTTAAATGATTAGAAAGTATTTTCAATAATGGTCACTTAATTTTTAAAACATGTAATGGGTTACAAATGAAGAAGATTTTATTATTCAATTTTCTTGAGCTCATACCCTTGTTCTTCTCATCTTCAACACAGCTACTGACTCACTGAGTGAAAAGCAACAAGACTACAAACAGATGACATGGTCCAATGGCCACCTGTTGTCACTCGAGTAGAATAAAATGTACTGAAGAATCGATCAGTTTTAGAAGCACAAGCCAAGTGCTGAGAAAGAAGAGTCATGACTTTGCTGTCGTTCAAGCTTTACAAGATTCTTCATATGCCTCGAGGTCTAATTAGAACCGACTTTCAAGATGCTTACTCTCAGACACAGCACAGTAAATTTAAAGCTGTGACCGATAGAATGCAAAAGACCAGGCTTTATAAAGCAGAGTAACAGGAACTATATATAAATACACACACACACACACACACACACACAGGTTTTTGGCTTTAGTTTTTTCGACAGGGTTTCCCTGTGTATCCCTGCTGGCTGTCCTGGAGCTCACTCTACAGACCAGGTTTCCTCGAACTCAGAGACCAGCCTTGCCTCTGCCTTCCAGTGCTGGGATTAAAGGTGTGGACTACCACTGCCTGGCAGAATATTATATTTTATCTAAAACTTTTTTTTTGCTTCAAAATAATGATCTTCAATATAAAAATGAAAGAAAATGGTTATTTCAGAAAGTTGGTTCACTGCTTTTAGGTCATTGTTACAGAGTTAACAGATATGTAACTGAAATATTTGTGATAAGTACAAAGCAATTTGTTAAATAATATATTCTTTCCACTAAAATTCATCAATTTAGGGCCAGTGGTGAGACAGCAAAAATCAACCTGCCACCTAAGCCAGAGGATCTGAGTTAATACCCAGAACCCATAAAATGAAAGGAGGGAACAGACTCCACAAATCTTTCCTCTGACCTCTGCACTTACATAGTGCCATGGTGTACCAATTCTACCACACATGCCTCCCCCTCTCTGACACATACATACAATAAGTTTGCTTTTTATTTTAAGTAAAACTCCACCAGCTTCTATTTTAGGTAAGCAGAACTCAGTAACTTTCAACTTTCTCACAATCATAAATTTATTCTGTCAAGTTAAGATGCTACTTACTAGTCTATCAGTTAAGATCAGAGTTACTGTAACTATGACTGGCAACAAAAATGAACCCAATAAGCTGGAGATGTGGCCAGTGGTAGGGCAGTTGGCCTATTGTGGATGAAGCCCTAGGTTCAAATCCAACACCAAGGGACACAGGATGGGGAAGGGGAGGAGAAGGAGCGAGAAAAGAGGAAGGGAAAGGAGAGAGAGACACGGATACGAAGGGAAGAGTGGAGGAAGGAAAGAATGTCTTAAAAGAAGAGCCTAATAAGCAGATATGAACTGTCAAAAATAGTACCACTTAACCAGAATAGTTTCCTGTATGAAAAAAGTCAGTGAAACATTAAATTACCTTTTCTTGAAGCAACTTGGAAGAAGCTGCATCACGACTTCCTTTTCCACCAGCAGTATTAAAATGAGACCATGGTAAAACTGAATTAAAAGTTAAAGAATCATCCAAGGCAAAATCTGGTTTCATAAAAATCTATTAAAAGAATGCATGTCCCAATTAGTTAAATATCTTCTCTATATCCATTATAACATTTTAAGACCATTAAACAAAATTAACTTGGATCTTGAATATAAAAGGCAAAAGCAAAAATCTCAGTCACAAAAACTATTTCTCACCAAGTTAAAATTCCTTTTTTTAACACTTTTTTAAATATTTTATTTATGTAATATACATGAGTACATTGTAGCTGTCATCAGACACACCAGAAAAGGGCATCAGATCCCATGGTCATGAGCCACCATGTGGTTGCTGGGAATTGAACTCAGGACCTCTGGAAGAGCAGTCAGTGCTCTTAACTGCTGAGCCATCTCTCCAGCCCCAAGTTAATATTGTTATAAAAGATAAAAACTGGGGCTAGAGAGATGGCTCAGCAGTTAGGAACACTCGCTGCTCCTGCAGAGGACCTGGGTTTGGTTCAGTACCCATATGGAAGGTAACAACCACCTGAAAGTCCACTTCCAAGGGATCAGACGCCACCTTCTGACCTCCATGGGTACCAGGTACACATGTGCACTTACACTAAGGTTAAATAAATAAACCTAAAACACAACAAAACAAAAACATGGAAAAATGGAGCTGAAGTGGTAGTGCATGCTTGTAATTCCCATGCTCATGAGGCTGAGGCAGGAGGACTTCCACAAGTTTGGGGTCAACAATGAGTTTAAAGACAGCCTAGGCTCCTATCTAAAAAAGTAAATAAATAAAAACTGAATTAAAAACAGAAAAATGCTTGTGCCTTTACTAGTGCAGATTGCTGTAGCCTGCATTAATGAGTTTGATCATATGTTCAACCCAGCCTACAACAAAGGAGTACCATGCTTATCCTAATTTTCATTGTTTTTCCACTAACAGTTTTTTTAAATGTCAAATATAGGTATCCCTAACTTATATCAGCCTTCTCCTGCTAAAAGTTTCCACAAAAATAATGTTCAGAATAAAAAAATTAAAATTTAAAAGCCAGAATATCCACATGCAGCTAAGCAATGCAATGTGTCTCTCTGCTTCCTAAGGATTTCAAGTCTTCTCTCTACATCTTCATTCATCCTGCTTCACAGGAATGACTTACTCATGTCCTTGTATCAGAGGTACCAATCTACTAACTTCCCTATTTCAAACTCAGTAATTCTCACCCATGAACAACAGACCAAAGAATCTACAGGCATCCAAATGTTCGCCATTTACTAGGGGAAGAGGTGTTTCGCCACTTACTCTTTAAACCTTCCCCAGACTTGAAAATTTATTTAATGAGTATCTCTGAAGACCCCATGTTCCTACAGGTTGATTAATTAGTAACCAAACTAATTAATCATTGTGCTCCCTAGTATCTAACAAGAGGCTGAAAACATACTTTAACCTATTAATATTTATATTTTATTTACCAATTACATCTATAACAAAATAGTATGAATGTGACAGGAAAAAATCTAATTTGGGGCAGAAAGAGGTTTTCTAATTCATGCTTTAATATTATAATTAAAAGAATTAATTAAAAAAATACCTATTCTCAGTCTTTGTTGGGTGTGTCCAGGGGAAAATACAGATAAATTACTACCTAGATCCTAATCTCAATGATTACAAATCCAAGGAATATAATAGAGTAAATATATAATCAGTGCTGTGTTTTCCTGGCTTCCACATCAGTTAATGCAACCAGATGAAAACTGAAATTATTCAGGAAGAAGAAAAGCTGCTCCTGTATTAAACATGTACAGGGTTCTGTTTTTGTTATTACCCCTAAACAATATAGCTATATAGATAGTATTTACATATTTAAATACAGTATTTATAATAACTATTTATTATAAGTAATCTAGATATGTGTATTTAAAAAACGCAGGCACATATGTGTCATTGGCACATTTTGGTATTGGAGGAGGGGGTGTGCCTGAAACCTATTTCTTGTGGATTCTACGGGACAATCTTGCAAAAATAGCAATTGTCTTAGGAAGCAAGTGTCTGCCCTTGTGACTCCTTTTGGCGAGAAGTCAATTGTGTTCAGTTGGAAAGAAGAAAACGCATGGAAAATTGCCTTTTAAAAGAAAACTATAAAGGATTTAAATACATTACAGTTTAAAGTGAGAAAAGGAAAATCTCCCAGGTAGACTGCGAATAAGGCACGGACACAGCAAAAGCCAGTGCAGCTGACGAGGAAAAGGCAGAGCAGAAGCAGAAGCTCCCGGTGCCAACAGGAGCGAGCAAGTCACTCAGTGCAGAATCTCTTATCTAAGAGAGAAGAGCATTTTCAAAGTTCTCCCCTTTCCTGTCTCCTATCCTTCCTCACTCTGCTGAGTAACTATCAAACCCTCTAGAGAATCTTCTGATGAACAACAGACACTCTTGGGGGTTGTGGACTAAGGCCTATCAGTAAATGACGTAAAAAAAAATTTCATATAAGAACCATCTCTAAATAGTCTAAAGTGGTGGTAAACCCACAGTATGATTTAAAGGGGGGGGGGATATCTACAAGTTACAGTGATAAGGAACAGACTACTAATACAAAAAAATGTCATAAATACACATTTCAGTTGTAAATTATTTTCATTTTAAAAAGACAAAAATAGGGATGCCAAAGCTCCAGAGACACCCTTGAAAGAGCAGCTGTAGTCTCTATGGGGTAAGAGGAGGGACTGGGGGAAAGTGAAGAGAACATGCATACAAGGAAATTGCAGCAAAAAAAAACCCCAAACCCTGGAGAAAACACATCCTCTAGCAAAACACATGAGGCATTTAGAATCCAAACTAGGTATGACCAGAGAGCTTCTTCATAACTGAAATATGAAGAGAAGCGATACTAAAAGCTGCAAGGGAAAACAGTACCACCTCACAAAGGAAGATCATTATAGTAACTTCAGGCCTCCTCTCATCTGCAACCCGAAAAGCCAGGAAAACATGAGTGCTACTTTTCAAATCCAGCAAGTAAGTATTCATCAAATAAAGCACTCTCCCCAGAAAGGTTAACTTTCAACACTGATTAAAAAATAAGGATATTTCAGGCAACATAAATGAAGGTAATTTATGACAATGAAGCCAGCTCATCAGAAATCCTTAATGGAGTTCTACACAGAGAGGGTAAGTCTATGAAAAGGTCCACTTCCATGAGACAGCTCTTTCAGAGAAACCCACATTCACACTCTTGGGTGTGTTTCACTTTATTCACAAGTACTGCATTCCTTCTCTTAACCTTCTTGCTTATAATCTATTTACAAGCATCCTTTAATAAGCCCCCAATGTTTAAGAAATGAATGCATTCCCTGAAAGGAACAAATGAATAAAGAAGAGCTGGGAAAACCATCTGCAGGGCTAACCCAGTAAAGGAGCCAAACCCCAAAACTGTCAGGACAAGAAGAAAAACAGTGTCCTAAATCTAGACAGCCAGGATCTCACAATAAAATCACAGGAAATGAACCAGTTTTAAAATCTGAAATGTAAATAAAAATGACAGCAGCTCTACTAGCAAAGATCCCTAAAATCTGAATGTCAAAGGGTGTAATCAACATACCAAGCAAACAGAAGCAATGAACAAGCAGGCAAAGATATCTGATATCTCAGAAAATAAATAAAATCAAATAAATTCAAATAACAGACTCAAATAAATCCAATGAAAGGAGACAAAGGAGAACACTGAAGAGACTGGAGAGATGGCTCAGCAGTTAAGAGCACTGGCTGTTCCACAGAGAGGATCTAGGTTCAGTACCCAGCACCTACATTAGGCAGCTCATGGCTGCCTGAAATTCCAGTCCCAAGCAATCTCATGTCATCCTCTGGCCACCACAGCCACCTGTAAACACATGACACACATACACACAAATATGCAAACAGACACACACACACACACAGTTACTTTTCAAGAGGACAACTGAATACAGGGAATGCTTCACCAAGAAAAACTAATAATTCTAACTATTTATGCACCATAAATGACATTAAATAAAACAAACACTAAATGATGTAAAATATCATGTAAGACCTGATATGGTAACAGCAGCAGAGTGTGTTACCTCACTCTCATGTTTAGACAGGTCTGTAAAACCTAAAATCAGCAAAGAAACTTAAGTTATACCATACAATGACTGGATTTAACAATTATCTACAAAATAATCCAGCCAACATATAGCAAATATAGATTCTTCCCAGTAGCACTTGGGACCTTCTGAATTGATCTCATCATAGCCAACAAGCTGCAAACACATGTACACACACACATACACACACAGAGAGAGAGAGAGAGAGAGAGACAGAGACAGAGACAGAGAGACAGAGAGACAGAGAGAGAGAGAGAGAGAGAGAGAGAGAGAGAGAGAGAGAGAGAGTTCCTTATATACTATCTAGAGTGGAATTAAAATAAAAATCAGCAGTAACACCAACTTCTAAAAGATCATAAATACTTAGTAGATTATACAATACACTAATGGATCACTGAAGAAATCGGGAGAAATTTAAAAATCCTTCGAAGCAAATGAAAATGTAAAAAGTAATAATAATAACCTAGTTGGTCCTCTGGAATACATGCAGACATCTGACCAAGTTTAACATGGTTTCAGGATAAATGTACTGGAGAAAGTATAAACAGATTGTAGCTCAAAATAATAAAGGCTATAGATGGCAAATCTACAGCCAGCATTATACTAAATTGGAAATAGCTAAACACATTTCCTAAACTCTAAAGCCAGGCAGGGGTGTCCACTATCTCTTAGCCAAAATGGTGTTCAGTCTTAGCTAGGTCCCCAAGACAAAAAATAGAAAAGGACAATTCTATACTTAAAAGCCCTTACAGATGCTACCAGAAAACTTTTAAACATTTTCAGTGAAACAGCAGAGTACAAAATTTAAACATACAAAAAACAAAAATGAAACTAACACCAAAAAAGGCACTTTAATAAATAATAACAAATTTGCTGGCAAAGAAATTAAAAATTACCCTAATCACAACTGAAAAAAAAAAAAAGAAATTCAAAGATCTCTTCAACAAAAATTTTAAGACACTAGAAAATGACACTTCAAAGATACTACATGAAGAAAAGATCTTCCTTGTTCTGAACTGGCACATCAGTGGGAGGAGTGGTCCTTGGTCAGGTGAAGGCTCAAGATGCCCCAACAAAGGGAAATCAAGGGGGGGAGTGGGTCGGGTGGAAGGGCATATACTTGGAGGCAGGGAATGGGAGGGGTTGAGGGTTTTCAGGGAGGGGGGGAAACCGGAAGAGTTTTAGCATTTGAAATGTAAATGAAGATTATATTCAAGAAAAAAAAAGAAAAAGAAAATGAATATACAACTACAGTCTCAGATTAAATGCAATACCCATCAAAATTCTAATCACATTCTTTGTAGAACTAGAAGAACGAATTCATATGGAAAAATTCATATGGAAACTGAAAAAAGCCACACAGCCAAAGTAATCCTTAAGAGAAAGAGCACTCTTAGCAAGTGTCCTCATAGTCTGAGCTCAAAGTTTACCACAGTGGCACAAACAACAGAGTACTTACTAGCTAGCAATACACATACATACACCTACCTACCTACCTACCTACCTACATATATACAGCAGACTTTGGATCAATGAAACAGAACGTAGGACAAAGAAATGAACCCGCACAGCTATAGTCATCTAGTCAAAACTGTACACTGGAAAAAAAGACAACCTATTCAACAAATGGTACTGGTGAAACTAGATATCCACCTGCAAAAGAACGAGAATGTAGACCCCTATCTCTTACACTGAACAGAAATCAATGTGCATCAATTAACTTAAAAACTGAAATGCTGAAGCTGCTGCAGGAAATCAGGGCACACACATCAAGATGTAGGAATGGAAAAGAACCTTCTCAACAAAACCCCAATAGTACTGTAAATAAACTCAAGAATTAACAAATAAGACTAGATGAAATTTTAAAAGTTTCTCTAAAGCAAAGAAACTATCTACAGAACAGATAGACAGTCTGTAAAGATTGAGAGAAAACCCTCACCAGCTTATATTTTAAACAGATTAATATCTAGACTATATGAAGAGCAAAAACCAAATACTGAAAACCAAACTGCCAATCAAAAATATAGTAATTAGATGAATAGATAGTTTAAGAGAAACACAGACAGTTGACCAACCAGTACTTTAAGAAGTGTTCAATACCCTTAGCCATCAGGGAAAAGCAAATTAAAACAACTTTAAGATTCAATCTTAGCCTAGTCAGAATTTTTAAAGGACAACAAATGCTGCCAAGGATATGGAGAGAGAGATAGCTTTGTTCACCTGGTACAAGTGTAACCTACCACGGGCATTAAGGAGATCAGTATGAGGTTTCTCTAAAATTAAAAAAAGAAGGAGCTATATGATCTAGTTATATTATTCCTAGGCATATACTCAAAAAAACTCAATAGACTAAACCTGAACATCCATGTTTACTCCAAATTACTCACAACAGCAAGGAAATGGAACCAATGGAGATCACCATCAACAGAGGGATAATGAAAATGTGAACTATAAATGCAAGAGATTTTTAACTATAAGGAAAAATGAAATTTGCAGGAAAATTGATGAATATGGAACATACATTAAGGAAAGTGACACAATCTCAGGAATTCTGACATATCCAGATCCTTGCTTATAATTTTGACATATAAATAGCATAAGCATGGACAGACTATGAGACTAGAAAGCAGGCTAAGGGAGGGGAAGAAGGGTTAAGGGAGTGGGATAGCCAAGAGTCCATAAGTAACAGGAGGAGCAGGAGGAGGGCGTGCAAAGGTAAAATGGAATACAGGAGTGTCAGAAGATAGGGTCACAAGGGAGCAGAGCCAACAACGCAAATTTCATTTCAAAACTGTCTTGCTGATTAAATATTTTACATGAAAATAAAGAGGAAAAATGACTTATCTGAAGAAATCGTCAAATTAAAGTATTTATATATTTTTAAGGCCTCTCAGACAAGTCTCACTTGTCGAAATAGTCAATTGAAGATGTCTTATAAGGTAAACTGTTAAACGTTATTATACTAAATACTAAAATATTATATATTAAAAGTGTGTTCTTACTGTTAAGCTTCATTACCTTAGGTACTTGTTCCAGATCTGTCCTGGATTTATCTATGAAAAAAAGTAAAAGGTAAATAAACTTTTCATATTTGTTTTCAGTTTGCATTCATAAATTTGTTGTGAAAACTTAAATATTGCACTGGGTTAACTCGGTAAGTACTGACATTTTGTCCCTCAAGAATTCCTCGGTCTCCCTACTGTCTCCACTCTAGTAGGCCACACTGCACAAGACAAGTGTTCCAAATAAACTTACCAGTTAGCAACAAACAGGCGAATCCATTCCAAGTCTTTCAGATGCCCTTTTAATTACGTTTTTGTAAAGTTAGGTATGGTGTGCTATGTGGTTTTAGAAACTATATTAGGAAATTCTAAAATAGAAATACGGGTTTTGTTGTTTAATGTTCCTGTTAATACCTTTTGTTTTTTGACACAAAGTCTTATTCTATTGTCCAAGTTAGCCTGGAAATTATTATGTAGCCAAGCTACCCTCAAACTCATAATTCTCTTGCCTCTGCCTCCCAAATTCTAGGATTATAGGTATGTTTTACATATTTAGCTAGAAATATTATTTTTATTTTATTCAAAACTTCATTCCAAATTTCTGGTCAAAGACTGATTTTTGATAGCATATTGGTTTTCTTCTCTGACATCTTAGTTTGTATCACCTTCAAATGTATCCACAAATGGACACTTTGTCTTCATCCTGCCAAGCTAATCACCAATTAGTTCCCCTTTCTTTTCTCCATTCAGCCTTTCTACACTTGGACTCCACCCCCTCTCCATAGCTTCAAATTCTTTCCTTAAACTAATCCTTTTATCACTGCATGGAAATATGCTCAGCTCTCTCCCACTGACAAAAATGAAGGTGAAACAAGGGAGCCACCTTGGGAACAAAGCTTAACAACAACACAGGTGTACAGCCCTACGAAAATGCCTCTCCTGCCCTGTCAATCAGTTCCTTACCTCAAGTCTTCAGTTCATCCTTACCAACAGTCTACACACCTTGCTCACATATACCCTTCTTATGTAGTATGACGGTTTCTAAAACTATTATTCTGCTCTAAAGGCTCACTCTAAAAATCTGTCAAGTCCTAAAAGACTGCTCAGCGTGCAAAGAGCATTCTGACCTTGTAAGCCAGTAATTCTCTAAGACTCATAGCTTTTCATTTCCAGTGTGGATTCTCTTTGTGATGTCCTTTCTCTGACCTCTTTCTCATCTACTCCAAAAGTATCTCATTTTCTATGTACCTAAGTGAGACCATTTCACAGGTGTCTACCACCAGTCCTTTCCTCACTCAACCCTCTTGAGTGATGCCACTGACACCCTTCTGTCAGTCATACTGCATTATCTCTGATAACTACCATGCCTAAAGTTCTCCTTCCTGGGCTCTAGGTTGCCAACAAAATGTTTCTTTCATTACAAACTGCCAGCCAAACTAGCCTCCATCTCTTTCAAAATCCTTCCTCCCTCTCTCCGTGAATTGGACTCCTCTCACGTACACAGCTACTGCTCAAGCACAAAACTATATTTTTGTCACTGCATCGTTTTGCCCCATTACCAAAACTGACTGACAATTGAAGCCTGTGCTAGGTTAACTAGCCATCTGCTCTCATTTCTTCTCCACAGCCTCTCTATTACTGGGACACCATTTCTTACTTGTTTACTATCTTCTTGTCTCTATTCTTACCATTATATAACTACTTATCATTAACTGTTTTCACTAGGAAAGTACAATTAAAAATCTAACCAGTTCTAATATAGAACTGAAAATATTTTGTAGTTCTATATTGTCTTCAGACAAAATAAAGTTCCTGAACATGATATACAAAATTCTCTATGACCTGCTCCCTGCCTGTTCCTTTACCATCATTTCCTACTCCCAGTAGACCAACAGGTGAGGGGCCTGCAGCTCTCTGAATATGCTTTGCTCTCTCTTGACTCTTTGTATATAAAAAACAGTACATACTGGCTTTGTATATACTGCTCTCCTGGGTGTATGCATGTGTGTATATTCATTTTCATTCCTAAAAATATATAATCCCTACCAAATACATGTTTCACACTAGCTAAATTAAAACACAAGTCATAATCATCAATTATGGGATATTTTGCAATCTGAGGAAGTAAAGCTGGAATGTGTGCAATCTTATAAAGCTAAAGTGACTAATATATAAAGTGCTATGATTGTTGGTTTATTTCTTTAAATTCCTTGAGAGTTTAAACTATTTCTTACTCTTTTACTTATAAGCAACAAGCAATGCACCGAATACCAAGAAATTAAGCACTTGTCAAACTGAAGGGTTATACAACCATCACAATCATTCTTTAAGAAGCTTATAAAAAATATTATGGTTTTAGATTATAAAATTTCTTACTAGAAATAAAAGCTAGGAGTACAGCCTAGCATACACGAGGCCCAGGTTCCAATCCCCATTACCACAAAAATAAACATAGAAAGAATTTACTTAAAAAATTATACATATAAAAAAGGAAACAAAGTTCCAATGTTAATAACTTGTTCATTAATAAGTTAAGCTATGCTTATTATCTATAAATAGCATATATTCATACCATGAATATGTAAAAGAGTCCTGTCAAAGGTATCTTTAGGAGGACAAATATTCTTGCATCTCTCATGAATCTTCTCTCTCTAATAAAAACACAATGAAATAATAATCAATGCTATGTAGAAATATGATTATTCAAAGCATCAAAATGTTCTACAACATAATTAAAATATGCAAAATTACTTCTGAAACTATTAATATGAAATCACTAGCTTCTGAACTTAAATACAAAAAGAAACAGAACCAAATACCACTATGGAGGGATATAGATAGATAGACAGATAGATAGCTGAGTGGTAGAAACTTACCTAACTTGTGTAAAGCATTGGGATTACCCAAGCATCTAGACATAGACAGATAGACAGAAAAACAGACAGACAGAGATTGATAGACAGAGATAAAGTTTATTTTCCTTTCATGAATAACATTAAAAAGACACATGGGAGACACATGGAAGGCTCAGCTACCAAGCCTGAGGACCAAGACCATGTGGCATTGAGAATCAACTGCCAAAGGTTGTCCTGACCTCCACACCTGTGCCTCAGCACGCACATGCTCACACACATATTTACATACAATAAATATAAGTAACTTAAAAAAAAGACACATCCGGGCAGTGGTGGTGCATGCCTTTAATCCCAGCATTTGGGAGGCAGAAGCAGGTGGATTTCTGAGTTGGAGGCCAGCCTGATCTACAGAGTAAGTTCCAGGACAGCCAAGTCAACACAGAGAAACCCTGATTTGAAAAACCAAAAAAAAAAAAAAAAAAAAAAAAAGAAAGAAAGAAAGAAAGACAGACAGACAGACAGACACATGGGAAAGTGGGACATGGAGACAAGAAAACACTTTGCTAGTAGTGCTTAAAGTTCTAGAAACATTCTGTCAGTTATTTATAGACAGTTTGTCAAGGTGCTAAACCATTCTGTATCTCCACCAGCAATGAATGAGAGCTTTTATTGCACCATACTCTTCCCAACACCACCGTCAGTAATTTAGATCTCTATTATACTAGCAGATATAAAAATAATTGAGAATACTTGTTACAAATCTGATTTTATACATATTAATGTCAATAATATAGCCATACTTATCCTATCTCCACAAAATTAACAATGTAAGCAAGCAAAATAAAATCAGATATTTAAGTTGTAAATTAAATATATAACAACTGGTAATTATCAAAACACAAACATGTAGTAATCTGGATAGCGGCTCCTGGCTGCAATCTCAGTAAGGAGGCTGAGGCGAGGACAGTTGAGACAGTTGGGACACAGTGAAGTGCGAGCACACACGGGCCTGTGCACAAACAGTCTGCTTTTGTTGGTACTTATTTCCCACTGTGCCAGCTGACTTTTTAAAGACTGAACTGGTAACTGGGATATTACTAATAGTCATTTGCTAAAAGTCAGTAACAGACCATTTCAAACTCAGCATTCAACCCTTGCTTCCAGAAAGCACAGTTTAAAGAAGGCTGCTGAGATCTTCAACCTCAATACTCAGGAAGTACAGGCAGGCTGTGAGTTTGAGGCCATCCTGATTTACATATCAAGTTCCAGGCAGGCCAGGGTTACAGAGTGAGACCCCGCCTCAAAAAAAAAAAAAGAAAAGGAAAAAGAAAAGGGAAACGGAAAAAGGATAAGAGAGAGGGAGAAGGTGGGGGGAAAGAAAAGAAAAAGAAAGGAAAAAGGAAAAAAAAGAAAAAGAAGCAAAAAATTGGACCGTTGTCTGGATATAGTAAAGGAATCTGCTTACAGTAATATGCTCTGCTGTAGTAAACTGAGACATGGAAAAAGTTCTACTCTGATTATTTTTTTCTTGAGAACTTTATCAGCAAACAATCTCCCAAGTGATTTAAGCAGCACTATACATGCTCTTTTTCTCCCTCCTTAAGTGTGTACGTTGGAGGGAGGGTATGTGACTATACTAGCAATTTACAACATTTCCTGAACTACCTCTAACCTTTGCAACTTGCTTTTTAAATAAAGTTCATAAAGAAATAGTTGTAACAGTGTTTCAAAATCTTCTCCTACCAGGTGAGGTAATGAACTTGGTAGGCAGAGGTGGCAGATTCCTGGATTTGAGGTCAGTCTGGTCTATATAGTGAGTTCTAGGCCAGCTAAAGCTACAGAGTTAGACCTTGTCTTAAAAAAACAAAACAAAACAAAACAAAAACAAACATTAACAATTGAGAATGGATAATTTTTACCTCCCCAACCTTTAATATATTTATGCTGGTGTTTGTTTTTCTCTTCTAGCTCAACTGTAGACTTTGAAGTCCACCAAATCCTTCCTGTAACTACAGTACCCTGATGAAGTTAGTCAGATAATTTATAGAATCATCACATCTAATGCCTACACCTGGCAGTATTCCAACCTCAGAAGCGCACAACGCAGCAATAATGTTCTTATTGCTAGAGCCTGCCATAGAAAAGCCTTTAACACCAGGATTTAACATTAGGAGACAGGCTATGTCTCCTCCGGCCACATAAACTCTCTAGAAGGCCAATGCAAGAAGATGGCTTTGGTCTGCAGGAAGCCAACTGTGTGTGTAATAAGGGACAACAGGGTCTCCTCCTGTATAGACTCCCCTCTTCTAGCACCAAATCCTATGACAAATCACAACAAAGAAGACCCAACAGTTAAAGCTCAGATTTCAGAGTAAGTGGCCAATTTCAGGGTTATTATCTCCAGACAGGAAGGCGGGAAGCTGAAGCACAGGAGGGTGTGTGAAGCTTTTTGCCTCAGGCATGCTGGAGAGAGAGGAATCAGTTCTATGGCCCTGGCCTTCAACGTGTCTAGGATAGTTTTATTTTCTTCCATGTCTTCAGGAGATTCAATTGTTCATCTTTTACAAACTAGTTCTAGCTCAATACCAAGTTACTGGTATGTAAACAGATCTTAGCCCACGCAGTCTCACTGCAGTCTAGATGTACCTTGAGATCTTAGCCACCAGGGCTTCCAATCAGCACAACAGACTTGTCAAGCATCCACAACTTCTTCTTCACACCATTCACCTGAGGGTAACTCATGCCAGACTACATTCTATCACTTAAAACATAAAGCTTAGGACATCATTCCCAAGAAAACAGAAGTCTCTCAGTGGGCAATCCTCACAGTCTCTAGCAAATCGGTGTCAAGGACACAGGCTTCATACCAGGAATGACACAAAAGTACTTACTGTTCAGTGTCTCCTACATACCCAGTCAATTCTTCAGGCAGAATATTCCCAGTCATGGGTCATCTCACTGATAAACTCTAGGCTATGAAGCCAACAATTTGGATCCAGAAGTAGTTACAGTGTTTAAAAACAACAACAAAAATATACAACTGGGTACTCAAGTGAGAACTGGGGATTTCCAAATATGGAAGCCTCTGGACTGGTCTGGGCTCTAGGCTTCAGAAAGCGGTCATTGTTAGGTTTCTCTCAGGAACCCTCTTTTGTTCTTACAACAGCAGTGTCGCCACTTTCATTCCCTCAAATTTTCACACTGATCAGCTGCTCACATTAGATCCTAATTTCTGAAGTTGTTTATCTTCTGAAGATGTCTCCAGTATCAAATGTTTGCCTACTGCAATGGCCCGCTTCCGGAGATGTGTCTTTGTAGTAGCAATTCCCAGGTAGTTGTCACAGGTCACTTGGCTTCAGAACCTTACGGTTCTTCCTAAGATTCTGCCTCATTCCTGAGGAACCCAAAACTGCTCATCAGTGGCGTGCTGTCAGGCTCTGACAGACTGTGCTTTGGCCTTGCACCTGAACAATCAAATTACTGATAGGCAGCACCCACTCATCACCCGCATCCTGCGTCCACATGAATCTGTGCACCTGCTTGTTTCCACGGCTGTCTGACATGGGAGCTTGCCTTCTCCCCACACCCTAACCTGATCATTTCCTAAATCTCACAACTCATCTGAGCTTCAGTAACTCACAGAACCATTTCTCCTTCGCAGGTAGGGTAGGATCCCACCAAATCTTAACACTAATAAAAATTTGTAATCCCAAATAAAAAAAAAATTACTACAAAGGAAAGATTGATCTACTAAAATGTATCTAAAGAAAGATAACCCAAGAAAACAGAATTTGTACACATTAAAAAAAAATACTTCAAAGATTCTTACTCAAAAATCTACATGAATCGAACTAAAAATCTTCCTGTTATTTCTGAATTGATGATCACTAAATTCAAGATTAGGTGTTACCTGAGAGATCTCCTGTTGGTATGCTATAAAATGCTCCTTGCTGATCTGAGGGAGGTAGAGTGAAGGTGTGACTTCAGTGTCCACAAAGTCCAATCCCCAAGTTTTTGTGAAGAAGTCAGATTCTCTTTTTGCTAATGTAGGATCATTTAATGCTGCTGGGAGATTTACTTTGGAATGATACACAGTCCATCTATGTTGATCTGTAACTAGAGATGGGGCAACACATAAACTATGTGAATCACCTGCAAAAGTAAACAAGAGAACTCTGTAAAGTTGTCTCTATATGTTTGCAAGTAGATCTTAGAAAAATAAAAATGCTTACAGTCTATTTTATAGCCAACCAACCTTTTTCTATAGGAAAGAATTAATAAAAACTACCCTAATTTCTTTAATTACAACTTCTATCAATGTATTAATTTTAGTCTTTATGAAAACAAAAAGCCTAAGCTTTTCTTTAAAAGGCAGGTCTTCTTCCCCAGTGTATTATAGCAGGCACTCATTTAAATGCCCTTTGTTTGGCTTATAATCAGATGATATAACACTGGTGCATCATTAATCATAAAGGAAAGAACAATGTACAATAATCATATGAGTTAACAGATTTGGTGTGAACAGTCACTGGGAATGCCTAACAGCACATAGTGAAATCACTGCTCCCTGAGGCGGCCATGCCTCACTTTTCTCAGTCAAGAAATATGCCCACTTTCCAGGGAGAAGACACTTCTTAGCATCCATCAGTCACTACAACATACAGTTCATGGCTGTCAACATCATCCGTAGTGCTGGAATGACACTTTCTACATACTTTCTCCATAAAGCACAGCATACATTTTCTGTTGACGCACACTTGACAACCTGTGAGCACTAAGCTACAGGTCATTTCAAACAGCAACACCTCCAGCACAGACAACAACAAACCAAAATGCATAACATTAAACAGGCTTCATAAAGGGTATTGTTTCCAGGAGCTAAAAAAAGAAGGCTGAGCAATCACGGCTGGGAACACCTATGTTAGGCAACATTTGTTACTGCTCTGCACACATGCGCAAACTCCACCAAAGTACAACAACTATTTACGACTGGGGGCTAATGCACATTTTAGAGAGTAAGAATATTTGCAAATACAGAATTTGCCAATAGTGAGAACTGATTACACTATATCTTAACCAAACAGTTTTCAATATGCACCTCCATTTTTTTTATACTTTTCCTGTTTCCTTACTTAATGGAAATGGGTGAAAAACTATATTCTAATTTCCTAACTGACTACACATTTTGTTTTTGAGCTGCTTTTTTTTTAAACTTAAATTTATTTAATTTATGTATATGAATATACTGTCACTCTCCAGAATTACCAGAAGAGGGCATCAGATCCTATGACATACAGATGGTTGTAAGTCACCATGCTGTTGTTGGGAATTGAGCTCAGGACCACTGGAAGAGCAGTCAGTGCTCTTAACCACTGGGCCATCTCTCCAGCCTCGGGTTGTTGTTTTGTTTTTGGTTTTGTTTTTAGTCATTGTAAAATTTACTCTTTTGAAACCTGATTACACTTTAATAACACAAATCATTAGAAAATCCCCCAAAAGTAATTACCTGTGGGTTCCTTGGGACACACATCTGGCAGTGACTGCACAGGTCGAATATGTTTTGTTGGATCTACCTCTTTTTTAAAGAAAACATCACTGCTGCTTCCTTGAGGCACTGGAGAAGAACTGTGGCTTGAAGCCATTGCATAAAATCACCACTCAACTGAAAATAAAAAACAAATAATAACTAAGACAATACAAACAAAATCTATCTTAGACATAATACACATCACAAGTAGGTTTTCAAAACAAGTAGCACTTTTTCAAAAGCGATCCAAGTGTAAATATACAATTCGAATCTGTGTGTAGCTTGCTTTTTGCTACTTTGTGGGTTTTTCTTTCTCCACCCCTTTTCTTCTCCCCTTTCAACCCCCTAACACTAGGCAAAAAAAAAAAAAAAAAAAAAAAAAAAGAATCGAGGCAGATCCCTGAATAAAGTCGGACAGGGAAGGGAGAGCCTATCCTTAGACTAGTTCCTGCTGATTACAACACAATCTACCCTGCGTCTCCGGGCCCTAGCATGACTACCCTCTGAAAAGTCACCAGAATTCCAAATGGTACACAATCACAGAAACTATCTGCAGTTGGCAAAAATCACGCCCTGCCAAAAAGCACGAGGCAAATCTTAGTCAGCTGCTGTGGACAATCTGAAGCAGCCCTGTATCCCACACCTGGGATTAAAACAAAAACATAATATTTCTGTGTTGTTTTGTTGTTGTTGTTGTTGTCGCAGTGAAAGCCCAGTTTTAAATTCCTGACAGCTGTAGCAACTTCCTCTCCAGACATCACCACCCAATTCCCCACCTAAGTGACAAGTGACAAGCTTATGGCTGACACATCATTTTCCCTCACCTACAATCCAGAAAGACTTGCCTGTTGTAGCCTGGGCGTGACTTCTCTGCCCTCATTCTGAGACTGATGAACTTGCCCTGGAACTGTTCCCAAATAAATATGCTTTTATACATTTAATTCTGCTTGAGTTGTCTTATTATGCCAAAAACCAAAATTCCAAAACTGTCACGACATTCTCTATCTGCTGTTTTAAGTCATTAATTATGTTGGAATTATGTTGGGTATAATGGGAAATTACAAACAAGGACATTTTTAATGAAGTAAGCACCTTTTGGGTCAGTGGCCAATCTCTCCTTCTCAATTCTAATCTTTATCAGTTTGAAGGTATCTTATCCACAGCTTTTCACTTCCTTGAATATATAAACAAATCTGCATCCAACAAAATTTTCACTGGCTTCCATTCTGGTATTAGTAAATCCTCATATTATATAGGCTGATTTAATTCCACAGTTTTTTCTTTAGCCCATATCTGTCTGCTGCTGCTGTTCCCTAACTGAAATAACTTGTAATTTTTCCTGCAGGGCCCAAGCCAGCCCCAGGACCATTGCTGGACACAAGAAACTGCCTTGGATCTCTCTCTGGCCAATCATCTTTGTTCTGATGGTGACTCCTGGCACATTGCCTGCACAGGAAGCCCAGTCCTTCTTTCTGGTTTATATTTAGAAAAACCATTGCCCTTTGAGATGCCTTATTCACAATTTTGTTACAGATGACCAAATTTCCCACAATTAAGTAACTGAGCATTTTGAGATGAGACTTTAGACAGCTTGGTCAGTCTCTTTGCAAATAATCACATTTCCCACAAATGAAACACCAGGCATTCTGAGATTGGAGCCCTCTAGTTATAGCTTGACATGACATTTAGCATGATATGCCTTAGAACCTATATCAGTCATATCCCTTATCCATTCACCCATATGCTCGGCTCACACATTTAATGGTCTAAACTCATTTTTACATTTGGTATTTGCATTTTCAAATGCCAACGTCTCTATCAACACCTGTCTTGCATCAAGGTCTGATACATCTTTCTTTGCTCACAGCTGAGACTAATCTTTACAAAAAAAAAAAAAAATCATTAAAGACTTCTCCAGAGCCTTGTATAATCTTTGTAAACCAGGTAGATTTTTACCCCCAAGGCTTAACTTTGTCCCAAGCTCTTAAAGCCCCTAAGTGACACTGTTCTACAGTAGTGTCAGCAGCATCAATTAGATCTGTTCTTGTATATCAGAGTACCACCCTCACCCAGCAACTGATCTTTTACTATATCTATTCCCCTTGTTCTGTTTTGCTGTTCAGTGTTTATGGCTTCTTCTGTCTACCAAGTTAACCATTCAACTGTTGGCCAGCCTCTAGTACAGCTGTTACCAATGCCTTCCAATCTTGGGGAATAATTCTATTTAGTTAAAACACCTTAGCTCTATCATTTCTATAGGATGCCATGCTATCTCGGCATAACCTTTTCTACACCGTTAGCAAGCATATGCTGCATATGACTACTGGAAAGCTGAGGGTGATCTCATAACCCTAGGCCCATTCTTTCTCTAACTCTGGTGGTACAGTTGGTTCAAGATTAACCATTTCTCTTGGAACAAGCTATTTATTCAGATGGTCCTCCCACCTTGTCAGCAGAGACCACCCTCCAGCACAGTTTCTTTCCCTCCTTCCTCCTTTGGGAAACCATTCCCTTGTTCAGGCACCTGGACTGAGGCCTAATGCTTTCCCTTTTCCAATGCTCCTCACTTCCCAAGTGCTTCTACTTCCATCCACAACTGTTCCAGTTGCACAGGCAACTCTGCAACCCTTTCAAAACCAAGAGGGCAAACATTTTCCGGTCCAGCCATTTGTTGTTGGTTTGGTTTGTCTCTCAGGTCCCCCCATTCCCACTCACAATGTCTCTAGGTACACAGCCATTCTCCCAACCTTTTTTGAAACAGAAACAGGAAAACAAAAACAGAAAATCCCCTCTGGGAGTAGAGCAGGGCTATCACAGTGGTAGCAGCCAAAATAAGTTTCTGCTGGCATCTTTGAAAAAGGAAAAAAATCTATCCCTCATCCCCTGAAATTTCTCTAAGGCACTTGGAATCAAATCTCCAGTTCTGCCTAATCTGAACACCACTTGCAGCTGCCTTTATTACTACACTTTGTGGGTTCTTCTTTTTTCCTCCCTTCTCCATCCCTTTTCTTCTACCCCTTCAACCCCCTAACACTAGATAAGAGGTGGGGGAGGAGATAAAGAGGAAAGGAAAGATCTCTGAATAAAGTCAGGGGTCAGAAAAGGGTGACAAAACAAAGACCCACAACAAACAACCAATAACCCACCCTGCAGCTCAGGGCCCTGGCATTTATCTACCCACTGTAAAGTCCCCAGGATTCCAAACATCACACAATTGCAGAAGCAATCTGCAACTGCCAAAATCACAGCCCCAACAGAGCATGAGAAAAATCATAGTCACCCACTGTGGGTGATGTGTAGCAGCCTCATATCCCACACCTGGGATTAAAATAAGAATATTCTTATGTCTGTGTTTTTTAAAAGAACAAAATTTTCAAAATTGTCACCATATCTATGGTTAATTATGAAAGTTGCTCAGAATATTTTGTTTATTAAGAAACGTATTTTATCTGTTTAAAAAAAAACCCACAGGTAAATATCTTAATCTTTTCTTAAATGTGAAAATACATAACAATCTTGTACCCAAAATATTAAAGATGAGACATGCCATTCATTCAACAAGACTACAATACTGGCACACTACCAGAATGGCTAGAGTGCATAAGTTTTAAGTCCACCTTGCCTAGTTCAAAGCTTGGGTTCATTCACCAACAGTGTAACCATATGACTATAGCTGTACTAGACTAAAGTACAAGTATTATTTCACTGCTTTATGGCCCCGAAAATTACAAATATAAAAACAACAGGTTGGAAACTGGCAAATGGGATAGGAGCTGGACAGATGGCTCTGTGGTTACAAGTGCTTGCTGCACTTCCAGAGGACCTGAGTTCAGTTCCCAGCATCCACAAGACAGTTTACAACCTCCTATAACCCCAGTTTCTGATAACCCAATGCCCTCTTCTGGCATAGACAAGTGCTGAACATACACTACACAGACATACATGATGGAAAAACACCCATACACATAAATAGAAAACATAGCTAATTCTCTTTTTAAAAAGAGTTGTAAGAAACAAAGATCCAAAGCTATAACCCACAGCAAATAGGCTCATCCACTTGGACTTCTTTATAGTTTGGTAAAAACTGTATTTTTCAGGGTTACCAGAAAATCTATCTCACCATTTTTAGTACAGGAAACAACCAATCAAGCATCCTATCTAGTGTAAAAAATACATTGGGAGCACACCTTTAATCTCCGTGTCTATGTGAGTTCAAGGCCAATCTAGTCTACAAAGCACAAGCAAGAGGATGGGGGAGATGCTAAGAAAATATACAGACTTTGGAGTCTCTAAAGGCACTGACCTACTTGCTAAAGACCTACCTTTCCACTTACAAAAACAAACAAACAAACAAACAAACAAAAAACAGAAAACAGAAAACAGGAGAATAAGGTTTAAACCTTTAAGGGGAAAACAATCAAATCAAAAACATAAGGCATTATATTAGAAAACTGGTCTGGTTCCTTATTGATTTTAATAAGTCATTCTGGACTAAATTAGTATAGCACCAACAACTAAAAGCAGTTATACTTGACTGAATCCTGTTTTTTTATAAAATGGCTTGGAACTTTTAATATGAATTAGCTATAAAATGGTATTTTGAAATCATTAATTTTCTTAGTTGTATTAACTGTATTGAAAAAAAGGCTAGAAAGATAGATGAGTAGTTAAGAGCACTGGCTGCTCTTTCAGAGGTCCTGAGTTCAATTCCCTGTCAAGCACATGGTAGTTTACAACCATCTGTAATGGGATCCGATGCTCTCTTCTGGTGTGTCTAAAGATAGTGACAGTGTACTCATATACATTTAAACAAACAAACAAAAAAAGAACATATCAGAAATATTTTTATGCTTAGCATTAGAATAAAGAAGTATTTACAAGTGATATATCTCACTACCTGCAATTTCCTTTTAAGTGATTAAGCAAAGAATTCATATAAACCAAATCTGACAAAATATAAAAACAAGGAAAACTATATTGAATATTGAACATTCTTTTGTTTTTCCATATGATTTTAAATTTTCAAAGTAAAAGTTTAAAGAGAGAAAATTACATAATTGTAAATACTAGTACAAAATCTAAGTATGCAGAAAAAAAACTACTCAATTTGTACCACTACTTAAATCTACCTCAAGATGATGTTATTGCATAACTTCAAATATGGAAAAAACTTATCAAACGGTTTCATTTTACACTGGGTTGGGGACTGGTTCTAATGCTCTGATTTAATCAAACCAAATGCTGAATCAAACGTTGTCCCCAATTGGTTTTTGATCCATCAATAAAGATGCCAGCGGCCAGGCTGGAGAGATGACTCAGCAGTTAAGGGCACTGACTGCAATTCTGCTCTTCCAGAGGTTCTGAGATCAATTCCCCCCGCAACCACATGGTGACTCACAACCATCTGTAATGGGATCCAATGCCTTCTTCTGGTATATCTAAAGACAGCTACAGTGTACTTACAAAATAAATAAACCTTTAAAAACAAGCCCCTTTTATAGACTGAGCCCAGCCGGCATGGCACCGGAGTCTACCTTAACCTCCAGTTCATGGGGCTTCACCCCCTCAGCTTCTTTTCATTCCCTTAAACCCCACTTCTTTCAGCTATGCACTCTTTTGCCCCCCTTTCTCTTGCCATCTCTCTTGATTGTCTCTTTCTCCTCCTCAGTCTCTCCTTCAGTTATAACTTGGGGTGGTGATGTTCTCAGTTTATGCACTAGACATGGTAAGAAAAGAAAACCCGCTACTTCAATCATCTTGTTATAGTGTGATCTCGAACCCACCTACATTATAGAGTTCAAAACCAGATCTTGCCCAAAAATAAAAAAGAGAAGATGGGAGAAGGAGTGTTCCAGTTTGCTTTCTATTGCTCTGATAAGAACTGTTACCAAAAGCAACTTGAGGGAGGAAAGGGTTTATCCAGCTCATAGGTCTCAACCATACACATTCCATCAAATGGGGAACCTGAGGAAGAAACTGGTACAGAGACCCTGGTTTGTTCCCCAAGGCTTGACCAGTATGCTTTCTTATACAACCCTAGATCACCTGAACAGGGTTGGCATGGTCCACATCAATCATTAATCAAGAAAACGATCCACACACACAAAACTCTACATTTTTTTTTTAAGTAAAAAAGTTCCAATAGTCACACACTTAATTAAATTAAAAGGAAATGGTTAATTGGCTATAGTATAACTAACCAATTAACAATAAGACTACAGGGACTAGGAGCATAGCTGAGTCAAAAAAGTGCTTGCCTTGCCAACTTGAAGACTTGAATTTGAGCTTCAAAACCTGCATTTTCAAGAAGCTGGGCATGGTAGTATGCACTTGTAATCCCAGTAGAGCATGATAAAGACAGGGAGATTGCTGGGTTATACTGCCAGTCAGCCTAGGCTGAGTTCCAGATTAGTCCAGATACTGTCCCAAATTCTAGAAGGTTGATGGCATCAGAGGAACAACACCCAAGGCTGTTCCCTCTGGATTCAACACACATGTGCATACATGTATACCAACACATACATATATATCTTTATGTGTATACACACACACATATACACACACTCACAAAGAAAATACTTAGAAGAAAGAAAGCACATTGTTAAACTATCTTCTTTGCTAAATATTCCTGTCAGTCATGCATCATAAGCAAATTTAGGACATTTTTTTCCCTTTTAGCAAACAAACAAAAACCACATGGTAAGATTAAGCTTGACAACTCTTTAAAGAAGTTTTAATTGTGGTTACCAAAGCACTCATACTAGGAATAGAGCCAGTTCTGTATAGTTTTAACTCATGATTCCATTTAATAAAATGATTTAATTCACTCAACCATTTATATACATTTACTCCATCAGAAGTAAGAGCTCAGTGAAGGATATCATTGTTGGTTGATTCTTACAACAAATGTTAGTGATGGTTAACTTTTTGAGACAGGGCTTTCTGTGTAGCCCTGGCTGTCCTAAAACTCACTCTGGACCAGGCTGGCCTCAAACTCACAGATCCTTCTGCCTCCAGAGTGCTGGGTTTTGTTTTGTTTTTTTTTAAATTGGCTAAAACTTTTTTTATGATATTCAACATTGTATGTATATGTGTGTGTGTGTGTATATATATATATATATATATACACATATATATGTATACCTATAATAAAGATGATGAATGTTATTAAATGAACATAAATAGATAAAATCTTTTTGGTTGGTTGGTTGGTTTCTAGTAGAGCTTAAAATCTTGGCTCTTACTGTGGTACAAACCCAAAATAAGAAAAAATTTTGGACATTGGAGTTCATTGTAATAAGGCTGTACTTCAATGCCTCCCACATCTCCAAAGGATTTTACCTCCATAGTAGCTAAGCTAAGAGTTGTCAGTTCTGCTGTGCCAAGGAATGAATTGTAGTCATGATTATTTGGATACAGATTTCCTGCTATGGTCAAAGCTATTTGACTTGAGTGATTGTCATCATTCTCAGCCCACAGGGCTGATTTAAGAGAATTCTTAAATTTCATTTAAGAAATGGTGTGTATATTAAGATGGTCTATCCATGAAGTCATCAACTGTTTCAATGAACAATGTGAGGGTGGCACAGACATTAGGTGAGGGTAAGAGTCTGGCTCGTTGGCTGTGAAGATTTCAAAAAGCATTCATCTCAGAAAAAGAATAACTTATAAGGTCATCTTCAAAATTGACAAATTATAAATATCAAGCAAAAAATTCAGTCTCATTCTGTTGTTCTCTTATAAGCCACCTCCCAAAGTAATCGTCTATGTTTCTTTTGGCTGTATAAATAATTTTGAAATATATAAGCTGCTCTGGAAACCATAATATAGTGTAAAAACATCAAATAAACAATCCTACTAATAGAGAGGCTAAGATAGAAGCATGATTGCAAAACCATTATGTCTTGACAGCAAGACACTGTCATGTACAAACAAGCAGAAAGTGTATATGGATTGTACAATATTGGACCTATTTCTCCAATTACCAAATTAGAAGGACCACTGGATGACAGCCAACAAATTTCTAATTCTTCATATTTTTGAATTTTAATCAATTAGAATATGTTGGTGTGTTCAATTAGAATATGTTGGCTAGTTTTGTGTGTCAACTTGACACAGGCAGGAGTTATCACAGAGAAAGGAGTTTCAGTTGGGGAAGTGCCTCCATGGGATCCAGCTGTGGGGCATTTTCTCAATTAGTGATCAAGTGGGGGGGGCCCTTGTGGGTGGTTCCACCTTTGGGCTGGTGCTCTTGGGTTCTATAAGAGAGCAGGCTGAGCAAGCCACTAAGAAACATCCCTCCATGACCTCTGCATCAGCTCCTGCTTCCTGACCTGCTTGAGTTCCAGTCCTGACTTCCTTTAGTGATGAACTGCAACGTGGAAGTGTAAGCTCAATAAACCCTTTCCTCCCCAACTTGCTTCTTTGTCATGTTTGTGCAGGAATAGAAACCCTAAGACAGTTGGTAATATTTTCATATTAAGAGATATTAAGGAAAAGTGCTTCTTACTTCCTGTTATTTTTGTTGTTAGAGGTCAAATATGTTTGTATGGGTTTGTTGAAAGATTGCTTTCTTGTTTTAGTTTCCCTCCTTGTATTGGTGTTTTCCATAACCCTTGTGCTTGTAGGGGAAGGGTTAGTGGAAAAATATTGTGTAAATTTGGTTTTGTCATTGAATATCTTGTTTTCTCCTCTATGGTAATTACCTCTATGGTAATTGAGAGTTTTGCTGGGTATAATAGCCTGGGCTGGCATTTGTGTTCTCTTAGGGTCTGTATGACATCTGCCCAGGATCTTCTAGCTTTCATGGTCTCTAGTGAGAAGTCTGGAGTAATTCTGATAGGCCTGCCTTTATATGTTACTTGACCTTTTTCCCTTACTGCTTTTTAATATTCTTTGTTTAGTGTAATTGGCGTTTGGATTTTTATGTGACAGTAAGAATTTCTTTCTGGTCCAGTCTATTTGGAGTTCTGTAGGCTTCTTGTATATTCATGGTCATCTCTTTCTTTAGATTAGAGAAGTTTTTTCTATAGTTTTGTTGAAGATATTTAACAATATCTTCTGGCCCTTTAAGTTTGGAATTTTCACTCTCTTCTAGACCTATTATCCTTAGGTTTGGTCTTCTCATTTTGTCCTGGATTTCCTGGATGTTTGGGTTAGGAGCTTCTTTTTGTGTTTTCTTTGACTGTTGTGTCAATGTTTTCTATGGTATCCTCTGCACCTGAAAGTCTCTCTTCTGTCTCTTGTATTCTGTTGGTGATGCTTGTATCTATGACTCCTGATCTCTTTCCTAGGTTTTCTAACTCCAGGGCTGTCTCACTTTGTGATTTCTGTATCGTTTCTAGTTCCATTTTTAGATCCTGGATGGTTTTGTTTATTTCCTTCACCTGTTTGGTTGTGTTTTCCTCCAACCCTTTAAGGGACTGTTGTGTTTCCTTTCTTTAAGGGCTTCTAGCTGTTTAATTATGTTCTCCTGTATTTCTTTAAGGGACTTATTTATGTCCTTCTTAAAGTCCTCTTATCATCATCACGAGATGTGATTTTACATTTGATTCTTGCTTTTCTGGTGTGATGGTATAACCAGGACTTGCTGTGGTGAAAGAATTGGGTTCTGATGATGCCAAGTAACCTTGGTTTCTGTTGCTTATGATCTTACGCTTGCCTCCCACCATCTGATTATCTCTAGTGCTACCTGCCCTCGCTATATCTGACTGGAGCCTGTCCTTCCTGTGATCCTGGTTGTGTCAGAACTCCTCAGAGTCAAACTGTCTCTGTGATCGTGGGTGTGTCCAAGCTCCTGGGAGTCAAGCTGCCTCTGGGACCCTGAGATCCTGGTGTGACCAAGCTCTTGTGATCCTGGGCATGTTAGAGCACCTGGGAATGGAGCTTCCTCTGGGTGATATGGGACTGGCTATGAAGTTTGCACCCAAGGTCAGCTCAGGGCACCTGGCCCAAACGGACCGGAAGGAACCCGTGCCACTAGTTTGGCAGAGTTCCTGAGTGCCTGGGACACACTGGTCCCAGTTACTCCTGTGATGGGACCGATGTTGTGTCCTCCTCACCTCTGATCCTATGATCCTGGCGTTAGAATGCCAGGAGAGAATGAAGCTTCCTCTGTGTTTTATGGAACTGGCTGCAGAGTCTGTGCCCAAGGACTGCTTGGGGCACTTCCCACACAGACCAGAAGGAACCTGTGCCACAGGTCTCTCTTCTTTTCATTAAATAGAAATAGTCCTTGAGCTAGACAACACTTAATAAAGATGTCTGGCTTTATCCACAAGACAGCTTTCCATTCTTATCACGTTAAGACCCTAGCTAGTATTGTTGCATTTCTTAGTCTGGAAGAAAACTGGTAAGAGAAGACAACCAAGTATAAAATTTTAAAAGACTTAAAACATTCTATAGGAAAATATTTTTTACAAGTTTGAGAGGATGAGAATGAAGCTCAGTGACAGAGCACATGCTGCAAGGTCCAAGGTTCAATCACAGTACCAGGAAAGTTGTGATTAAAACAAAAAGGGGGGCTGGAGAGAAGGCTCGGTGGTTTGGAGTACTTGTTGTTCTTTCAGCTGCCAGAATTCAGTTCACACACTCACTCACGTCAGGCAGCTTACAACTCCAGGTCCAAGGATCCCACACCCTCATCCGGTCTCTGGGCACACGGCACAAGCAGCCTCTGTGCGCACACATACAAATACACTTGCATACATACATTTTTTTAAAGGTGGGAGAAAAAGTAGAATTATCAGACCAAAATGCACCAATAATAATGAGAGAAACATCAGAACAAAAACCCTTGAGACTCGTCAATTAGGAAATCATAAGTCAGCAATGGGAACGAAAGTCAGACTGCAGAGGCTAAACTGGAACACAAGACGAGGAAATGACAGCAATGTTCAAAGCAGGCACATTACAGCTCAGAGGACTGAAGATTGAGAACAGCCTGGGCTACACACAAAGACCCCGGCTTTAAAAAGATTTTTTTAAAGGCTCAGCTACTATTTCAAAAGTTGTAATTGTATTTCATAAAAAAAAAAAAAAAATTCTAGCATATCTCTTTCTAGCATCTCTATGCGAAAACCTCTTGTGAGGTTATACAATGCATAATGTATAGGAGATACAACAACATGTTAACAGTGATTCTCTCTCTGCCTAGTGGGTTAAGACATCTTTCCTGATAACTGTCCCATTTCTCTAAACATATTGGCCCTTCATTCGTCTGATCCAAACTAGTATTTCACAATCTTTACAGTACTTTCTCATGTTACAGGGGATTTATTTATCTGCTCATTTCCTGCCTTTTCCACTATACTATAAAACTTTCATTTGTCTCATTTACCGACCTATATTATGCCTAGCATTTTATAAACTTATGAATGTTCACTATATAATGTTTCAAATAAATGAATACTGTGGAAAACTATGTTAAGGCCACATGTGCCATTAACAATGACTCACATATTATTTTTGAATGTATATGAACATAAGTCCATAATATATTTATATAATAATATTTGGCTTTCTAAAACTTGATTCCAGCTCTCTCTCTTTCCTGAAAAATAACACAGTGCTTAAGAAAACTGGCCACACAAACTTAGATTTTGATCATTTACTAGGTGTATGTCATTTGAGAGCTTTCTTACCTCCAGACATCTTAAGTGTCTTCATTTATAAAAAGAAATAGCACAAAGGAATGTCGTAGCATTTTAGTATCCTTTGTAAGCTCATGACACATTAAGTGGTATATGCTGGGGTACACTGTGTGAAGGTGTCTCTGTATATTCACCTGTTGATTGCTTACAGGCAGAGCTAAGTATTAGCTAGATCTTGGTATTGTTACTCCTATGGCCCATCATTGGCCTCATATTTTGTAAACATTCATCCTTCCTTACTTGCTAATTGGCTTTAATAAAGATCTAACAGCCAACAGCTAGGCGGGAGTTGGACGGTAGAAGTTCCAAGCTGAGCAAGGGTCTATAGGAGAAGAAATGAGAAAGAGGGATTTACTCACCCAGAGAACCCAGAGGTAGTCAACTGTAGCAGGAACAGCGAGGCAGAGAAGGAGTCAAGTGGGAGTCAGAGGCTAGTTAGCTGGGTCAAACTTAAGATTGAAATAGTTGACAGTCTGCTAAAATCCTGAACTATATTAGTAAGTCTGTGTCATTATTTAACCACTGGTACGTCCAAAAAGTCCCCATATAGGTACATAGAAAATAATTAAGTAAGTGCAACTACTACTGCTAAGTATTGCAAACATTTTAGTTTTAAAACAAGAAAGGATCAACATTCATAGTTCCCCATTCAAACATTTACTTACACTGTAACAGCATGGACTTCCATTACTTTGTTTAGTTCTAGTCTTGAGATTGGGGTGAAGAGTAAATATGAAGACAAGAAGAAGCAAAACCAAGGAAAGAAAAATAGCCAATCAGAGAACAATGGTTCTCACTGCACATCTATAAAAAGGAGAGTATTAGGAAGCCATAGTAAGACCAGAAAAGGGGGAGGAGAGGGTCTAAGGAACTCCACAAACAGGTTCTGAGGCACTTGGGCTTAGGCCCCAATTGGAGATCAGCCAGAACTAGGCGCCAGCCCAGCAAACTGGCCTAAGAGGCAGTTGCTTCACATCCTCCTCCTGTTTCAAATGTTCTTACCTTGGGGAGAATTAGGACAGAGATCAGACAGAACGAGGGCAAAAACGAGATTGCTTCACCCCCACAGCTGGATCTAAGGGTTTCTAAAGTTTTACATAAAAGAATGAGACATGTATTAATGAATAAAGCAAGGATGCCATGAAAGGAAGCAATATAAAATTAGTAAAAAAAAAAAATTACACCATCAATATTTTACCAAACACTGTAGTTCATAATTGATTGGCTCTATTGAGATAATTTTGTTGATATTCAAAACATTCTCATAAATGCATTTATAATTTCCATTATATAGTAAAAGAAATAGGTTTAAAAGTAACTTGGTTTCAAAATATTTAGGTAAGTAATCAGAACTATGAGGCTTGAATTCAGACTTTATCTAAATTCCATGCTTCTGCTTCTATACCACAGTCTCTTCAATTAAAAAGTAAACTGACTCTTACAACTATTAGTTATGTCTTTTTTTTTAAAGTTGGCTTTTATAGACAGTCTCATAAGTAGTCCAAGTTAGCCATGAACACTTTTAACCTAAGCTTATATAAACTTACAATCTTCCTGCCTTCAACTCCCTAGCACCTGGACACAAGCATGGACTACCATACCTGGTTATATACATGTTCTAGTAAGTGACAGGAATGGCTCCTGTATAATTATAAAAGAATTCTTGAAGACTAGACTACACTCTTAAGTGTAATGCAGTACACATTTGCATCGGTGTGATGAACTGTATTTTTTGTTTTGTTTTTCAAGACAGAGTCTCTCTGTGTAGTGTAGCTGTCCTAGAACTCACTCTGTGGACCAGGCTGTCCTCAAATTCAGAGATCTGCCTGTCTCTGCCTCCTAAGTGCTGGGATAAAAGGTGTGTGCCACCAACACCTGGATATTGTATTCTTAGCAAAAAGGAAATCACTCCACTCCAAAAAAAGCTATAAGCAAACATTCTACTATTTTCAACAAGAAATGTGTTCTGAACCTGCCCTTAGAAGTGCTGATGTGGCTGCTGTGTCACATGTGAGTCAGTAGGTGGCAGAGAAAAGAGAAAGGCTATGTCTAACCTGAGTGTTCTAACTTAGGAACATCTGGATGATAGCCTAACATTCCCTGAAAACAGAGAGCCTGAGACAACCACCAGAAGATTCAGTCAGGGAGCTAGTCTGAGAGGACCACCAGCACAGCACCACGAAGGCCCAACAGCTCCCAGGATTGGGAGCAAGGTGGAGATTAGAAGAACCCCACCTGAGACTGAAGACCCCAAGCAGGAGATGGTCTGAGATAAGGACCCTCGCATGGGACCACTCTGGTGTACTGAGCAAGGAACACACCAAACTGGGCACCATGGGGTCTGGACAGGGAGCTAGCCTACGATAACCACCAGTCAGGCACCACGAAGGCCTCAGGAGTCAGACCATGCCCAAGATGACCTGTGTTCGGCACCATAATGCAGTGTGGAACTCCTGAGACCCGAGGGGGGGGGGGGGAGTAAGTGAAACAAATGGTAGAGAAATGAAAGAGAAAGAGAAACAAAGGATGTGGGCACAATGAAGAGAGGCAGAACTAGAGACTCAAAGGTAGTGAGGAACAGCCTGATATGTGTAGCTGGTGATTCTACTTGGGACCTGGCCTGTGCTCCACTTGGGGCCCTGTATGGGTCTGTGGCCTGCAGCACCAGCGGTCTGTTACCACCAAAGGCCATGTGGATGTCCCTGGTCTGGGTGGATGTCCCATGGGTAGGGACATGTTCATGTCTGAGAGCTGTGCAGAACTGGCCCCACCCCTCACCTGGACATTATGGGAGAGCTGACTCCACCCCTAGCCAGCTGCAGTACTCAGGAGAGCAGGCCCTACACACTAAAGGACTTACAGGTGAGCCAGACCCCAAGGATCTGAGAGTGAAAGAACTCCCCCTACCACTCATCTCCCATGCAGTGGCATGGATGAGGTAGAGACACCCCACACACACCCCTCACCACCTACAGCAGGTGGGAGACCTGGCCCTGGGGTCATGAGAGCAGAGTTGGCCCTGTCCCTCACCAGCTACAGCACTTGAGATAGTGGACCCTGCACTTCACAGTAGAGCTGACCTTGGTGGTGAAGGCATGGCAGAGCTAGTCCATAGGGCATGGGCCCCAAGGGCGTGAGCATGGGAGAGCTGATCCTGCCCTTGTAACATAGGCATGAAAGAGACCCTCCTGCCTGCTTTGCCACCTACAGAAGGTCATCAGAACAGGAAAGCTGGCCCTCAATTACTGTAACAATCAGGAGAGCAGGCCCTGCACCTGGGCAGCACAGCTGGCTGGCCCTGGATGTGGGAGTTGTAGATGAGCTGATGAGAAGAGTGGGGAGGGCCAGCCCTGCCTCTTGGCTGCTACGTGGTGGCACTTGCAAGCTCTCTCCACTCCTTTTTGCTCTTACCACCATGGGTGGTGGGCGAGTGGGAGAATTGGTCCCAATGTGATCGTGAGAACAAGAGAGCTGGCCCTTCCCCTCACCTTCTGCAGCATTCTGGAAAGCAGGCCCTGCACCTTACCTGGGCAGCACAGTAAAGCTGACCCTAATGGCTGGGGTGCTGGGGAGCGGCCCCAAGGGTGTAAACATGGAATAACTAGACTCACAACTTGTCTGCCATGTGGTGACATGGGAGAGAGAGATGATCCACTTCCCCACCCGTTGTCACCACCAATGATAAGCAGGAGAGCTGGCTCCAATGTCATCAGAGTAGTACAATTAGCCTGGCCCTTCACCACTGCAGGACTGGGGGGGGTGGGGGGGGAGAAGAGGTCCTGTACTTCACCTAAGCAGCAGAGTGGAGCTGGCCCTGGATGTGGGGGTTGCAGGTGAACTGTCCCTGACAGCATGAGGGCCAGAGATCCAGCATTCCTCCCTCTTGTCTGCTGGGCAGTGGTGAAGAGGAGGTAGACACACCTTCCTTCCTTTCCCTCGTCCCCAACAGGAGGCAGGAGAGCTGATCCCAGCGTCATCGGAGTGGGAGAGCTGGCCATGTCCCTCTCACTGGCTACAACATGTGGGAGAGCAGGTCCTGTACCTTACCTGGACAGCAGGGTAGAGCTGGCCCTGGTAGCAGGGTGTGCTGAGCAGCTCACACACCTCTCAGAACCCAATCTAGGGCTATGAATTGGCCCACCCCAACCAATAAAACACGGCTTTCTAAATCAACATGACCAAAGCTCATATGAATTCCCAGAGATGGGAACAGCATACAAGGCCTGCACAGGTCTATACCAGGTCCTTTGTATACATATAGCTTCCGGTTGAAGTTTCCCTGAGTGTAAGAATTAGTGGGTCTCTGTATCTTGCCCTTTCTCTTGAGCTCTTTCCTTCTGTTTGTTTTGTTCTATTCCAATAAGTTGGTTTTCATTATTACTATTCTCCATTATTATTATTACTATCCCTTAGAAGCTTGTTTTCTAATAGAGACAGAGAGTATGATCTGAATGAGAAATGGGGAGGAACTGGGAGGAATAGAGGGAGGGGAAACAGTAATCAGGCACACAGTAATTATGTGTGGGAAAAAAATCTATTTTCAATAAAGAAAAAAAGGATAAGAAGAGGTAATGTTGGCTAGAATAAATTGTAAATAATTGTAATTAGAAAGTTGTCTTTTTCATCTTCTGTGTATGTTGTGCATGTGTGGGCACATTATGTGTAACAGTAGACTTGTATATGAGAAAACAAAAGTTCAAGGCTGATGTCCAGAGTCATCATCCAAAGCTCTTTCCTTACTCACTGAGGTGAGGCTTTCCAATCAAACCCAGAGGGCACTGGTGTGGCAAGTCTGCCTAACTAGCTTTTGTGGGGACCCCTTTTGTATCTTCTCAGGTAGACTACCTAGCTGACTTGGAATTTACTGATTTAAGTGGGATCTGAACTCTGATCATTATACTTGTGTATTTTAAATGTCTTATAAAATAACTGATAGTTTCAGGAACAAAAATTATTATAATTTATAATTTTAAAATTAAAACTAAATAATATTCAAAATGAAAAATGGGAGACTCCTAGCAGTAATATGTTAATTACTAAAATTAATCCACAGTTATAGGTCAACTTGTCTCTAGTGAATAAATACTTCAGGAAAAGCCCAAAGATATTTGGATACTTTACTCCTTCTCTGGATCATGATATAACTGCATTATTAGCAAAACTTTTGCCAATCAAAGTGAAATTAGAATACTGATATCGACTTTTAGTGTCCTGAAACTGACTTTTAGTGTTTTAGAACAAAACAAATCCTAAAGCCTCTCACATTCAAGTTTTTGAAGAACAAATATCCTGTTCCTAAGAACCTTTCAATTGATAGTTTTGTTATCCATTAATGATCTTGTCTTTAAATCATTAGAGAATTACAAATAATGCTTTTCTAACTTTTCATACCTTCTAAAATCACTTTTGAAGATAGTAAGGTCAAGTCAAATGAAGACTGCATATATTATATAGGCTACTAGATTTAATGAGTAGGTCTTTCTTTTATCCTAAGCCAAATGAGTGTTGAAATGGAAGACAGGTTGCTGAAGAGGTAGGGGAGGGGAGGGGAGAGGAGGGGAGGGGAGAGGGGTGGGGGAGGGAGAAGGGTGGCAATGAGGAGGAGTCAAGAATCGGTAACTCAAGGAGATAGGTTTAATGAACAGAACATTAATTTAGTTCTTGAACTTTTTTGGGAATGGGAGAATTGGCTTTACCAAGAGATCAGAAATACTAGAATTGGTGAACAGTCAGGCAGTGGGTTAATCCTAAAGAACAGACAGCTATATTCTGGTCAAAAAGGCAAGCGCTGTGTATCCTTGACCATTAGGTGCATTTCTTATATAGACTTTATATGTAGTTGGACTTTTGGCCACTTTGTGGGTTCCTTTTCTTCCGCCCTTCTCCATCCCCCTTCTTCCACCCCTTACAAACCCCTAACACTAAACAGGAGAGGAAAACAGAATAGAGAGGAAAGAGGGCAACATTACCATCAGACTACTTCCTGCTCATTAGCATAAATTATAATTAAAATAAAATTATTATTTCTCATTCCTTTAAGATATGTGAGTTCCTTTCCTAACTTCTTTATAGCCTCCAACAGCAACCAACCAACAACCCAGTCTGCTTCTTGGGGCCCTAGCATTATATATCCTCTGATAAGTCCCCAGAATTCCAAATGTCACACAATTGTAGACACTGTTGCCACTGGAAAAATTACAACCCTGCTAGAGCATGAGGCAAATCATAGCCAGCTGCTGAGGACAATCTGAAGCAGTCCCATATCCTACACCTGGGATTAAAATAAAAGCATATTCTTATAATATTTCTGTGATTTTTTTAAAGAAACCAAAATGTCAAATTGTCACTACAGAGTAGAAGCCCTGTGTCCAATATGAGGACTCCTTTTTAAGTTCCTTTTGGCCATTCGATTCATGGTGATAGAGTGGGGCAGATTAAGTGAGAATAGCGTGGACTACTGAGAATGTTTTAAGTGTTAGCTCTATGTCAAATAACACTACCATGTAAATGCTGACATTCTTATAGATACCATGACTATATAATCCTGAAGAATAGTCTTATAATTGAGAGACACATGTCTGAAAATGGGGGGAATATCCTCACAGGTTTGTCAAAAACAAAACAAAAAACAAAAACAAAACAAACAAACAAACAAAACAATGGGGAATGTGGTGCTCTCGCATATCTTTCAACTGACCTATGGCTTAAAAATCTTAAATAATCAAGCCAATACCAGGAGGCTAGAGAGTGGCTCAGTAGTAGTCAAGAGCCCTGGCTGTTCTTGCAGAGGACTGGGTTCAATTCTCAGCAACCACTAGGCCACTCACAACCATCTATAACTCTAGTCCCAGGGGATCCAACACCTTCTTCTGGTCTCTAAGGGTATCAGACACATCAACAGTACAAACAGACAAAACATACATACATATTAATAAATTCGTAAAAAAGCAAAGTCAATGACAGCTTACCAAGAACTAAAAAGTGAGTCAGACCAATGAGGGAAAGCAGAGTAATGGAGTTCTAGAAAAAGTGAATGGTATGTGAAAAGATTTGGAAGAAAAAGAATCTATTGCCAGGTGCCACAGATAAGTTCTACATAGACCTTTCTAATCTGTTCTTCTGAAACAACTCTCAAAAGAGAATGTTAAAGCCAACAAAGCATCGTCAGGCTAATGCATGAACTACTTACTCAACTATTTGGATTTGGCTCTCCAGACAAAGTATCTTACAACCCATAAACTCACATTAGCAGTAACTTCATAATAATCACCAATCACACTATTTTCTAGATGAGAAAATTGAAGCCCAGAAACAATAATTTCTCTAAAGTCACATGGACAGTAAGTAACAAAGGTGATCCTACCACTTTTTAATCACCAAAACATCACCTAAAAGCCAAACAGTGGTACAGGTAGTACTCAGGAAGGAGAGAAGGATCACAGCAACATCCCAAGTATTTAAAAATTAATTTAAAAACATTAGAGTCAAAAGTGAGGCCTACAAGAGAAGTAGAAATGAAGGTTGTATATAAAATATGAAAATTCTGGACATTTACTACATACATTACTTGCATTCATAAACCATTCAAACATGTAGCTTCTTGTAGGAGTTAGGGGATGTGTGAAGGTAGAATCACTCATGCTAAAGAAGATAGTATTATAGGTTTATTTCTAATTTCAAAAACCCATGCAGTAATAATCAGCAATTCAAAATACAGTAATTGAAATTTACATTAATATAAAGTTGACATTTTAAGGGAAAGGGGTATTTTTCTTTTATGAATGTGTTTTATTATATGTATATGAGTGTTTTACCTGCATATAAGTCTGTGTACCACCACATTTGCCTGGTGTCCAAGAAGGCCAGAAGTAGGGATCAGATTCCCTGGAACTTAAATTACAAAGAGTTGTGTATGTTGGGAACTGAATTCAGATCCTCTGGAAGAGCAACCAGGGCTCTTAACTACTCAGCCATCTCTCTAGCCTCTAAAAGGGTATTTCTGTTCACATTTGTAAACCAAACAGACCAAAACATATCTTCACTTTATCAAATTGTTCCCTTTTGCTTTGCCCTCAATTGCTTCCCCCAATAAAGAGAACTGTGAGGTGAATTAAGTATTTCTCTATTCCACCAAATCACATTCAGTGGGAATCGAGCCATGTAACCTCCAAGCCCTGACCAGAATCGTGCAGACCATGAGTTTAAACAGAGCTCCTGATCCTTTGATTCAGATAGTCTTTCCTTCCAAGGGGAAGGAGAGGCCTATGTATTATATAACATTTATTAACATCCCTCAGTAGAGGTTTTTCTAACAATCAAAATCATCTCCAGACACTTGCAAAAGTTCTGTGAAGAACGAAATCATGGTTGGATAGCTATTGTTTTAGATTTTAGAACTCTGAAACTTTAGAAAAGAAAGCTTCCAAATATACTGTTAGTCATAATTTTTAAATTGCTTTTAATGTGCATCTTTAAAAATGTTAAAATGTAAGACGTGATCCAACATTTCACTGACCGACCCTCAGCTCACCAAATTAACCCTTAAGGCTACCCAAGCCACTAAGGCTTTTATTCTTTCTCCAAATTTATACTGACACAATAAAACAGTCTATATGTTGTTTACAATGTTCTTTTTCATTCTCAAGATTAGCTGCTTACTCCCTAACCCAAATTGCAAAAAATAAATAAATAAATAAAAGTAAACGGGTTTTAATATATCATTTCAAAATAACATATTTGTCATGCTTTTAAGCATTTTCAAAGTTTTTAAAACATGTATTTTGTCTGCACAGACCCTCGGTCAGCACTTGTCCCTAATGTTGGAAGAATGTCCAGTTCTTGCCCAGTTATAATTGCATGAGGTCAAACACAGACACACAAGAATCTGAACAATCCCAGCACCCAGCTCACCCCTACTCCCGAGGTTCCTCACTTCCCATAAGCACATCGCATAAGCACATCGCAGGTCTCGTGCCAACTATCCTGGAGATTCTAGTTTCTACCCTTCAGATCTCTTCCTCTGGTGTCTGCTTTGTTGAGGCAAGCAGGAAGTATGCCAACAATGACCTGTAAGGTCCTTTCCAATTTGATATTCCAGTATTCAGTATCACTGACCGACCCTCAGCTCACCAATACTCTTAAGGACACCAAAGTGATTCATGCGTTTTTTTCTTCTTTCTCCACAACCATGTTTACAATATTCTTGGGTTTGTTTGTTTTGTTTTTTTTTTAATTCTGAGGATCTGGATCTTACTGACCCAATTTTTTAAAAAAATTATATACATTGACTTTAAGCTAATTTTTCAAAAAGCTATAATTACACATCATTTGTGTGAAGGGCCCATATTGAATTGAGATAAAATGTAGATTAGTGCTGTCTGGAGGACAGTAGGGTGAGGTAGGAAAACTAGAAGCACAGAAAGGTTGAGGAGAGGGTTTTCAAAATAAGCTGTGGGGATGATCACACAGTAAACACACTCAGCACCAAATGGAGCATAGCTTGTGGTAGAGTCCCTTCCCTACATTCACAAGGCCTTGGATTAAAACTTCAGCAGAGCTTAACGAGTAGGCAAAACCAAAATAGCACTGAGTTAAAATAGGTGAGTTTTACATTTACAGTATGTTAACTCAACAAAGCTGTTTTTAAAAAAAAGAGTAGGAATAAAAAGTTAATAGTCAGCTTTATTGACAGGAAAAGATGTGTAATTAGGAACAGGTTTTCCTTTCATGGTTTATATAAGCTCTAATTGTAATAAAAATTCTTATTCAGAAATATAATTTAGCTTTTCCAAAACATAAATACATGCAAATTTAATCCTCTTTTCCTAGTAAACCAGAGATAACTTTGCCAGTTATAATTTTGAAAACAACTAAGAAACATTTTAGAAAGCCAAATGCTGTAGTAACAATACCACAAGTACAAATTATATGAGTGTCAACAACAAAACAATGATAATGTTTACAGTTTTACTGGGAACAGACTGGTACTTATGGTAACAGTTCTAAGGTTGCCAGAACTCAGTTTAAAACCAGCCAAAACAAAATAAAACTGTTAGCATCCAACGTCCTAAACTACAACTATCAAGTACAAAGAGATTAATTTTACCTAATGATAATTAGTGTGGCGCGCCAATGCCCAGTTCTAGGAAACCAACTCACTGTACTACAGTCAAACAAATCCCGTCATTCCATCTGTTCCAGCCTAACTGCTAGGAAATCAAATAGTTTTCCAATTAGAACTCCCATTTATAAAACTGAATGCCCATCAAAATCTGCAGCTTTTCACCTACTTCTCCATATACCACAAATAATGCATCATAATATCCCCTGCCCACTGAACATGTATTAAGACTGACCTGAGTTTAAGAACCAGAAATGAAATCAATTAGAAAACAGAAGTATCCCAATTTAATTCTTCGAAAGTAAAAGAAGTCTCTGTAAAGACCAAAAACTAAACTTGGTTAAAAAAGAATTTTAAGAAACACTTTATATAACTCTAATAGGCCAAAATTCTAGAAAAAAAAAAAAAGCCACAGGCCAAGTGGTTAATTATAATGATCAGGCAAAAGTTGCCAAACAACCCCCGGAGAACAGGGAAGGCCTGTCTTTGTATCCTTGCAGACAGCAGTTAGCAGAACCGAAAGAAATAAAATAATTTAAACTACAATGCAAAACTGCACAAAGCCGAGTTCTACCTTGGGTTAGTATTCTCCAGGGGGGTTGTTGTTTTTATTCTAGAAGGCTCCAAGAGGGGTTAAGGGCCTGGATGAAAGGGGACAGGGAAAGTTTGGGCTTCGCGTCTACTAGGACTGATGGAAGTTGCCGGTCCGGGATTCGGAGAGGGGCGAGGGGCGAGGGCGCTGGAGCGGCACCTGCGGGCGCCGGCAGCGGCTGGGGCACAGCTGCCCGCCCGGATCCTGCGAGTGCCGAGAAGGAAGTGGTGGTGGCGGGGAGGACGAAGCCCCGGCGCGGTCGCGGGCTCCGAAACTCGGTCAGCTCTGAGCCCCGAGGAGACGGGGAGGGGGGTCCCGCCGCCCCGCCGGTCGCCGGGTCGGGGGAGGGTGGCGGCGAAGCGCGGGCCCCGCACCTACCTGCGGTCCCGGGCGGCAGCCCCAGACGAGGCCTAGTGCACCGCCGCCTCCATCCCTCCACGTCGCGCCGACACTGCTGCTCCGCGGCCGCCGCCGCCCTGCGCGCCGGGTCCGAGCCCGGTTCCTGCCTCCGCCCCGCGCCTGCTGGCCAGCGGGCCCGGGAGCACAGGGCCGCCCTCTCGAGCCCGGCGCCGCTCGGGGGCAGAGCGGCCGCGGCGGGCCCCTCACGTCTCGCCCGGGTGTCCTGTCAGCCGGCAGTCTCCCCCGGGTCCGCAGCGCCGCCTCCGCCGCTGCTGCCGCCGCCTCTCCCACATCCCCGGCCTCCAGGGGAGCCGCTGCCGCGCCGCGACCACCGCCCCCGGCGCCTCAGCTCCCCGCGCCGCCGCCCGCCTCACGCCACCGGCCCGGCGCCGCTGGGTCCGCGGAGAGCGTGCAGCAGGCCGCCGCCAGGCCGCCGCAGCCCCCAGCCCACAATCCACCGCGGCTCCGCCGGGGCGGGAGGGCCGCGGCCAGACCGGGAGCCGCGACGCAGCTCCGACGGGGCCTGGCGCGGCCGCCGCGGAGCCGGCGTCCCCCGAGCGGGACCACCCCGCGTGGCTGCCCCGCGCCTCCCCCTGTCGTCCTCGGAAAGGCAGAAGTCCTCTCCGAACTGCGCTCCGGCTCGCACCGTTCCCCCCGCCCAGGCTGCCCAGTGAAGCCGAGCGTTGCCTTCCGCCTTCCCCGGCGGGCGAGCGGGCGGGAGCGGACCCCTCGCCCCCCCAGACTAACTGACTCCCGGCCGCCCACACCTGCTAAAGCCCTAGCTTCCGCCTCCCCTGACTCCCTCAGCCCCTCATAGTAAACAAACATGGCTCCGTTTCCAAAATTAATGCCTTTCAAGGGTTAAAGGTCAACTCCAGATAACCCACTGGCCTCCAGTACTTAAGGTCTTTTGAGGCTACCCCTGTCCCCCAGTTCCTGGCTTCCAATCACCTGTCACATTTCTCAGGCGCATAAATCAGTTGTCCCTGCCTTTTGAAGGTCCAAAAAACTTGGGTGTGTGTGCTTATTACTAAAATCTATATGATTCCTAACAGCATTTCCAATTAGGCTGAGTTCACAGAGAATTGCGATCTTACTAGTAAACGTACAATCTGCAAGATAGGGTGTCTTAGATTACAATATATGTTTTATGTCTCTAGTCACCTTTGGTTGAGTCAGGAGTCTTGGTACTCAGAACGACCAAGGTCTGGAAAAAATAAAAAATAAAAAGTCTTAATCACTTGGGGGGGGGGGGGGTCTTTCTTAATTGTATAAAGATTTTATTCCATTTTAAAACTGTTTTCCCTACAAATAAATTTCACACATTTCAAAAGTCTGTTTTACAAAGCAAAAGTAAAAATGTAACTCAGTAGTTAACTGGAAAAAGAAACTGATGCAAGTCTTAGTTTTACTAAGTCACTGAAAATTGCTAACAGCTTTTGTTAATTCTCTCACCAAAAAGGTATGGTTGAAGGACAGAAGGACACAGGGGAGGGGGAACACTAAAGATTAGCCAAAGGAAAAGTCCTGCACTATATTTGTCTGAATTCAGCTCTCTACAATGGAGTCAGGCACAGTGGAGCAGCCATGTAATCCCAGCACTTTGGAGTAGAGACCTGAGGATCAGGAGTTCAAAGCCATCCTCAGAGCCCATATGGGACACTCGCCTGTCGGGGTAATGTGAGACTATCTCAAAAAGAAAACAAACAAGCCACCTCTACAATAGTATAATAAAGAGGGTAATAATACATCCAACATATAAAAAATATATGTTCTAGTTTGCTTATCCATTGCTGTGATAAAACACCAGGACCAAAAGCAACTTGGAGAGAAAGAGTTTATTTCATCTTTCAACTATCAGGTCACAATGTCACTGAGAGAAGTCAGAGCAAAGAGTCAACTGAAACAGAAACCTGAGGAGATTGTTGCTGACTGGCTTCTGTCTCAGGCCTTGCTCAGCTGGCTTTTTTATCCCACTCAGGACCTTTGCTCACAGTGAGGTGAGCTGAGTTCTCCTGAAGCAGTCATTAACCACACACTTGCCTTTAGGCCACACAATGAAGGCAATCCCTCAATTAAGATTGCTTCTTCCCAGGTGACTCTAGTTTATGTCAAGTTAACAAAAAACTAACACAATTTTTTTTAATCATAAAAAAAAAATTATTCCTTTTTGGAGGGTGTTGTGGAGAAGTGTGTAGCCTGAAACTTATTTTGTAGACCAGGCTAGCCTCAAACCTGGAGATCCACCTGCCTCTGCCTCCCAAGTGCCACAGCCACCTGGCTTTAAAGTCCTCTTAAATCCTTGATTTCTTATAAAACCAGAGGAGTTTACAGAGAAACAGAGTGGAACACCATTGAGGGAATCTTATTGTGTACTGTGTAAAGGTTGTCTTTGTATTATTCAAATGGTGATTTCTGTATTGGCAAAGAGTTGAATACTGGCTGAATTTTGGTATGGTTATTTTTATGGGTCATTAAATGCCTCAGTATTTTGTAAATATACACCTCCTTCACCTTCTGATGGGTTTAATAAAAATCTGAAAACCAATAGCTGAGGCAGGAGAGGAAAAGCAGGAGTTCCAGGCAAAGAGAGGGCCAGTCTATGGGGAACAATTGAGAGGGGAGGATCTGCCAGCAGGCGGAAGATGCCAGGGCTGTGAGAGGTAATGGGCCATGTGGCAAACATGGACTAGAATCATCTGGTTAATTTAAGTTAGAAGAGCTAGCTGGGAAGTAAGCAGCCAGCCAAGGCCTAAGCTATAATAAATAATCTCTGAGTCATTATTCGGGAGCTGTCTAGTCTGAGACAGTATGGTAATAGTACCTTACCAGGGTTTGGGGGGGGGGAAGAAATCTGAACAAGAAAGTGGTCAAATGAACCACCGTGAAGTTTAAATGAATAAAATTTTGTGGTTTGTTGCACTACATAGCAGCCATAGTTAACAGTATATATTTCAAATTGTCTAAAAAAGTAAGTTTTAAATATTCTCAACTTTGAAAAATTACTTGAAGTAATATGTTAGAGTGATTTAATCACACAGAAACAATTTTTCAAAAACAAATTGCAAATTGTTCTAGTTTGCACTTGGATTGATCTATGAGTGCCTTGGGTGTTTCCCCAACTCTAGAAGAGGACAAACTGGTTTGCCCCCTACTGTTGAAAGCTTGCCACAAGAAGAAAATGAGCCTTATGTATTGTGCTTGGTTCTTTTCCAGACCCAACAAAAGGTTTACTTTTTACTTTGTTACAGAACAACTCATTAGCTGAAATCTACACAGAAAAGTAAATATTAATAATCAGCTTTTCGCTGGGCGGTGGTGGCACATGCCTGTAATCCCAGCACTCTGGGAGGCAGAGGCAGGCAGATTTCTGAATTCAAGGCCAGCCTGGTCTACAGAGTGAGTTCCAGGACAGCCAGGGCTACACAGAGAAACCCTGTCTCAAAAAAACCAAATCCAAAATAATAATAATAGTAATAGTAATCAGCTTTTCAAAACAAAAACAAATTGGGCAAGTAATTTTGTTAAGAGGAAAGTTCAAAATAATAAGTTAAATAATAGGTTTGGTTGCTATCATTTGAATCATTTTAGCATTAGAAAGAAATGCTCAACTACAAATGTGTGAAATACACTATTGTGGCTCATTTTCCAATATCAAGGCCACAGAAAATTAATAAAGGCTGGTAGAAAATGTTGCCCTGCTTAGCTACACTATTACTAAAAGTCTACTTAGCACTTTTGTTATGGCTGTTAATGATTAAAGGTTACAGAAATCTTGATTGTGACAAGGTATCAACTCCTGGCTGCTCTAGAACTTGCTGTATAGCCCAGTCTAGCCTGGACCTCACAGATACCTCTTGCCTCTGCCTCCCAAGTGCTGAAACCAAAGTCTTTGCTCCCAACTACATACATCTTTAAGTAAATAAATAATTGTAATTTAAACTTTTTTCTTAAAGGATCCCTTGTAGCCCACCATGCACCAGAGAGAGTGGAAAAGAAACTATGGTGGATGGGAGGAGGGAAGTGGACCTGTTTAGAAAGGTTTTTGTTGTTGTTGTTGTTGTTGTTGTTGTTGTTTTGGAGCAACTCCCATCTGTTGTCTTGAAACCAGCAGTTCAGTTCACAGGAGTGAGCAGGCAGTGGCAGCGCCATCCACTCACAAACACTCACACATACACCAGCAGTCCAGTTCGGTAGGGTGGGAAGAACAAACACGAATCCGCAGCTATAGCATCATCGAGCAGAGACAGCCAGGCCTCAGCCTTGGCACCAGTCAGCAGGAGGGACCAGGAGTAACCCCAGGAGAAGTTCTCAGCTGTGCCTCTCTCAGGAAAGCAAAGATCAGCGAACACTCGAGACCCACAAGCTTTGCACAGCTAGCTCTATAAGCAAGCCTAGCTCAGCCCCTCACTGTCCCTCCAAACAGCTCCTGTCCTCCATGGGTCTTGCCTCAGTGAGTGCATCCTTCTTAGCTGTCATCTCTCCGCCAATCAGCCTAAGTCTGAGGAATCAGCAAGAAACCGCAGCACCACCATAAGATTTTTCATTATGTTTCTCTCTGTGGAGTCCTGACAAATACAGCTCAACTACACAATGTAAGGCAGACCGGCACATGTGTGTTGTTAGCAAAGACTCCTTCATTGTGTGTCCTTTCATGTGCTTGCTTCAGCAGAACATCCTTTCTCCTGTGTCTGCTTCAGCTAAACATTCCTTCATGAGTCTGCTTTAGTCTTTTGCCTGTGTCTACATCAGGAAAACAGTCCTTTATGTGTTTGCCCCAGTAAAACACCTTCCAACACAACTGGCTTTCCAGAGAACCCTTAAGTTTCCACTTCAAATAGTAAAATAAATAAATAAATAAATAAATAAATAAAGCAGGGAGAATGAAGAAATGGCTAACAGTGTTTGTTACTGTTGCAAAGGAAGGGAGTTCAGTTCCCAGTACCCAGGTGGGATGGCTCAAACTGCCCAAAAATCTCAGCTCAGGGACTCTGATTCTCCATTCTGAGCTACTCAGGTAGCCATACATTCATATACACAGTGAGTCATTCCTGTAATCCCAGCACTAGGAGTTTAAGACAGGAAAATCTCTGAGAGTTCAAGATAGCCTGAGCTTCACAGTGAGACCCTCTTTCAAAAACAAATCATTAAAGATGAAGATGGGCATCAGATATACAACTCCTGGGTGTTTACCAAAATAACTCTTTTTTATTTAATTATTTATTTATTTTATGTATATGAGTACACTGTAGCTGTCTTCAGACACACCAGAAGAGGGCATCAGATCTCATTACAAATGGTTGTAAGCTACCATGTGGTTGCTGGGAATTGAACTCAGGATCTCTGGAAGAGCAGTCAGTGCTCTTAAGTTAACATACCACAGAGCTATTTGTAAATCCACACTGAGCTGCTAACAATAGGGTAAGAAATGGAACAACCCTAGATGATCATCAGCAAATGAATAGATACAGAAAATATGGTACACACATAGAATGGAAACTTAGCTATAAAGAAAAATGCTATCATGACAATTGCAGGAAAATAATGTTTAGCTAAATAAGCTACAAACAGAAAAACAAATACTATGTTTTCTCTCATATGTGAAACCTAAATTTAAATTATATATGCATAAAATTATATATATGTGTGAGTGTGAATGTGAGTGTGTGTGTGTTGGTGATCATGAGAGAGAAGAGGAAGAAATCTTAATGGAGGCAGGAGAGTAATGGAATATGTGTTGCCTCATCACCTGCACGCCCCTGGAAGCCTTCTTTCTGGTTTATAGTTAGAAAAACTATTGCCCTTAAAGATGCCTTGGTCACAATTTTGTTCCAAATGATCATATTTCTCACAATTAAAGCACCAGTCATTTTGAGGCCTGAGACTTTTAGCAGCTTGATAACAGTCCTCTTTAAAAATGACCACATTTCCCATGATTGGGGCACCAGGCATTTTGATGTTGGAGACCTCTAGCTGTATAGCATAACCTATTATAATAGCATGGTACAAGTTAGAACCAATATCGGTTGTATCCCTTATCCACTCATCCATAGGTGCTGCTCAAGCCCTTTATGGTTTAATAACTTTTTTACATTTGGTATTTGTATTTTCAAATGATAAGGTCAGGATCAACAGCTGTCTTCCATCAGGGTCTGATATGGCTTTGTCCACAGCTGAAACTAATGTTTGTCAAAAATCAGTGAAGCCTTCCCAAGAGCCCCAGAGTATAATCTTTGTAACTGAGGTGGACTTTTTCCTGTGCTCAACTTTGTCCCAAACTCTTAAAGGCACTAAGTGACATTGTTCTACAGTAGCATTATCAAATTGAATCTGTTCTTCTATAGTAGAGTAAAGCTCTTCACCCAGCAACTGATCTTTTACTATATCCATTCCCTCACTCTATTTTGCTATTCCTCCACCATATTAACCATTGCATCTGCAGACTGTCCTGTAGTACAGCTGTTACCAATCCCTTCCAGTCTTGGGGAATATTTTTATTTTGAGTAGCCGAGTTATTCAGAATTTGTTTCACATAAGGCAAGTGCATCCTATATGAAATCAAGACCTCTTTAAAATGCCTTAAATCTATCATTTCTATAGAATGCCATCCTATCGTGTCCTAACCTTATTCTATAGCATTAGCAGCCATATGCTGCGTAGCTACTGGGAAAGCTGATGGTGATCCTGTAAACCGGGGCCACCCCTCCTTTTACTCAGGCAGTGTAGTCGGTTCAAGATTAAACATTTCTCTCAAAATGGGCTGTTTCATCAGATTGTCCTGTTTTTTCAGCTTTTCTCTGACCTGACCACACTCCAGCACTATTTCCTCCTGTGAGAAACCCCTGGTCTCTTTCTCAGTCATCAAGACTGAACCTTTTTTGTTCTCTCTTTTCTGGTGCTCTTTGCTTCTCAAGAGCTTCCACCTCCACCCACAGCCTCTCCAGTCGCACAGACAACTCTACAATGCTTTCAGAAAAGCAAGAGCAGAGTGACACCTTTGTTTTCCCATTTCAGACATTTTGTTTGTTTTTCAAGCCCCTCTATTTCCACCTGCAATTTTTTCAACTGCTCAGCCATTCTTCAGACAATTTTTGAATATATGAAGAAGAAGAAGAAGAAAAAGAAGAAGAAGAAGAAGAAGAAGAAGAAGAAGAAGAAGAAAGAAAGAAAGAAAGAAAGAAAGAAAGAAAGAAAGAAAGAAAGAACAAAAAAATCTGTGGCTTTTGAAATCAAATTTCCCTTATCTTCTGAGCCCCACGTTGAGGCACTACTTGTAACTGGTCTTTGCTACTTTGTGGGTTTTTCTTTTTCCCACCTTTTATACTCCTGGTTTCACTCCCTATAAGTAGATAGTAAAGAAAGAACGATAAAGGAGAGAGAGAGAGAGAGAGAGAGAGAGAGAGAGAGAGAGAGAGAGAGAGAGAGAGAAGAGAGAGAGATCCTTGAATCTAATTTATTTCTTCTTGTTTCTTCTTTAAGCATGAGACTAACAAACCACACCGACCCCCCTGAACCAACACCATCACTGCCTCTCTGGGCCCTAGCATTTATATAACCTCTGAAAAGTTTCCAAAATTCCAATATCACATAATTGCAGAAACTATCTGCAGCTGACAAAACCACACCCCTGCTAGAGGCAAATCATAGTCAGCTGCTGCAGACTGTCTGAAGCAGCCCTGGGATTAAAGTATCCTATACCTGGGATTAAAACAAAAGCACACTCATAATATTTCTGCGTTTTTGTTTTTGTTGTTATTGCTTTTAAAGAAACCAAAATTCCAGAATTCTGGCTGTAGTCTTAGTTCCAAAACTCTGACCTTAGATTTAAGACTTCCTCTCAGAAATCTCCATAGAGATTTCCCTCTAGTGTCTACTGATGTTACAATTTTGCACGAAGGCAGCAGCTGGGTAAACACTCTGTAGACAGATATTACAACATTGTAGATATCATCCAGAAAGTGAGAATGCAGTTTCCCTGTGATATCAAGTACTTCCAGCTTGTAGAAGCTACCACTGTCCAAGCCCTGCTTGCCGAGTGGCTTTGCTGGATCCCACATGACTTTGATCTTTATCAGCTGCAGAGTTTTAGTGGTACCCTAGAGACTTTAGTGGTGAGCACTAGAACTTAAAATGTCTTTTTATAGCCCATCCAGTGTTTTGGGCTGGCATTTTGACCTCACATGGGGCAATGGCACCAACATGGACAGCTGGCACCATACTGTCCAACCGCATGTTCCTGATCAGTTGAGAACACAAAGCCCAAACACACCTGGATAGAGACAACAATTTCTCCAGAGATGAGTTGTTTTCCAGATGCCCATGCCCCAGATGGCCAAGTAGATCACAGTGCTCTGACCTGTCAGTACCACAGACTCTCCTCAGAAGGACAAGCAGATCATCTGGACTCTGTAGTACCCGCTCTCACAATGAAGCACTATGGATAACTATCCAAACGTTGCATGGGATTCAGGAAGTAGTTGGTTTTCCAGGTCAACTCTGTCCTCCATAAGCATCACAGTAATGTGTCAAGAATGCCACATAAGATTTAAACACGATGTCGCTCTAACAAGGATGTCTAGCAAGAGCTAAAATATTCTCTTTTTACAAGAAAAACAACCTCATTGGAAAGGTTTTTCTTGATTGCAACTATTGACAGGAAAAATGGAATAAAATAAAAATTAAATTATTATTTAAACTCTTCTTCATCAGTTCTCAAATCCAAATAACAGTTCCTATATTGGGTTGCCAGAAGCTAGCTTCTTAGAAAATGTATGGTTTATTTTTGTGTATTGTTCACTTATAAATATGCAAAAGCCCATTTCTCTGTTTATTCCAACTTTTCAGACTAGTATGCATAGCAAAAGAAGTAACAAAATGAACATAAAGAACACATTTATAAAACATAAGTAGTTCTGTGTCTTTCTGTGTCTGTTGCCAAATGAAAATTGGATTTCTGAGGGTTCCCTATACACACACAAATCCTTTCAGAAATCATACATCAAATTAGTGAACAAACAAAAAGCTTGTTTAGGTGGCTCTCTGTCTTTTTCATTAAAGTGGCTCACTGATGTTGCCAATGAGTACCACTTTGATGCCAGCACATCAGTGTAACCAACAGCATCAGAGGGGAGTTGCTCTCACATCTTTCTAGTTGATTTCTGCTTTCCTAAAATACCTATATTTTCCTTCAATATATTAATGACTACCTCAGTTGCTTATAACTTTCCCCAGGATGTTAATTATCTTCAGAGTTGTGATTTTTCTAAATGACCAAAAATGTCCCAATTCTGATATCAAATCCTATATCATAATGAAGAAGTAGGGAAAATGTTCCTATATCAGCATTTCCTAACTCTAGAACATATCCTTAGTCCCAAAATAGACATTCAGATATCTGATAAATAGACATTCAGATATCTGATAGACATTCAGATATCTGATAAATCTTTATTAAAGATTTCATGGGTCCTATGTGCTTGCTGTGTGTAAGATTTGGATGGTGCTCTGACCTTAAAATTTGGAGTCAGGAAGGAAATAATTATTCGTATTGTTTGACAACCGTTGGGATGTGTGTCATGGAAAGATAGGAGTGATGAATGCTGGCAAAGAGTTTAATTTCATGGAGGGGAACTGAGAATCTTTATCCAAGGAAGTAGTATCACTTAAAAGGAAGAATTGTTGGTCAAATGAAGGAAAAGGGGTAGTTGTGAAGAGTTCCAGGCAAAGGAAAATGTCTCCAGAAAGAAATTGGTTAGGATGAAAGAGCTAGCCAAGTGGAGGGACAGTGTGGCTGTCTGGTGATGAAGCAGGTTACAGGGCTTAGGTCACACTGGATTTTGGCCCTTACTGTAAACTACCATGAGGCTTTGAGCAAAATTATGAAACACGTCTGTAAAGGATTCATTTGATTACTCTTTGAAGAATGCATTAGTGAGGTGACTAAGAAGTATAGCACTGTTGAGTAGAAGGTGCAGTCGTCCACAAGTCAGGCAAGAGGGGTGGCAGCTGTAAGAATAGGCAGATGTGTCATCAGCTTGAGCTGTCCTAATACTGTAGTCCTGATGGCCTACACATTAGTAATGCGTTTCCAGCAGTTCTGAAAGCTCAAAGCCTACTAACATGACCAGGTTCTAATGAGCACTCTTTCCCACTGATGACCGCTATCTCCCTGTGTCCTGACATGGTAGAGAGAAAACAAACTCTGGTCTTTTCATCTTCTAAGGCATAAACTCCTCCAAGGGAGCCTCATCAACTAAGACTTCATCTGAACATCCCCAAACCCCAATTGCAAACACTAAGAGTTAGGGCTTCAACATGTAAACATGGAGGGGACAAATATCCAGTGTATAACAACAGCTTTAAGAGGCATTCGAAGACAAAATTTTGATAGTATTTACCAATTGGTTGAAGGGATTAAAAACCAGGTAGACTTAAAGAGGATCCTAAGTCCCTCACACACACACACACACACACACACACACACACACACAAAACTGGGAAGATAATAGAGTATTCTCCATAGGAAACATTGGAAAGGGAGAGATTTGAGACTGTATATTTAGTAGTTGACATGTCCAGTTTTGGTATGTCTCAGTACAAGCTAGATGGAAATTTAGGGAGGCAGTCAGATACATGAAGTTTGAGCTCAGAATTAGAGGCCTAAATGAATATATACATTTAAAAAAATTAACTTGTTGTTAATAACTTAACAGATCGATGTGCAGAAGATCCCGAAAGGAATGCACATAGGTAGTCAAGACAAGAAGGGAAGAGAGCATGAGATTGGGGACAGAGACACACAAGGACACATCAAACCAATCAGCAAACACATTTGCAGAAATAATGTTGCTTTCACATTCTGCCTTTATGATTATATCAGTAGGGCGGCTTTGATTCCAAATGGCTTTCACATCCCTCTGGCTTTTAGACAAGATCTTGGAAGGAGTGATGCCAATCAGAAGGAGCGAGAAAGAGGAAGCAGAAAAATAAGAAGAAAGAGGAGAGGCTGTAGTGTCATAGAAGAAGGAAGTAAAGATTTTTGAGGAAACTATGAACTGTCAGCTCTGGCAAATAAGATGTGTGCTGTTGGTTAGATTTAGCAACATGAGCCACACTTGATCCAAGCCACAAGTTCACTGGGGAGTCATGGGATTGGAGGCAAATTATAGTGAGTTGGGATGCTATTTGGAAAAGTACAAAGCATGGACAAACTGCTTCTTGTTTTGTTTTGGGAAATGAAGAGGGAGAAAAATAAGGAAGGAAAGGAAAGGAGAAAAGAAATGAAAGAGAAGATAAGCTGTCTCTGCAGAAGGCAGAGCTGAACTAAAATATACAGCAGCAATTAAAGAACAGAGATTTGGAGAAGTCTCAAAAGCAAGACCGATTTCTGCTGCTACTTCTGTATTAGAAACTACATTTTCATGATCCTTTCTAAAGGGACTTCCTTGTAGGATGGGTTACATGAGAATTCTGCCTTTTAGAAACAGTGGGTTGTTCCTTAATTGCATCTCATCCCTGCAGACCTTTGCTCTAGTGTGTGCGGGACACGGGCCAAGATGTGTGACTCCCCTTGCACGGGGACGGTGACTCATTGTTAGGGTGTGTCCTTCCAGAGATGGCTTCCACTTGCCTTCAGGTAGTTTACACTGAGCAGCACAGAAGTTCCGGGCAACGGTTTGCTGAGCTCCCCATGGCCTCTTAAAACCATGTGATTGGTGGGAGAAGTGTGTGGGGGGAGGGCTAGTCCACATAGAAATCAAAAGCAAAGCTACCTCCAAACAGGTTCCCTGAGTGGCTCTCCCAGAGAGCCAGGCCTGAAGCTGCAGGTGTCATGGTGCTCCTGCCCTCGAGGTTATTATAGCTTAGTTCTAGTCATTGTCATTTTAGATATTCAGGATTTTCTGGGAAATTACCATATTTCGTACTAATAGAAATTTGCTGTGATGGTAAACATTTTATTACACCACAGAACCACAGTTTTTCTTTCTTCTTTCTTTTTGAGAACACAGTTGTTCAGGTTTCCCACAATATTAACACCCCTTTTCAGTGCCAGATTTCTGATAGAATGCCTGAAGAAAGCAATTTAAGAGAGCAGAGCTTCATTTTCCCCACACAGGGAAGGTGAAGCAGCAGGAGCTTGTAGCGTGGCCTCTTACATGGTGCCAAGCCACAAAGCAGACATCTGTAATGTAGAGGATATTTGACCGTGCTTGGAAAAGATAAAAAAAATAAAAATAAAAATAAATAAAAAAAATCTTTAAAAAATGCACCCGTTCACTGAGCTTGATGACTGCTCCTCAGATATTCAGTCATTAGCATTATTTTGTGGGTCACAAGATCTAAAACCATTTAAAACTTTTGATTAAACTTGATTCCCATTCGCCCCGAAACAGGAAGAGAAAGAGGAAGGGGAGGAGAAACAAAGTATTGCTTCATGTTATCAGTAAAAGGTCCAAAAGTACCCATGGGAGGAGATACGGAGACAAAGTGTGGAGCAGAGACTGAAGGAAAGGCCACCCAGAGACTGCCCCACCTGGGGATCCATCCCATATGCAGACACCAAACCCAGTCTCTATTGTGGATGCCAACAAGTGCTTACTGACAGGAAGGAGCCTGATATAGCTGTCACCTGAGAGGCCCTGTCAGTGCCTGACAAATACAGAGGGAGATGCTCACAGCTATCCATTGGAAGGAGCACAGGGTCCCCAATGGAGGAGTTAGAGAAGGGACTGAAGGAGCTGAAGGGGTTTACAGCCCCTTAGGAGGAACGACAATATGAACCAACCAGTATCCCCAGAGCTCCCAGGGACTAAACCACCAACCAAAAAGTACACATGGAGAGACCCATGTCTCCAGCCACATGTGTAGCAGAGGATGGCCTTGTCAAACATCAATGAGAGGAGAGGTCCTTGGTCCTGTGAAGGCTTGACACACACACACACACACACACACACACACACACACACGCACACCGTGTAGGGGAATGCCAGGACAGGGAAGTGGGAGTGGGGATGGTTGGTGAGCAGGGGGAGGGGAATCAAGGAAAAGGGATAACATTTGAAATGTAAATAAAGAACCTATCTAATTAAAATGAAAAGAAAAAGGAAGAGGCACATGATGACACCATGGCACGGGGTTCAGAAGCACAAAGGATCAAGCAAGAGCCAACCTCCTGTGAGGACCCCTGCCCTCCATGATGTCTAGGCTTTAGGGTGTCACGGTGGAAGAAGGCTATGTTAAAAAGCAGCATCCATGTTTGTCTTACAAGTTCAGTGCCTCTCACTGATTTCGATTGGCTCAATTTCTGACCAATAACAAGAGCCCCCATGTGAGGCTGTGATTGGCTGAGCCTGATTATATCCAACTCTGGATGTGAAACTGAACGGACCAACCTTGGCAGAGCACAGAAGGAAATGGACAGAGATGTGGTACTCCAGAGACAAAGCAAAGCCATGGTTCCTTTGCGGGTCAGGTAACAAAGGCCACCTAGAGAGCCAGCACCTGTCTGTGGCAGGTCTGGAATAATGGCGGACCCAGGTGCGCAGCCTCCTCTCAATCCCTTCCAGTATAACTTGCTGCTTCTCAGGGAGTGAGCCAGCTTACCTCTTCTACTGCTCTTCTGGACTGGGATTTTTGTAGATTGACTGTTTTTTTTGGTCTGCCGAGAATCAGAGTATTGTGCCTTATCCCATCTCGATTTTTCTGTGTTTTAAATAAACAAAAATCAATCCACTATACAGATGCAAAGTAACAACACTTACCAAAACCCCAAACATTTGTTTTTGGTAATAGCCAGGCCATGGAAAATAAGTGCTACTACTAACTAACCTTCAAAGTTTCCTTTCTGGTGTTTCAGTGGCCGTATCCTCTGAGGTAATCTTTCTTTATCACTCTCTTCCTGGATGTGAGTTGTTGAGTGCCTTGAGCCTTGAGCTCACATAGGCCGAGTTGACATTTTGTTTACTAACCTGTGTAAAGCACCAGTCCCTGGTTTGTGAGTTCCTTGAAGGCGGAACATTAATTTTTATCTTTCTAACACCAGAACAAAGTTCACTGTCAGGGACTTACACGGTGGAAGGTCAATAAATGTTTTCTAAATGAGCAAGTGTCTCATAACCCAATCTCATTTAATTTTAATAACAGACTTATGAAAGAGAGATGATCAATCAGAGACTTGGAGAGTTAAGGTGAGTAAGGTGAGTGCCAAGCCAAGATCATGAACAGCAGGATTGGCACTCAGGTCTGTCTGCTGCAAACAGACCACTGCAAAGCAAAACCAACAACAAACAAACAAAAAGGCCCTAGTGTTTGGAATGAGGTAAAAATTCTGCGGCAGGTTTTCTAAATAAGCAAGTGTCTCATAACTCCTGAGGGGGGAGGAGGGGAGGTAGGGGTGAGTGACCTCAGGCAGCTGTGAGTGAGTGCAGGACAGTGAACTCTCCACAGGCAGCTGAGTGAAACAGCCCACTTTAATTGGGGGGAGAGGGAGGACACAAAGTTAGCTAAGCATACCTTTGGGGGTCAGAAGAAGCTATGGGTGAGTGTACAGCACTGACAGGGGCCAGGGTGCTGGGATGCCTCCTTGGCATAAGAAAGAATTCCAGACGCTGCTGGACTTGACTTTGTAAGGGAAGAGGATGTTTTTTAACCTGGCTACTGAGCTAGGACACTCAGAAGGGAGTGGAGTTGGAGTGTGGGTATCAATCCTACCCTGCCAATCTCAGGATGAAATTTCCAGGGTTTGCCACATCTTGACCCCACTCTGGCTCCAGGCCCACTTCCCCTGATTCCATGCTCCATGGCTTCACAGAGCCCAAAATCATATCATTCTTTTCTGAAGTGTCATGGCTTGTGTTTGCTGAGCCATAGCTGTATATGAACATACGATACTGGGACTCTTAGTTTCCATGTCAGCCTTCAACACCATGCCTGTGTTCTCTGTGGCCAGGTACAAAAGCTGGCATGAAGCTGACTTTACAAAAACACCACTGAGTGAACTCATGTGAAGTGAAGGCATTGTGGTGCCTTTTGAGCTGGCAACTATTTTTCCCACTGACTATGGCCCAGAACTATGGAAACTATATAATTGTTACATTCTTCACTCCTTCAAGGTTTCCACAGGCTGTGTTCTCTCTCTGCAGCCCTAGGGACCACCATTCAGGACCACCAACCACTGTGTCAGCAAATGCAAGTAGAATGGCACCTTCCCTAATTGTTAAAATGTAGTTCTGCAAATTGTTGGAAGACGCATCTTTGCAATGTTTTTACTTTTTAATTCTAAAAGGACTAGGGGCCAGCAGATTAAAAAAAAAAAAAAAAAAAGGAGATTTCTTTCAGGTGTTTCTAGAGATAATTTAATTTGCTGACAAGAAAAGCCCAAACTAAGCAGAACATAATTAACTGGTACTAATTGGTATCTCCAACTGCACTCAAATAAAAGTCGAAAGAATGAGGAAGGTGCAGGGAAAGGATCCACTGCCATCAGAAGACGACACTAACAGTAGTAAATTAAAGTCAAAACAGGAACCAGCTGACGTATTCTGCTCTCAACAACAGCATGGTTTTCAGAAACGAAGCCACTCAAACTTCTGAGTCATGCAATGTGATCAAAAGATAAAGGTTTTACCAGAAAAATGCACCCAAAGCTCATGTCCTCTCCCACAAGTTATGGTTAAGCAGCGTTTTGGTATAAGACATAGGAGCTGGGTGTAGGTACGAATTATAATAGTCATTTAAAAACAACAGCTTTGCGAAGTTGTTTAAGACATGAATTGTCCTGGGCCCATAGGACGGCTCACTGCTCAAACCTAACAACTTGAAGCCATGGTGTAAGGAGAGAGCTGGACTCCTAAAGTTGTCTTGTGATCTCTACACATATTCAAAAGAGAAAGGTCCATCATCTAATAAAGTTCATCATATGGTGTTTCTAGCCTTTCCCTTCATCCCTAACCTCAGAACCTATCCTCTCTGTCCCATTGTTTTGCCCTTCCTACAATGCTATCAGGTAAATGTAATTAGAATAGCAAATAGCCTATCAAGTCTGGCTTCTTTCACTTAGCAAAATATACAGACACTACTGTTACATGTACTAATGGTTCAACCCTTCCCATTGCTGACTCAGGTGTGGTGATACTTTCTGTGGATACTAAGGGACACGCCTACTAGCTGGCCCCACAGTTGTGAAGAACAAAGAAAGCAGAGTTTGGATAACAACCAGAAAACAGCAGCCAAGCAGTGTTGGGATACTACCAGTTCTGAAAGTCAGCAGTAGGGATGGGCTAGGGCTAACAGCTAGCGGAGAGTCAAGGTCAGAGGTTGGCGATGGACAGAGAGAGCTTCAACCATCTATAACTGGGTGAACAGCATGTAAACAAAAATGTTCTTGATTGGACCAGAATAACAAGCACAAAGTGGGTCACCCCTTAATTGGCTCAGCTCCAGCTGTGTTCAAAGAAGTATCACATACTTCATAGAAACTACCTCCCTCTTTATTTAGTTTCTGTTGTCAGTCCTATATAAAGCCCTGGGCCAGCGGGGCAGTGTTTTTCCTCTCTCTTGGGAACCCTCCCAGTATTGGGAGTTTCTCTTGCTTTTCCTAATTTTCCATACTAAGGCATACTGTTTTCCCCATTTATGCCTGTCCTCATCTTTTATTTCCATCTGAACTTGAGAGTAAACTGTCTCAAGTTGAACTTCTGTTGGCCATTGAGTATCTAGTACCCTGAGTCCTGGGTCATACTAATCTGGGCAGAGAAAGTCCCATCGCTCTCAAAGCATTACATCATTATGAACATGTACACTATTAATATCTTTCATACACGGATTTTTTTGTGTAAACACTCTTAGAATAGACCAAGAAAATGCGTCAAGAAAAGATAGAAAGGCTCAGCCTGGCATCTAGTTTGCTTCCCTAGTGACTGGGAGTCCAGAAATCTCAACACAGCTGAGACAGTCACAGTTGTCTGTGAAATAATGGATTTTTACCTCAAGATATCACAAACACAGGGGTCAGAAACAACAGAAGAACTGTGCTCACTCAGGACCAGAATGTCTGAAACCTTGAGTTCCGTGATATTAGATTAACACTCCTCTGTAATCCCTGAATCTCCACAGTGCACATCACAAAACCACCTTACAATTTCATTTACACAAGGGAATATTTAAGATGAAAAATAAGCCCATCAGCTCATATGTTTTTAAACTTTATTTAAATGATTTGCTTAACTTAAAAAAGCTTATTTATTTTATATGCATCAGTTTTTTGCCTGCATGTCTGTATGTCTGTCTGTGTAAGGGTATTGGAGCCCCTGGAACTGGAGTTATAGACAGTTGTGAGCTGCTATGTGGCTGCTGGGAATTGATACTGGGTTTTCTGAAATAACAGCCTGTGCTCTTAACCACTGAGCCATGTTTTTTTGTTCCCAATTTGCTTAATTCTTAAATTCTTAAACCTTGTTAGCACTAAAGTCTTCTGAGGCATATTAGAGAGCCACAGAATTGTATATATAGCCATTGTAAAAGCATTAAAATTATACTCTCTTCTTTCTTTCTTTTTTTTTTTGTTTTTTTTTTTTTTGTTTTTTGTTTTTCAAACCATAGTTTATCTGTATAGCCTTGGCTGCTCTGGATTCACTTTGCTAGCCTTGAGCTCACAGATACCCCTGCCTCTGCCTCCCAAGTGCTGACATAGGCATGTACCATCACTCTCAGCTGGAGAATCTCTTCTTGAAGAGTCCTTATTCTGTCCCACTTGGACATGCAACATCTTTAGTCATTAGAAAACCACAAGCTATACCTATGGTGAGGTATTGCTGCACACCTGTAAGAATGACTTTTACAAACAACACTTACTTTGTCAGGTGCTGTTAAGGTACAAAGGAATTGTAGTATGCCACTGAAGAGTATTCACAATGATACAGCTATGTTGTTGTTGGCCGTCCATTTTAAAAATCAGAGTTGTGTTTCTTATGGTTGTTGGGTTGTATTCAGATATTTTAAATTACACAGTAATTATATGTTATATTAGAAAGTGAAGTTTTTTTTTTATAACTTTGTATTGATTCTTCGTGACTTTCACATCATGTGCTCTAATCCCATTCCACTCTCCTCAACCACATCACCAGGAGAAGCTCTTCTAGTGGAGGATAAGCTAGCGAGCATTGGGTGCTTGTTAGCTCGCCCAGCGCTGTAGCCAGCAAGGGACAGGGTTAGCTCCCTCTCGCTCTCGTGTCATGGAGCTGGTTCACCTGCACCCACACACCAGGCTCAGCTCTACTGTGCTGCCCAAGTGAGGGGCAGGCAGGCCCTGCTTTCCAGAGTGCAGGAGCTGGGGAGGGGTGGGGTCAGTTCAGCATAGAGACTCAGGTGGCAGTCTTCCCAGGGATATCTGCATGGCCTTTGGTGGTAACAGGCCTGGGACATCTACACAGACCCTAGCTTCCATGGTCCAGACATGACCACTATCAGCAACCTGGGCCCAGATGTCCTCATGGCCTCTAATGGCAGTGAAGGCCATTCAGATCAGCATGTCCTGTCCTGTCCTGTCCCTCAGTCAGTCCCCTATTGTTGTCTGCCTGCTTCCGTTCCCCTGGCACCACATAGCTCATATGTTCACATGTCTCAACAGACATCGACATAGACTCCAGACCCAGACATAGCTACTAGCAGTAGCCCAGGCCAGGGCCTCCCCATGAACTCCTCATATCTGCCTGTTCCTCACTGCCACCTTAGCTTTTCTTTCTCTTCCATCTCTCTACTGCACACTCCACCTTTCCTATCTCTCCATCACACATTCATCCAAGTAGTAGCACCCATGGTAGGTGCTTGGGTGTCTTTCTTCTGTGGCGGACACTTGGGTGTTTTCTTCCAGTTGCCCCTGTGAAGATTCTTTTAAAGGAGAGAACTAAGATCACCAATGAGTATACACCCAGGAAAAAGCTATTTTAAAAATTTGAAGACTAAGACAGAATCTGCCATCACTTCACAGCAAGACCATGTAGCAAACAACAACAACTAAGCAAGACACAAGACTGAACAGGCAGCTGAGGAGGTCACAGTATCAGAGATGATGCAGGGGCCGAGGGAAACTCTTTTTAAAAAGCATTTGGAAAATTTTAAATGTGATTAATTTAAAAGACCCCCCCCCATTCCCATCCCAGGAGAACACTGAATAAACTTTCTAGAAAGCTGTACAAGACAAAGAAGAGATTTTAAAAATGTTGGGGGAAAGGCAACATCTTTTTTTTTAATCAACCAGAAGTTTTGTTGTCCAGTTACTATGAGTTCTACAAAATACAGAACAAATCCAGAGAGAATATTATAGAAGAAATCCAACAAAATTTACCAGAACTAAAGAACACACATCTTCAAGTCAGAACATCCGGCATAATGAATGATAACAGATCTGTATTAAGAAGATCATCAAAGGCCTATGTGGTGGGGTTGCTCAGTGGGCAAAGGTGCTCATGTCCAAGCCTGAGGACCCTAGTTCAATTCCTGGGACCCACATGATGGAAGGAGTGAACTGACTTCCACAAGTTGTTCTTTGGAACATGTGTGTGCGCGCGCACGTGCGCGCGCGCACACACACACACACGTGCACACACCACAATAATAATTATAAACAAAATATAAAAAAATTAAAGAAGATGATCAGGAATGAAAGACTGAATTCTAGAAAGCAAGAGACTATTGCTGCCAATATTCTAAAGTGAAATTATACTTGCCTAAGAATTGTATATGCAATCAAAGCACCAAGAAACCATGAGGGTGAGATTAAAACCATTTTCAGAGGACTACGATTTGCTGTAGATAGCAAATCAGGGAAGAAAGAATTCAGGAAAAGAGGAGCCACGCAGACAGTGAGTGACACAGCTCGAAACAAAAACAAAGGCCTTGTGCCTCGGACTCATCAGCCTCCATTGGATGAAGAGGACAAACAAGAGATGGCAGCAGGGTGTAAGGAAAAAATGGAACCATTACGTTTCTGGATAATTTATTGTTTCAAGACTCTAAAACATAATCTTGGTACTTTGTCATTTTATGTAGTTTATATAGAAAATTCCATAAAAACTATTACATTAATTTTTTTGTCCTGTGCTTCATCTTGCCAAAAAATAATTCCATTTGACACTGAATGATTATGGAAGAACTGTAAGGAAAGGGGGAGGTTGAGAAGGGCTACATCTTTAACAGCCTCAGCAGGATGTCAACAATGTCTCAAACCGAGGGCCAAAGGAGCAAATTACCTAACACCGAAGATGAAAAGGCTGAAACCTCTAAGAGGGTTGTGGAAATGTCCGCCTGGGGGCAGCAAGGTGAGAGGTGTAACAGAGGGATGTTGTGTCTTGCCTAAGTCTTTCTAAACGACCTTAAAAATATCATGTGTATTGCTTTAATAAAAAAGTAAATCAAAATATTGGCATATATCTTTCAGATAAAATTGGAGGTGTTGGGTCAAAAGGAATACGTTTCAGCCACACGCCTATCATCACTGACCAGCACTCATTCCTCTACTTGCCTAAAGCAGGTGATTAAATTTTTTTGTTAGTTTTAAAAAATAGTAACATTTTAAGTGTGTTTTTCTTTCTCTTATTGAAAAAAATTAGAAAATGGCTATTTAAAATAGTACAAAAACAACTGGAAGGTGGTGACATACACCTTTAATCTCAGCACTCAGGAGGCAGAGGTAGGTGAGTTTGAGGCCTACAGAGCAAGTTTCAGGACAGGCAGGACTACACAGAGAAACCCTGTCTCAAAATATCAAAAATAAAATAAAACAAAATAATTTTTAAAAATGAATAAAATGGTATAAAAACCAACAGGTTATTTTAGAGGACAATGAGAACATGAAAATCTGAAATGCTGCCAGCATGTTTAACTGGCCGAGAGCACAAACGTATGTGTCTATTTTAAACAGATAGGGAAGCTTTAAAAATTCTCTCCTGTCAGACACATGCACAATGATACAAAGTGTGTGCAAAGGAAAGCTTTCATATACAAACTGCATCCTGAGTTTGTCAGAGACTAGTTGTTGAAGCAGGGACTGCCAGTCAGAGAGCCTGATGGAGTTAACAAGACTCAGAATCCAGCCTGCAAAACTGCACAGCACAGTACACTGTGGAAAGTGTTGCTAGGCACGCAGGTGAAAGGTTAGCAACAACGTTTCTCTGGAGCCAGTGAGATGTTTGCAGAGTAAAGGCGCCTGCTGCCATGCCTGATGACCTGATCTCTATCCCTGGGGCCCACATGGTGGAAGGAGACATCTGATTCCCGAAAGTTATCCTATGTGTGTTCATGTGTATACAATACACACACCACACACACATACACACATATATACACACTATATATATATATATATATATATATATATGTATATATATATATGTATATATACATACATATAATATATGTAATACAAAACATTTTGCAGAAAAGCAAATTAAGACAAACCAGCAGACTAAGGAAGCTATCCCTAGACATCAGACTTGCAATTGTTCAGTAATGTGCCAAAAAGCCCTGTTTATCAGAGTAGATTAAATTTTCAGTACAAAACAAAAACATTTTGAATATTTCACATATTACCTTTTTGGGTGGAGGTGCTTCTCTATTTCCCTCTGCATAGTAGTAATTCATCATGATCCAGTAGAAAGAAAATTGGAGAAGATACACATACATACACATATAGGTTTACAGCTTCTTCCTAAACTGTCAGTGGTGACAAAGTCTCTTCATCGATGAGCTTCCTTGGAGAGTTGCAGAAAATAAGATGCATCCAGGTATGGGTATGGGCTTCTCAATGGAGAGTTGCAATTACTTTATTAAAAGATATTACAAATAGCATAGGTTTTAAGTATGGGGATTGAGAGAAAGAGAGACAGTGAGGGAAAGAATAAGACCAAGTGTGTGTATAAGCTTCTCAAGGAAGAGTCACAATTATGTGTCTTGGCAGTGGTCAAATAGACCACTTTGGTGGCCCTCCAGTCATATATCAAAGGTCACTAAGGAACGTTCCCTTTTCTTTTTGGTAATTTTATGGGATTACAATCTGATAAAGTAAAACCAGAACTTGTGACATGACATTTACTGTAAATGGGATTTTTGATGAGATTCCAAAATACATACATACATACATACATACATACATACATGCATACACACATGCATGTACACACATATATGCATATATACATACATGCATGCACACAAACATACATACACATATATGTTTACAGTTTGGAAAGGAAAAAGCTGAATGTTATGTGCATTGCATTCTGGATTTAGAGCTGCAGAGAGGCAACAGCCAGACCCCTGGGTAATGTCTTCCTTTCTCTTCTTGTGTCTTTATAATTTTCCCATCTTATTTCAGTTTTTCCTTCTGAGACTTTAGTCCTTTAATCTTGATGGGTGTTGAAGACTGAAGAACCATTTTCTACAACATCTTCAATGCTGAACAGAAGCATGGCACTATTTATCCAGGGATCAAGAGTCTCAGCTTGTGTAATATAAGGGTAGGGAAGGAGAAGATCAGAGACCACAGATTGGAGAGTTAACTATCATTTGATGGGAATTTTGGAGAGAAGATAAACTTCAAAACTTCAAACCACGGGAGCAAAGCATGCTGCACACTACTGTGTCTGAGACCACTAAACTGTAGCAGGGCCTCTTGATCGGAGGGTGGTTGGACACTTTGAAATTAGTAATTTATTAAAATTAAGGATGGGTACAAGCTGCTCTTAAAGCAGCAGCAGCAGTTCCTCAGCTTTCTCTGGTCAGGAAGCCTGTGCAATTCCTGTTATAGAACCACTTTGCCCATGAAAATTGGATTCTGCAGCTCCAAGGGCTGCTGGAGACATTGGAGAGAAGCCACATTTTTATGTCCTTTGTCTATAGAGTTTCCCTGACATCCTGATTCTCAAATCAGAGACCCTAAGGGCCAGATCAGCAGCTAGATAACTGCCCACATGCTACAGCCTATGTGCCTCACAGAAGGTCTGCAGTAACCAAAGACACAGGTGAGAATATCACCCAAATACATACGCAAGCTGGGACACACAAAGGGCCAAGTCTACATAGGACCCACTGCCCCAGCTCCACATTTCTTCCAGTCCACTTCCTACCTAGGTCAGATCAGCAACCTGATACCCTCCCACATCTTACAGCCTGTCTGTCCCCACCCCAAGGTCCACAGTAACCAGGGACACAGGAGGCCTGCTCTAACCAGAGACACAGGAGACCCACCTTAACCAGAGACAGCATTGCCTGCCTTCAAGGAAGCCAGCTCTACCTGTCCAGTCAGAGACACACAGACCAGTTAACACCAGAGAGAACTAGATGGCCAGAGGCAAGTGCAAGATCATAAACAACAGAACCCAATGCAATCTGGCACCACCAGAGCCCAGTTCTTCCACCACAGCAAGCCCTGGCTATCTAACGTGCATGAAAAGCAAGATAATGACCTAAAATCCCATCTCAAGAAGATGATAGAGGACTTTAAGAAGGTTATAGAGAACTCCATTAAAGAAATACAGGAAAACACAGGCAAACAGGTAGAAGCCCTTAAAGAGGAAACAAATAAATCCCTTAAAAAATACATGAAAATACAATGAGGCAGGTGAAGGAATTGAACAAAATGGTCTAAGAATTAAAATGCCAATGCTCCTCAAACTATGCCACAAAATAGAAACAGAAGGAACACTACTGAATTCATTTTATGAAATCACAATTATATTTATACCTAAACCCACAAGGATCTAACAAAGAGAAAACCTTGATGAAATGGATGATTTTCTAGACAGATACTGCATATCAAAGTTAAATCAAGATCAGATAAACTATCTTGAATATCGATGAATATCAATAAACTATAAATATTGATGCAAAAATACTCAATAAAATTCTAGCAAACTGAATCCAACAACACATCAAAACCATCATTTTCCACAATCAAGAAGACTTTATCCTAGGAATGCAGAGGTGGTACAATATGTGAAAATCCATCAATATAATGCACTGCATAAACAAACTGAAGGAAAAATGCCACACGATTATCTCATTAGATGCTGAAAAAGCCTTCGACAAAATACAACACCCTTCATATTAAAAGTCTTGGAGAAATCGGGACTTCATGGCACATACCTAAACATAACAAAAGCAATACATAGCAAAACAACTGCCAACATAGAATTGAATGGAGAGAAACTAGAAACAAGCCCACTAAAATCAGGGACAGGACAAGGCTGGCCACTCTCTCAGTATCTATTTAATATAGTACTTGAAGTTCTAGCTGGAGCAATTAGACAACAAAAGGAGATCTACGGGATACAAATTGGGAAGGAAGAAGTTAAAGTATCACTATTTGCAGATGATATGATAGTGTACATAAAGGATCCCCAAAATTCCACCAGAGAACTCTTACAGCTGGTAAATAACATCAGCAAAGTGGAAGCATATAAAATTAAAATTAGTAGCCTTCTTTTATACAAATGATAATCAGGCTGAAAAAGAAATTAGGGAAACAACACCCTTCACAATAGTCAAAAATAATATAGAATATTTTAGTATAAGTGTTACCAAGCAAGTGAAAGATCTGTATAATGAGAACTTCAAATCCCTGAACATATAAATTGAAGACCTCAGAAGATGGAAAGATCCCCCATCTTCATGGATTGGTAGGATTAACATAGTGAAAATTATCATCTTACCAAAAGTAATCTGCAGATTCAGGTTAATCCCCATCAAAATTCCAACACAATTCTTCACAGACATGGAAAGAGAAATTCCAAACTTATATGGAAAAACAAAAAACCTAGGATAGTCAAAACAATTCCCAACAGTAAAAGAACTTCCAGGGGAATTACTATCCCTGATCTCAAGCTGTACTACAAAAGAATAGAGATAAAAACTGCATGGTATTGATACAGAAACAGATAGATTCAATCAATGGAATAGAATTTAAGACCCAGATGTAAACCCATATACTTATTAACACTTGATCTTTGACAAAGAAGCCAAAAACACAGTGGAAAAAGAAAGCATCTTCAATAAATAGTGCTAGTCTAACTGGTGGTCTGTATGTAGAAGAATCAAAATAGATCCATATTTATTACCTTGAACAAAGCTCAAGTCCAGTTGGATCAAGAAACTCAACATAAGACCAGTTACATAACATCTAATAGAAGAGAAAGTGAGAAAGAGCCTCAAACTCATTGGCACAGGAGGAAATTTCCTGAATAGAACTCCAATGGCTCAGGCTCTAAGATCAAGAATGGATAAATGTGACCTCATGAAACTAAAAAGCTTCTATAAGACAAAAGTCGCCATCAATAGGATAAATCAGCAACCCACAGATTGGGGGAAAAAAAAACCTTCATTAGCCCTACATGTGACAGAAGACTCATTAGGACCAAGAGAGCGAATGGAAATAAGCCACATGGGGGGAGGTGCCAGGAGCCATTCTCACTTAGATCTCAATGCCAAGAACTCTCCATACCAGGAGCCAGCCCCACCTGGATCTCAATGCCAGGAGACCTCGATACCAGGAGTCATTCTCACTTAGAACTCCATGCCAGGAACCATTCCTATGTAAATCTCAAAACCCCCTCCTTTTGAAGCTCATCTGTGGATAGGTTACTATAGCAACCCCTTTCCACTTCACCTCCTCATGACCCCCTTTTTTATCATGCCAAAATTCCAGCAGCAATAACTAGCCTTACCCAGAAATTATGAGAAACTATTTCTTAGAAATGATGTCAGCCCCCTGAGATTGTTCCCCCTTTACCCCTCCCAAACCTTGTAAGCTTCCCTTTATGTTGACTTGTGTAAAAATTAAAATTTGACAGCTTGATCGGGATTAGACTTGCTGTTGGTCTCTTGTGTCTTTGTCCCTTCGCCCTCTTCTTAGGTAGCTCCAGGAATCCTGTTGACTGTCCTGCAGGTCAGGACATTCTGGCACCCAATGTGGGGCACCTGTGGAGCGATTAAGAAGTTGGCTGTAGGAAAGAAAGGAGGAGGGCCCTTTGCGTACAGCTCCTGGAGCCAATTAGGTCAAGGCACAGTTGAGCTGCTGGCGTGCTTGGCCAGAGGAAAATCTCCACAGCAACTCATCTCAGAAGGTGAGACCTACACGGGGCAAAAATTTATTCAGCCTGTTTTAAGGCTCGAGACACAGGGGGCTGGGTTAAGAAAAGGAGATCTTAGGTACTTCTTTGAGAAGTACTTAGGGTCTTAAGTATTATGTCAGACAAATTGTCCCGGTTCCCAGAGGAAGGAACCATATATAAGAAAACATGGGCTAGAGTAAGAGATTACTATGCAACTTTTGGTCCAGGGAGGAAAAAAAGTTCTGGTTACTGCCTTTAACTACTGGTCTCTGATTAATGACATTATTCAGAATTCCTCCTGCTTCCACAATCTAGTTCTCTGAAAAAGCACTCATCTGGACACTGTCTCTGTGCTCTCTTATCCCTCCCACCTCTGATAGATATGGAGGAGGGACATTTAAAATGGTCTCTGTCTGTGTCTGCTCTTTTCCCTAATTTATCAAAAAGACCAAAGTCTATCTTTCTTTACAAACTCTGAAATCTAGTCATAATTCAGGTGCTGACACTCTATCTCCCAGGGAGGAAGCCAACTTGGAGGAGAAAGCTGCCAGCAGAAGAGCCACTGAAAAAATTTCTCTCCGCCAAATGATAGCCGCAGGAAGCAAGTAGCCCTCTTAAAGGTGCTACGAGATTTAGAAAGACAGATGACTCTAACTTCAGGATTTATTTCAAAGACAAATACCTAGAAAAAGCCAGAGACAAAACAAGCCCCTTGACTTTAAATTTTTAGAAAAATTAAAGTTTCAGCCTATGGGTGGACTGCTCCCTTCACTTTGGCACTTAGAATCTTCCACCCAGGGCTGGCTCACACCTGAGGAATTTGTCCAGCTTGCCAAAGCTGAGCTCTCTGGGGGAGAATTTGTTCTTTGGAAGTCAGAGGCAGCTGAAGCGGCTGGAGAAATCAAAAGTAAAAACCGCTCATGGGCAGAATGTAAGTCCTAGACAGCAAAGAAATTCCTGGCCTCTCCTCCCCTCCCACCTCTCTCCACATGTTCATGGCCAGTCTCTACTTATCTACACACTCTCTCTCTGCCTTTCTCTGTCTCCACTACCCCATTTACTCTCATCCTCCGTCCTGAATAAATTTTATTCTTTTTTTTTTTGGGGGGGGGGATTTTTGGTTTTTTCAAGACAGGGTTTTTCTGTGTAGCCCTGGCTGTCCTGGAACTCACTCTGTAGACCAGGCTGGCCTTGAACTCAGAAATCCACCTGCCTCTGCCTCCCAGAGTGCTGGGATTACAGGCGTGCAATAAATTTTATTCTATACCACGTCTGTGTGTGTCCGCCTAGGCACCCCCTTCCTCGCATTCTCTAAACCTTTCTCTTTTTATGAACCCAATAGAAGTTAAAAAAGCAGGGCACTATGGAGTAATTATCAGTGGTTGCCACTGTGCCTCCCCTCCCTTCTCTGGCAGAATTCCCAGAAGAAAAAGAAGATAAGGCATTAACTCTTAAATAAGAGAAAAGTTTCAGAAAAGCAGTTTTTCCACAGGCAGAATGTGGTATCAAAAAAAGAAAAAATGGCTAAAAGCTATTTCAAAACTCTCCTGAGGAGGAGAAGAAAATGGGAGACATCCTGTTTCCTCTCTGAATTCTACTAGAGATATCCTTAGTTCTGGCTAAGATATTTGGACCTCTTTGGGACATCAAGTTCCCTCTCTGTCTGTTGCCTGTCTTTGGTGCACCAAAACCTGTCCATATGTGTGTCAATTTATGTTTGTCTATTGTTTTGATTGGCTGAATGATTGTTGTTTTATGTTTTATGTTGAAAAGAAAAAAAATGGTAAAAAGCATTATCTGCTGGTAGTCCTGCCGGTTGCAGTTTACACAGAGGAGGCTGATTTAAGGTGCCTCACATTCTTAACTAGGAGTTAAACACATCTGGAGAAAAAGCTACTGCTTAAAGGGCCAGCAGCCTCAACCTCTAGGACAAGTGGGAATGGTTAATTCTCCTAGAAAATTTCTACAATGGTGATGACTGGGTTCAAAGTGCTTTATTCCCCTGAAATTACAGCTGGAAAAAATGTATTTGGTTTAAATTTATGAGATTTGTGTGATCGCTTCATCTTTATTTCTAATTGGCCTTAAAGATATAAATGTTTTACATGCCTTGACTATAGAGTATTGGATCATAAGTTATTGGACATGATTTAAAAAATAGAATGATGGTAACAAAAGGTACGTTTAAAACTGATAATTCAGGGTTAGAGCTATCTTAAGCAACACATGACATGACACAACCCAAGAAAAACAGACCTCTGAGATATTTCTAAATTGGCATAATGTTTTATGTGGTTCTTATCCTAGAAATTAGACTTATAAAAAATAATATTTAAAAATAATGTCTCTTCAATAAGTTACACTGTCATACATTCAAACATACAAGATGATGGACAAACTTTGCAATGCAAAAGTAATGTGTTTCCTATTAATTTTAAGGAGAAAAGATTGTTTAAAACTGGGTTTTGCTTTCAAAAATTGTAGTTATGCTTTGATATTACATGTTCCTTTTGTTATTTGACCTTCATACAATGGGGTCTAGTTACAGGGTACTCCTTGCAGGATCAGTGGGTGTAGGTCTGACCTTAGAGATAATAGACTCAGATCAGAAGATTTATATCTGAGTTAATGCAAAGCTCAGAGCTGCCTCAGCAGAGGCTTGAGAGATAGAGCTTTCATCTTGCAGGCCTCACCTAGAGAGTTTCTGGCCAAAAGAACATTTTAAACAGATTTAAACAGATATGGTTCAAAATACAGTTCAAACTTAGATCTGTGAAAGGTTAATAAGGCTATGTAGAAATTATGAAGGCATTAAAATTTGGCCTGCCTACTACATACAAAACTATTACATATTTAAATGGTTGTTTTTTGCTTTCTGGATACTGATAATTATAAAAGCATTTACTTCTAACTTTAAAAGAGCATAAGCTAACTTTTAAAAACCAATAAAATAATTTCATTAGAAAGTTCTTCCTCAAGAAAAGCCTTGATCTTAAAAATGGGCTTTTAAAATTTTTAAGTAAATAATTTTCAAAAAAAGTGTTAAGATAAATTATTTGGCTAAGACATTGCTTTAGGCTTGCCATAAGAGTATTTAAGCCTCTGATGCTCTCAAGGTAAATGCAAAATAAATATTGAGAGACATAACTTGAAGAAAGCTATCATAAATATTTGTTAACAGTTTATGATATACTTCCATTACTTGACAAAGAGAACATTAATGTAAAATCTCTCCAAATAAAGTTCTAACATCTCCAATAATGATTTGGTGTAATAATAAAGTATTGCAAAATAAAATCATAAAAATATTTTTAAAAGGAATGTCTTAAAGCATGATGAAATGCTCTTAATTGTCCCTTATTTTAAACAGCAATCAAATTGATTATTACTAATTTTAAATCTATTACATGGCAAACCCTTTTTTGGCAAAATTAATAATTGTTAAATTGTTAAAAATTTGCCTCCATACATGTTTTTATTTTTTATATATTTATACATGCATCCAATAAAAAAATGCATCTACTGTGGGAGTAAAGCTCATATAATTATATCACATGCTTATTAGTTTGAGTTTCCCCTTGCTTCAGCACAGATAATTGAATTGCGTGCTGTAGCTGCTCTTTTTAAAATGTTAAAAATCAAACTTTTGATTTATATATTAATAATATATATAGCTCATGGCTTACAATTGCTTGAAATTTTTCTTTTTTTATGCTACTAATTCTTAAATTTTATAATTACTTATACAAATACAATTCAAGGTAAAAAATTAATTAAAAATATGCTTCAACATCTTTCCACCTCCACGGAGAACTTCTTGACCCCTTAACCTCGAAATAAACTTGCTCATGCTTTGTCTGTGCTTAATTTCTTGAAATTAGATAATGATAGACCTTCAATTGCTGATCGTCATTGGCATTCTGGTTCCAAACATTCTCATGCCACGGTGCTTTGGAGGGACCCCCTTACCAGTCAGTGGAAGGGACCTGACCCTGTGCTTATTTGGAGTCATGGCTCAGCATGCATTTATTATCAAAAGAACTCTGAACCCAGATGGTTCCCAGAACGCCTTGTAAAACAAGTTAATCCTATGTCCATAGTGGATCATTCGTCTCCCCCTGAGACTAGTTCTCCTTCTCTTGCAGATGCTGCTACCTCACCTGGTCCAGATGCTTCTGATGACCCTACTATGGCAGGATGCACTGGTGACAACAATTCAACTGCCCCCATAAACCCTCTTCAGGAGTGTCCTCTAGGCACTTGGTTTGGAATTTTACATGGATGGTCCTCTCAGATAAAAAGGACCCTGTCTGGTCTATCTCCAAATTATCTAATCAAGTTTGGTGGTCAGACATTCTGACCCCTGACCTTTGCAAGATCGCACTTAGTACAGGAGCACCTTGGGGAATTGAGCATGCTTTAGATATTTCTACCACCCCAGAATTCCCTGCGCGTGTCCGCAACCTTAAGCTTGGTTGTGGCAAATCTTTGTTTAGTTCGGTACCCCACTTTTTAATGGGGTTATTTGGTTCTCTAGGTTCTACCTTCTTGAGTTCTCTGTATATATTAAATATTAACCCTCTGTCAGATTTAGGGTTGGTGAAGATCCTTTCCCAATCTGTTGGTTGACGTTTCGTCCTTTTGACAGTGTCCTTTGCCTTACAGAAACTTTGTAGTTTTATGAGGTCCCATTTGTCAATTCTTGATCTTAGAGCATAAGCTATTGGTGTTCTATTCAGGAACTTTTCCCCTGTGCCCATGTCCTCAAGGGTCTTCCCCAGTTTCTTTTCTATTAGTTTCAGTGTGTCAGGTTTTATGTGGAGGTCCTTGATCCATTTGGAGTTGAGCTTAGTACAAGGAGATAAGAATGGATCGATTCGCATTCTTCTGCATGCTGACCTCCAATTGAACCAGCACCATTTGTTGAAAAGACTATCTTTTTTCCACTGGATGCTTTCAGCTTCTTTGTCGACGATCAAGTGACCATAGGTGTTTGGGTTCTTTTCTGGGTCTTCAATCTTATTCCATTGATCAGCTTGCCTGACATTGTACCAATACCATGCAGTTTTTTATCACTATTGCTCTGTAGTAAAGTTTGAGGTCTAGGATACTGAATCCCTCTGAAGTTCTTTTACTGTTGAGAATAGTTTTAGCTATCCTGGGTTTATTGTTATTCCAGATGAATTTGAGCATTGCTCTTTCTAGCTCTATGAAGAACTGGGTTGGGATTTTGATGGGGATTGCATTGAATCTGTAGATTGCCTTTGGCAATATGGCCATTTTAACTATATTAATCCTGCCAATCCATGAGCATGGAAGATTTTTCCATTTTCTGAGATCTTCGATTTCCTTCTTCAGAGATCTGAAGTTCTTGTCATATAGGTCTTTCACTTGTTTGGTTAGAGTCACCCCAAGATACTTTATACTGTTTGTGGCTATTGTGAAGGGTGTCATTTCCCTAATTTCTTTCTCGGTCTGCTTATCCTTTGAGTATATAAAGGCTACTGATTTGCTTGAGTTGATTTTGTAGCCAGCCACTTTGCTGAAGTTGTTTATCAGCTGTAGGAGTTCTCTAGTAGAGTTTTTTGGGTCACTTAAGTATACTATTGTATCATCTGCAAATAGTGATAGTTTGACTTCTTCCTTTTCAATTTTTAGCACTTTGGCCTCCTGATGTTGAGAAACACCTTAAGAAATGTTTGACATCATTAATCATTAGGGAAATGCAAATCAAAACAACCCTGAGATTTCACCTCACACCAGTCAGAATGGCTAAAGTCAAAAACTCAGGAGACAGCAGGTGCTGGTGAGGATGTGGAGAAAGAGGAACACTCCTCCACTGCTGGTGGGGCTGTAAGATGGTGCAACCACTTTGGAAATCAGTCTGGTGGCTCCTCAGAAAACTGGGCATGGCACTTCTGGAGGACCCTGCTATACCACTCCTGGGCACATACCCAGAGGATTTCCCAGCATGTAATAAGGACACATGCTCCACTATGTTCATAGCAGCCCTATTTATAGTAGCCAGAAGCTGGAAACAACCCAGGTATCCCTCAACAGAGGAATGGATACAAAAAAATGTGGTATATTTACACAATGGAGTACTATTCAGCCATTAGAAACAATGAATTCATGAAATTTTTAGACAAATGGATGGAGCTGGAGAACATCATACTAAGTGAGGTAACCCAGTCTCAAAAGATCAGTCATAGTATGCACTCACTGACAAGTGGGTAATAACCTAGAAACTTGGAATACCCAAGAAATAATCCACATATTAAATGATGTACAAAAAGAACAGAGGAGTGGCCCCTGGTTCTGGAAAGACTCAATGCAACAGTATAAGGGAATACCAGAACAGGGAAGTGGGAAGGAGTTGATGGAGAAACAGGGGGAGGGAAGAGGGCTTATGGGACTTGCGGGGAGTGGGGACTCAGAAAATGGGAAATCATTTGAAATGTAAATAAAGAATACATAAAAAAAAAAAAAAAAAACAGAAGCAGGAAGATGACTTGGCAGCCAAGCCTATTCAGGTACATTACCATCATTTGGCTATGGAGGATTGAGAGATGGCTATCTAAACCCCCAGGGCAAAACAGCCCAAACAGCACCCTCTAGTGCCCCAACAGAGAGAGCAACCTTGTCACAGCCATTCCAGCCGGGACTCCAGAAGAAGCCCCACAACCTGAAGGCATCAATAACAATAAACTTGCTGGGCAGTTAGCCAATAACGGGCAACATCCCAGGGCCACTCCCACCTAAGACAGGAGTTTCTGGAGGCTGGCAGAGATGGACAAATGGGAACAGGATGATGGATGACCGGGTCGATTCCTAAGACAGGCGCTGTCCCATTATCTTGATGCCTTATCTGCTTTCCATCAATGGCTGTTTGACCTCTGCTCTCTACTATACAGAGAAGGGAGAGATGCCAGGAGCCATCCTCACTTAGATCTCAATGCCAAGAACTCTCCATACCAGCAGCTATCCCCACCTGGATCTCAATGCCAGGAGACCTCGATACCAGGAGTTATTCTCACTTAGATCTCCATGCCAGGAACCATTCCTACATAAATCTCAAAACCCCCTCCTTTTGAAGCTCATCTGTGGATAGGTTACTATAGCAACCCCGTTCCACTTCACCTCCCCATGACCTCCTTTTTTATCATGCCAAAATTCCAGCAGCAATAACTAGCCTTACCCAGAAATTATGAGAAACTGTTTCTTAGAAATGATGTCAGCCCCCTGAGATTGTTCCCCCTTTACCCCTCCCAAACCTTGTAAGCTTCCCTTTATGTTGACTTGTGTAAAAATTAAAATTTGACAGCTTGATCGGGATTAGACTTGCTGTTGGTCTCTTGTGTCTTTGTCCTTTCGCCCTCTTCTTAGGTAGCTCCAGGTATCCTGTTGACTGTCCTGCGGGTCGGGGGGATCCTCTAGAAAGTAGCAGAGACCCGTGAGGTGACAGACTCTAAGGACACAATGGGGGTGACCTTAGCCAAAATGCCCAACACTGGGGAGATGGAACTTGAAGAGTGAACCTCCAGTAGATAGAAAAGGCCTCAATCAAAAGGACAGGCTTGATAACCCACAGTCAAAATTTATGACTCAGAACTGTTCCTGTCTAAAAGAACTGCAGGGACAAAAATGGAGAAGAGACTGAAGGAAAGGTTGTCCAGTGACTGGTCCAACTTGGGATCCATCTCATGCAGGAGCATCAAGGCCTGACACTGTCACTGATGCTGTGCTGTGCTTACAGACAGGAGCCTGGTATGGCTGTCCTCTGAGAGGTCCTACCAACAGCTAACTGAGACTCAAGCAGATACTTTTTTTTTCATTTGATATTCTTTCTCTTTTTTTTCTATATTCTTTGTTTACATTCCAAATGCTTTCCCCTTTCCCAGTTTCCCCCTCCCCATATGTCCCATAAGCCCTCTTCTCTCAACCTATTTCCCAATCACCCCCTCTCATTTCTCTGTCCTGGTACTCCCCTACAATACTGGATCAAGCCTTTCCAGGACCAGGGCCCTCTCCTACCTTCTTCATGGGAATCATTTGATATGCTAATTGTATCTTGAATATTCAGAGCTTCTTGGCTAATTAATATCCACTTATCAGTGATTGCATTCCATGTGTATTCTTTTGTGATTGGGTTGCCTCACTTAGGATAATATGTTCCAGTTCCAACCATTTGCCTAAAAATTTCATGAATTCATTGTCTTTAACTGCTGAGTAGTATTCCATTCTGTAAATATACCACATTTTCTGTATCCATTCCTCCATTGAGGGACATCTGGGTTCTTTCCAGCTTCTGGCTATTATAAATAGGGCTGCTATGAACATAGTGGAACATGCATCCTTATTGCATGCCAGGAAATCCTCTGGGTATATGCCCAGGAGTGGTAGAGCAGGGTCCTCCAGAAGTGTCATGCCCAGTTTTCTGAGGAACCACCAGACTGATTTCCAGAGTGGTTGTACCATCTTGTAATCCCACCAGCAGTGGAGGAGAATTCCTCTTTCTCCGCATCCTCACCAAACCTGCTGTCTTCTGAGTTTTTAACCTTAGCCATTCTGACTGGTGTGAGGGTTGTTTTGATCTGCATTTTCCTAATGACTAATGATGTTGAACATTTCTTAAGGTGCTTCTCAGACATTTGAAATTCTTCAGGTGAAAATTCTTTGTGTAGCTCTGTACCCCATTTTTTAATAGCATTATTTGGTTCTCTGGGGACTAACTCATTGAGTTCTTTGTATATATTCGATACTAGCCCTCTGTTGGATGTAGGGTTGGTGAAGATCTTTTCCCAGTTTGTTGGTTGCAGTTTTGTCCTTTTGAAGGTCAGCATCTAATGAAATGATCATGTGGCTTTTTTCTTTGAGTTTGTTTATGTAGTGAATTGCATTGATAGATTTCTGTATATTGAACCATCCCTGCATCTCTGGGATGAAACTTACTTGATCATGGTAGATGATCATTTGGACATGTTCTTGGATTCAGTTGGCAAGAATTTTATTTAGTATTTTTGCATCAATATTCATAAGGGAAATTGGCCTGAAGTTCTCTTTCTTTGTTGGATTTTTGTGTGGTTTTGATATAAGTGTAATTGTGGCTTCATAGAAGGAGTTGGGTAGTGTTCCTTCTGTTTCTATTTTGTGGAATAGTTTGAAGAGTATTGGTGTTAGGTCTTCTTTGAAGGTCTGATTTAATTCTGCACCGAAACAATCTGGTCCCCTGCTTTTTTTGGTTGGGAGACTTTCGATGGCCCCTTTTATTTCTTTAGGGGTTATGGGACTGTTTAAATGATCTATTTGATCATGATTTAATTTTGGTGTTTGGTATCTGTCTAGGAAATTGTCCATTTTCTTCAGATTCTCCAGTTGTGTTGTGTATAGGCTTTTGTAGTAGGATCTGATGATTTTTTGAATTTCCTGAGTTTCTGTTGTTATATCTCCCTTTTCATTTCTAATTTTGTTAATTTGGATACTGTCGCTGTGCCCTTTGGTTAGTCTGGCTAAGGGTTTATCTATCTTGCTGATTTTCTCAACGAACCAGCTCCTGGTTTTGTTGATTCTTTCTATGGTTCTCTTAGTTTCTCCTTGATTGATTTCAACCCTGAGTTGGATGACTTCCTGTCTTCTTTGCCTCCTGGGTGAATTAGCTTCTTTTTGTTCTAGGGCTTTCAGTTGTGCTGTTAAGATTCTAGTGTATGCTCTCTCCAGTTTCTTTTTGGAGGAACTTGTGGCTATGAGTTTTCCTCTTGGCACTGCTTTCATTGTGTCCCATAGATTTGGGTATGTTGTGTCTTCGTTATCATTAAATTCTAAAAAGTCTTTGATTTCTTTATTTCTTCCTTGATCAAGGTATCATTGAGTATTGTTCAGTTTCCGTATGTATGTGGGATTTCTGTTGTTTTTGTTGCTATTGAAGACTACTTTTACTCCATAGTGATCTGATAAGAGGCATGGGATTAGTTCAATCTTCTTATATTTGTTGAGGTCTGTTTGTGACCAATTATATGATCGATTTTGGAGAAGGTACCATGAGGTACTGAGAAAAAGGTATATTCTTTTGCTTTAGGATAAAATGTTCTCTCTCTCTCTCTCTCTCTCTCTCTATATATATATATATATATATATATATATATACCCAATTGGTTCAAAGCTTCAATTAGTTTCACTGTGTCTATGTTTAGTTTCTGTTTTCATTGAGGAGAGTGGAGTGTTGAAGTCACCCACAACTATTGTGTTAGGTGCAATATGTGCTGTGAGCTTTAGTAAAGTTTCTTTTGAATGAAGATGCCCTTGCATTTGGAGCATAGATGTTCAGGATTGAGAGTTCTTCTTGTTATATTTTTCCTTTTACCAGCAAGAAGTGTCCTTCCATGTCTCTTTTGACGACTTTAGGTTGAAAGTCAATTTTATCTGATATTAGAGTGGCTACTACAGCTTGTTTCCTGAGACCATTTGCTTGTAAAATTGTCTTCCAGCCTTTTACTCTAAGGTAGTGTTTGTCTTTGACACTGAGGTGTGTTTCCTGTATGCAGCAAAATGTAGGGTCCTGTTTATGTATCCAGTCTGTTAGTCTATGTCTTTTTGTTGGGGAATTGAGTCCATTGATGTTAAGAGATATTAAGGGATAATGATTATTATTTCCTATCATTTTTTATGTTATTTTTTTTTATATTTGGTTGGTTATCTTCTTTTGGATTTGATAAAAGAAGGTTACTATCTTGCTTTTTCCAGGGTGTAGTTTCTCTCTTTGTACTGGTGTTTACCCCCTATTATCCTTTGTAGGGCTGGGTTTGTAGAAAGATATTGTGTAAATTTGGTTTTGTCATGGAATATCTTGGTGTCTCCATCTAATGTGAGTGAGAGTTTTGCTGGGTATAGTAGTTTTCGCTGGCATTTGTATTCTCTTAGAGTCTGCATGAGATCTGCCCAGGATCTTCTAGCTTTCATGGTCTCAGGTGAGAAGTCTGCTGTGATTCTGATAGGTCTTCCTTTATATGTTATTTGGCCTTTCCTCTTACTGCCTTTAATATTCTTTCTTTGTTTAGTACATTTGGGGGTTTGATTATTATGTGACAGGGGGTATTTCTTTTCTGGTCCAGTCTGTTTGGAGTTCTGTAGGCTTCTTGTATATTCATGGGCATCTCTCTCTTTCGGTTAGGGAAGTTTTCTTCCATAATTTTATTGAAGATATTTGCTTGCCCATTAAGTTGTAAATCTTCACTCTCATCTATGCCTATAATCCTTAGGTTTGGTCTCCTCATTGTGTCCTGGATTTCCTGGATGTTTTGGGTCACAAGATTTTTGCATTTTGCATTTTCTTTGACTGTTGAGTTTATGGATTCTATGGTATCTTCGGCATCTGAGATTCTTTCTTCTATCTCTTGTATTCTGTTGTTGATATTTGCATCTATGGCCCCTGATTTCTTCCCAAGGTTTTCTATCTCCAAAGTTGTCTCCCTTTGCAATTTCTTAGTTGTTTCTACTTCTGTTTTTAGATCCTGGATGGTTTTGCTCAGTTCCTTCACTTGCTTGTTTGAGGTTTCCTGTAATTCTTTAAGAGATGTTTGTGTTTACTCTTTCATGACTTCTGCCTGTTGACTCAATTTCTCCTGCATTTCTTTAAGCGATTCTTGTATTTCTTCCTTATTGGCTTCTATCTTTTAACCCATATTCTCCTGAGTTTCTTTAAATGATTGTGTTTCCCTTGTTTGATCCATTTTTTCCTGTATTTCTTTAAGAGATTTATTTATGTCCTTCTTGTGTTCCTCTAACAGCATCATGACCAATGATTTTAAATCCAAATCTTGTTTTTCTGGTGTGTTGGGGTATCCAGGACTTGCTGTTGTTGGAGAACTGGGTTCAGATGCTGCCATATTGCCTTGATTTCTGTTGGTAACGTTATTACATTTGCCTTTTGCCATCTGGTTATCTCTGGCATTAGTTGGTACTGTTGTCACTGGCTGGTGCTTGAACCTCCTGTGAGCCTGTAAGGCTATTTCCGCACCACTGGTTGACTGGGTTTCCCCTGGCACAAATTGCTGATATGCTGCCCTCCTCTTGGGTGCTGTTGGATTCCTGGTGTGTCCTGCCCCAAGCAGTTATACTTGGGTTGTCTTTGTGAACGAAACCTGGTGCTGCCTGTCTGCTCTGTCAGGGAGCGATGATGGCAGTGGGGATCCCACGGGCACCCCACAGGGCACAGGACTCACGCCTGCCTGGCACACAGACAAACCGCTGATCTGCTCAGGTTCTGGGTGCAGGCAGCGGCCTGCAGTTCAGTGGTCTGCGTCCCTAGATATCTTAAACTAGGTATATCTCGGTACCTGGGGCAGCTTGTCCTGTCCGACTGGAGCGAAGATTGGGAGGGGGGCAAAAGCAGATAATTAAACCCAACCATTGAATTGAAGTCTGGGACCCCTATGGTTGCATTAGGGGAAGGACTGAAGAAGCTGAAGGGGAGGGCGACCTCATAGGAAGATCAGCAATCTCAACAAACCTGGAACACAGGGACCTCCCAGAGAGTGAGCCACCAACCAGGCGGCATACATGGGCTGGTCCAAGGCCCCTGGCACACATATAGCAGAGGCCTGCCTGGTCAGGGCTCAACGGGAGATGATGCACTTAATCCTGGAGTGACTTGATGCCCCAGGGGGAGGCCTGGTGTATGTGTGAGAGCACCCTCTTAGAGGCAAGTGGGAGGAGAAATGGGATGAGTAATTATGGGAGGGGGGACTGATGGGGGAGCGATGACTGGAATATTAATAAATAAAATAGTAATAAACAAAACAAAACAAAGCAAACCCTTAAGTTTGAATCTGACATATTTGACTTAAAACGTAAACCTTAGAAAATGGAGGACAAACTTTCCCAGTTGATTTATATATATACATATACATACATACATCTACTATCTATTATCTATCCATCCATTCATCCATCCATCCATCCATTCAGTTTCCTCCTTGTATTACTGTTTGAATATTAAGAGCCATCCGGTCATGTAAAATAAATCTCATTATCTTAATTTTTGAGGTTAGCAGTGAAATCTCTCAGGCTGTTTAGGAACAGTTTCTTTAGAAGCAAGGACAATTTTATTGGAGTGTAAAAGAAACGTCCCCCAGAGCAGGCAGGCAAACTCAATCTCAGCAGCTTCTCAGAGAAGGTGAATGGAGAAGGAAACAAACTCTGTGGCTTGAGTTAAGTAAGTATGGAGGTCACACACGTGGCAGACAAACAGTCACACAGTGTTTGTCAGGGAAGGCTTGGCTTGGACCACTCAGAGAAGATTTGGCTAATAGATTCAGTATGATTCTATTGTTCCATACAGATTCTATCTGCAGTCTCAGAGTATTACTGTGAATGATTATATTTTGTAGGCATTCTGGTTATCTTGTTATAGAGTCTCACTGGCACTCTCAAGTGAGGTCGCAATGTCATACCATGTCTTTTTGTTACCTATAAGACAAAAGGATGTTTCTAAATTAGAAAATTTCAAAGCAAAGGCTTACAATAACCTATTTTACTTTGAGGTGTTTCTGTCAACATTAATCACTACACAAACTTTTTTTTTTTGAAAATGGGCCTGGGTCATTGATTAAGGCAAGGTGTCATGTCAAGGGTCACCAGAGACACCTGGTAGTTCTCTGAAACTGCTTGGGTGGAATTTTACCAGGGCAGCACCAACAAGGACAGGTATCACTGTGGCTGGGGTGTGTGTAATGGGATGTCATCTGACAGTGGTTCCCTCACTATGGGAGAAGGTAGAACCCTGTTCCTCAGACCTTCACAGGGGGTAGTTCTTGCCGGGTGCATTGGCTTCCATAGCTGTGCCAAGCATCCTCTTTCCTTCTGTATGTAGCTTCTCTGAGGTTGTTTGCTGTCTGCATCATTTCCAAGGGCCAAAGCTATTTTATTAACTACACTTATATCTTTTAGATTGTCTGGAGGAAGAGAAGGGAGACTCAGGGTCTAAAGAGGTTGGGGGTAGGCACAGCCAGGATAACTGTGGGGGACATGGTGTGGCAGTCAGGCTAACTCTGTAACAGGTACTTGTTAGTAGGGTCTAAGTTTCTGCTCTGAATGTTATATAGGCACCTCAGTTAGCCATTTGTCCTGAGTTTGAGACTTAACACCTCTGTAGGTAAATATATCAATTACTCAAAGAATGAGAAAAAAAGAAATAAGTCATTTTTAGGGTCTAGATGAAATAATAAGACCTAGGTAAAACGTTAAGGCCTAGCTAACAGTTATTTGGCTAGCCTGCCATTGTGAAGAAAGTTTCTCATATGTTTCTGTTGTTACTAGGAAACTTTCTACTGCCATGATTGATTACATATTCTGTGATGTTCTGTGTCCTTTGAAACCAATCATGATAGAAATCAGTAGAACTGCTTTGTATAGTTACCCACAATAAGTTTGGACCCAAACTAACCACCTAAAAGCACTTCCTGTACCTATGTATAAGTTTTTATGGTATTTTCCCTTATCAGCTGCCCCTGGGATGGACCCCAACAAAAGAGAGACACCTGTGCCAATAGAAGAAACCATTTGGAACAAGAATTCCATTTTACAGCAGTAGTCAGTAAAATGTAAGTTCCCAAGACCTCCCTGGGAACTGATGTCCTACTTGGCAGGAAGAAGCATGTGCGTGGGCCACTGATAGCCTGGTTGGCAAGTTAGGACATGAATGTTAGACAAGGCAAGTCCTCTGCCACAATCGAATACCCCAACCAATGGGAGCAGGATAAATGTACAATAATGACATATTCCTAAAGAAATCCCCTATCCCTGGCTAGCATGAAACTCACTATATAGACTAGGCTGCCCTTGAACTCATAGAGTTCTGCCTACCTCTTCCCCAGTGCTAGAATAAAGCCTGTGCTGTATGCTTGGTGTTCATCCCCACCCCTTTTCTCTTGATAGGTTAGTGAGATTCTAAAGGTGGTTCTGGAGCTGCCTTTGATGGGATTAATCTACTAGACTTGTATATGGCGGTGAGGACAATCTTTGAGTATACAAGGTTTCTGGTGGGATTACTAAAAAAAGTATAGGTTTACAAGTTGGAAGGGATAAGGCCTTAAACACATGCTAATTGTATAACCATTATTCTCAGTCGACTCTGGGCTAAGAGGTCACTTTCCTTTCCTTTCTTACATGCAAGCCCCCTTCTCTGTCTGTCCTCTGAGATGACTGTTCTTTTCACTGTCACAGAGAAAAACCATGCCCTGGCTCTAAGTCTTCCCATGAATCTGTGATTCTCACTTCCCCAAAGAAAATTTACCAAGACCCCAAGCAACCAGAGCTATGGGTGTCATATCCTTATGATAGACACACATCAACTGAAGGAAAGAACGCTTGCTCTATCCCCCCCACCTCCCCCCAGGAATTAAATACAACCAGACAGTAAGTGCATATTATGGGCTTCTTGTCATCTACATGGTGTGGGATCTCCCTGCTTCCCTGAAACCTTTAAGATGGGACCTTACTCTACCTTAAGGGCCTAAAGTCTTCTCAGAACCACTGACAACATATCTTTCTTAGTGTTAATAACTCTAATTAGTCTTGTACTCCAAAAGATGATTTGGTGGCTGGAGAGTTGGCTCAGGTTAGAGTTCATATTCTTATTGCAGAGTACCAGGATTTGGTGTCCAGCACCCACATGGTGGCTTACAACCATTCATAATTCCAGTTCTAGGGGATCCAATGTCTTCCACTGACCTCCAAAGGTACCAGACAGGTACATGGTGTTCATACATTCACGCAGGCAAAACACTCATACTTATAAAATAATTCAATGTTTTTTAAAAGGACAATCTGCCTCAGGGCCACCTTTGAATCTCACTATTAAGATACTTACATTGTCTTGTGGCAATGTGAGGTATAAGTGGTCAGACACCTTGTCACTGCAAAACTGTACATGATGCTTCCCAGTGGAAAGAGGAGCACGTGATACCAAATTAAAGAGAGTCAGGAGATGGTACAGGAGATGTGGTGCTCTCAGTTGGACGAACATTCTTCACATCCCTGCACCTTTCAGCAGAATCATCCAAAGCAAGTCCATCAGTATCTCCAGGCTTATCTTTGGCTTTCCGATGTGAACATATTTGCTGCTTCTTACCTTATCTTCCTTGTATCTCTGCACTTTTTTAGGAGGTTCCTACTTGTAGCTGAGGTTACATGGCCTACGTTCTATCCTTCCTATGTGATATCATTGAGCTCTTCTTGCATTACTGCTTTCTCAAGCTGTGATAAAGCACCATGACCAAAAGCAGTCTGAGGAGGAAAAGGTTTATTTATTTCATCTTAGGCTCCCAGGTCACAACACAGCATCACTAAGGGAACTGAAGGTGGGGACTCAAGCAGAGCAGAGGCAGGACCACAGAGGAAAGATGCTTGCCCACCTGCCTAGGCATAATACTGCCTCTATGGTGGGATGGGCCCACCCACAGGAATCATCAATCCGGACAACTCCCCGTAGACCTGCAAGCAAACCAATTTGAGGGAAGCAATTCTTCAATTAATGTTCTCTCTTCTCAGGTGACTCCAGTTTTTATAAGTCCACAATAAAAAAAATCCAGTATAATTCTTGATAAAGTTTTAAATCTTCTATAAAAACATATGCATTGGTATCCAGATTTTGATTCTAGAGAGAATGTAAAAATTGTTTTTAATTGTAACATCAGAAAAAAATAATCACAAATCTGCTTGCCCAAACAAGCATCTTGGTTTCCCTATTTCTATTGATGCCCTATTGCATGAATTATTGAAAAAGTACAAATGGAATCTACATGTTCCCCCACTACTCATGCCACCGACTCTCTGCTCCAGTGGCCTGGCTGGCCTATTTTTATCTCAGGGAGATTCTGACTCTGAACTCCACAGTCTCTCCACCCAGCTTGCTAGGTTCCCACTGGAGAGTCAGTACCACGCCATCCCTGTGCTTCAAATCCCCCACAGCCTTTGTGGAGCACCTCAGGCAAACCCACGCTTGGCCACCATTCCTTTCTCTCTTGAATCCAGCTAAGCCACGCTGTGAAGGAAAACACAGCACAAACTTAGTTCAGAAACAATGGTAACTCAATCTCTGGGCACAACAACTAAAACCTAATCTTGTAAGCCTTATTAAACTCTGATCCCTCTGATGGCAAATCTTTGTGGATCTACCATGATACTAGGAAACTCTAAAAGCTACAACTTACCTTTCTGCTGTCCTGGTTCCAAAAGGAACTCCCTCTCTCTGGCTTCCTCTCTTCTTCTGCCCAACCCTTAAGTCCCACCTACTTGCCCAGTGATTGGCTCCTTTATTCATTAGGGGATTGATTCAGTAGAACAGCACCAGGTCTGTCCACAACACTTCCCGCTTTCTGTTCTAATAAAAAACAAAATCTTTCTCTCAATATAGAGCACAACTATTACCATTTTATAATTTATAGGGTATAGATAAACCTAACACCCAGTCCATCAATTTTGTCATTAAGACAGACTATTGTCATCTATCCTAAATTAAAAGACTAATTCTACACCTGATTCATGTCCTGGCTTTAGATTGTAAGCCATATGAAAACCATCCTCTCAAAGTAATTAGCCTGGGTTGGCTGTGAGACTATAAGTCTTCAACCCCATTAGAAATCCAAGAACGACTGATATTAACTGAAAATATATAGGAAGCCTAACACAGCTTCCAGAACTTAGCCAATTAATAGAGACTGCTGAACACCTGGACAGTCCTTTACTTCAACACGTTGGAGCATTGGGCTTCCTCTCTTCTTCCATCCAACCCGGAAGTCCCACCTACTCGCCCAGTGATTATCTCCTTTATTCATTAGGTGATTGGTGCAGAAGAACAGCACCAGGTCTATCCACAACAATGGATACATTGTTGTGGGGATAAACAAATCCCCTATTATTTTTTCCTTTATAGCCATCTAATTAACTTCGATCCTGCTTAGACTATCACATTGTTGCTTCTTTTCTATTTCTATTAGCTTTCAGAATTAAGATGTTTTCAAATTCCTCTCCCAAATGACACTTCCCCCAATACTGGAGGAGATGATTGTGCCCTAAAACTCCAACAAAAGCAGGTGTTGGATATGAGGGTTGTTAGCATTTTGTCTAAGCTCTGCCCCACAGTTACCTGGCAATAGCTAGGTATGCCTGACTTGCTATAAAAGGCGATTCTTGGCCCCTCCTCTCTCTCTTGCTCTCTTGCTTTTGCCTTCCTGCTCCCACTCTCTCCCCATTCCGTTCCCCCTCTCCCCACTCGCTTATGGCCAGCCTCTACTTCTCTAGCTCTCTCTCTCTCTCTCTCTCTCTCTCTCTCTCTCTCTCTCTCTCTCTCTCTCTCTCTCCTCCCTTTCTCTGCTTCTACTACCCTCTTAACTCCCCCCCAGCCCTGAATAAACTCTATTCTATACTACACCCTTGTGTCCCTCAGGAGGAAGAAATGCCTCAGCATGGACCCACCGAGGCACCCCTTTCTCCCACACCTCATAAGATGTGTTTATAAAAAGAAAAAGAGAGGAATATGTTTTAGTGGAGGTGTGGTGAGGTATAGGGGAAGGGGGTGCCTCAGCAGGATTGCAGTTTGTTAATACCTGGTCTCAGTGTGTTTTTATTCGGGAACTAAAACAGGCTAGAGCCAGTGTAGAAATGCCCTCCAATTATTTGGGAGCAAAAGGGACATAAAAAAAGTTACTTTTACAACCCCATATCCCACACCTGGAATTAAAATGAAAACATAATATTTCTGTGTTTTTTAAAGAAACCAAACTTGTCATTATAGAGAGTGAACTGGCTGCACCTTATGATGTCACTGATCCGCAGGGTTAAGGGATGGACTGGGTCCCTTTTCTTCTTACCTCTCCATTTGTATCCCTCTGGGAGCTCCACACTGATCAGACGACCTTCTCCAATAGAGAAAGAAGGGTTGTCTGTCAAAACCATATGGCTAGCTATGCTTCCTTGCTAGAACCTCCTAACAAGCTCTTAAAATTATGCTAATAGTTTTACCTTGATTAGTCTAACATGAAAGATGGACAGCATTTCATTTTCTTTACTTGAGACAGGGTTTCTCTGTGTAGCCCTGGCTGTCCTGAAATTTGCTCTGTAGACCAGGCTGGTCCTCAAACTCAGGGATCCATCTTTCTCTGCCTCTATAGTGCTGGGATTAAAGGTATGCACTGCCACCACCACCTACCTGGCTTAGTGTTTTTATTTTTTTAAAGATTTATTTATTTTTATGTGTATTGGCATTCTGACTGCATGTGTGTCTGTGAGGGTTCCAGAACCTTTAGAATAGAAGTTACACATGGTTTTATGTGGAGGTCCTTGATCCACTTGGAGTTGAGCTTAGTACAAGGATCAATTCACATTCTTCTGCATGCTGACCTCCAATTGAACCAGCACCATTTGTTGAAAAGGCTACCTTTTTTCCACTGGATGTTTTCAGCTCCTTTGTCAAAGATCAAGTGACCATAGGTGTTTGGGTTCATTTCTGGGTCTTCAATCCTATTCCATTGATCTACTTGCCTGACATTGTACCAATACCATGCAGTTTTTATCACTATTGCTCTGTAGTAATGTTTGAGGTCTGGGATACTGATTCCCCCAGAAGTTCTTTTACTGTTGAGAATAGTTTTAGCTATCCTGGGTGGGTACTGGGAATTGAACTTGGGTGCCAAGCTGGAACTAATTAAAGAGAGTGGACTGGACCACCTTCCTTAGCCTTCTGGGTGGGTGGGCCACTATGCCCAGGTAATTTGATTTGTATTGCTATTGTGTAGGCAGAATTATGCTTCTCAGTGTGAAGTTATAGCTATTGGGCCAAGTAAATGAAAATGTTTTGAGAATGAAGATGAAGGCCAGGCCCCTTGGGGGCTTTTCAACAACCATCTGGTGACCACAGCATTGTTTAATCAGCATTAGTTCTGTGGGGGTGGGTCCAAGAGTACTAGCTTTTCACTTCACAGTTTCTCAGTTGAACACAGGAGACTGTGGCCAGGGAGGATTCTGATCTACCCTGGTGGTTTCACTTGTGACTCCAGTATTTGTGTCCTCCACCCTAACTCAAAGTTTGAAAACATTAAATGTGAAATGAGTCAGACAATAGTAATTGCTGTGTATCTATCAATAAGTTTTGCAATGACGATTCTGCTTCCTGTTTCTTCTCCTCCAACCAGGTTGTCTTCCTAAAGATTTCAGAGGGAAAGCCCACGCATCATGCCACCTGGCTATTAATATTTTAGTATGTTTTTCTAACAGATAAGACAACAGATTTTGTATTGATAAACACATTAATATCTTTGAATCCTTCAGAATTCAAAAAAATGAGTGCAAGAAAATCATCTGACCAATAAACAGGCAAATGAATTGAACTTGTAATTTTCAATTTTCTTTGAACAAATAGTATCTCAAAAGAAATACAAATAACCAGTACATATTTTGGAAAATGTTCAATATCTTTAGGGGAATGAAAACTCAAATGACCTTGAAAATACAACTCATCCCAGTCAGAGTGGATGTCATTTAGAAAACACGTAGAAATTTGCATGGTAGTGCATGCCTTTGTGAGTTCAAGAGTGATACTACCTGTCTTTCCAAAAGAAAGAAAGGAAATATGTAGAGAGTGGTGACATAGCTCAGTGGGCAAAACTCTCCTGTGCCAAGATGTAATCCTGACACTTGAGTATAATCCCTGGAACCTGTGTAAAATAGGAGAGACTGAATCTGTAAATTGTCCTTTGTCCTCAACACATATTGTAGTGTGTGTGTGTGTGTGTACATACGCACACATACGCATGCACACATGCACAAACACATGTACACAATATACACTTACACACTTATACACATTCATGGACACACATACTCATTCACATTCACACATTCAGATACTCACTCCAATGATACAAATGAGGAACTGGGAAGGTGGCTCAGTGGATAAAGAACTTGCTGTTCAAGTGAAAGAACTGGACTCTAGATCCCAGAAACCCATGCAAGTTCAGTAGCCTTGGTGTCCGACCTGTAATTCCAGAGCTCAGAAGGCAGACATGGGATCACTGAAGCAAGCTAACTAGCTAGTCTAGTCATCAGCAAGCTCTGGGTTCAATTGAGAGAGCCTGCCTCAACGAATAAGGTAGAAAGTGGCAGGGGCAGATTCTTAGTGTCAATCTCAGGCCTTTCTACACACACAGGTGTGCATTTGAACACACACAGGCACACCAAGAAAGATAATAAATGTTGGTGAGGATGTGAACATAAAGAACCCTTTATCTATGTGGGTGAGAATGTAAACTAATGCAGCCACTATGGAAATCAATTTGGAGCTTCCTTAAAAACCTAAAAATAGAACCACCATATGACCTAGTTTTACTATTCCTGGGTATCTACCTGGCAGAATGTAAGTCAGCATATGGCAGATACAAACCTATTTGTGTCTTCTGCTTCCCTATCCAAAACAGCCACGATACAAACTCCTCCCACCAGAAATGCTTGTCAGCAGATGAATGGATAAAGAAAATGTGGTGTACATACACCACAATGGGGTTCTGATCACACAAAGAATACATTATGTCATTTGCAGGAAAGTGGATGGAACTGGAGATCATCATAATGACCCAAACAAGCCAAACGCAGATGACTATTACATCTTCTTTCATTTATGGAACTTAGACTATATATCTAATATCTAACATCTAACATACATATAACATATTATGTATATATAATATTACATAAGTGATGTGGAAATAGAAAAGTGTGTAGGAAGGAAGAATAATAGGAGGAAAAAATAAATATTTTATGTTCTTTATTATATATGAAACTGATATTTGACCTGTGTATGTGAGAGAGAGATCTATTCATGTGCAGCAATAGTTTATTCATTCAGACTATTGGGTAATTTTTACACCCCAGCATATGAATTATTTGCATGCTGTGATGTGTGTGCAAGTCTAAAACATGAAAGCAGAAGGACAGCTATGTAGAAGAAAGAGGACTGGCAGGAGAAGGGCCACCGTGAGAAGGGGGCACAGGAAGGAAAGAGGGGCACAGAGAGGAGAGGGGACAGAGAGGAGAGGGAGGATAGAGAGGAGAGGGAGGATAGAGAGGAGGGGGTAAAGAGAGGAGAGGGAGGATAGAGAGGAGGGGGTACAGAGAGGAGAGAGGGGCACAGAGAGGAGAGAGGAGATAGAAAGGAAGGGGGTACAGAGAGGAGAGGGGGGATAGAAAGGAAGGGGGTACAGAGAGGAGAGGGAGGATAGAGAGGAGGGGGTACAGAGAGGAGAGAGGGGCACAGAGAAGAGAGGGGGGTTAGAGAGAGGGAGCACAGAGAGGAGAGGGAGGATCGAGAGGAGGGCAATACAGAGAGGAGAGAGGGGCACAGAGGAGAGGGGGGATAGATGGGGGAGCACTGTGAGGAGAGCGGCACAGAGAGGAGAGGGTTGTGTATAAGCCAAGCATAGTGACAGACATACATGAAAATGTCATAAATGTATTTCATACATTTGTTAAAATTTCATTTTCAAGATGAAAATATTCAGGAGCCACCACATATCAAAAGGCACTTTGAGACAGGCAGTGGTGGTGCATGCCTTTAATCCCAGCATTTGGAAGGCAGAAGCAGACTGATCTCTGAATTTGAGGACTGAAGTGGAAACTTGAGGGTTCCTTGCAAAGTCAGTTGTGTCAGATGGAGTTTTGCTGGGGCAAACACATGAAGGACTGTTCTCCTGAAGTGGACACAGGTGAAAGGCTACGGCAGACTCACAGAGGAACGTGTGTAGCTGAAGCAGATACAGTAGAATGGATGTTCTGCTAAAGCAAGCACGTGAAAGGACAAATGATAAAGGATTCTTTCCTAACATGCATGTATTGGTCTGCCTTACATTGCGTAGTTGAGATCTATTTGTCAGGACTCCATAGAGAGAAGCACACCAAAAGCCTTCTGGTGGTGTGCGGCAGCTTCTTGTCGATGCCTCAGACTCGGGCTGAATAACAGAGTGATGTCAGCTGAGACAGACACTGAGTGCTGAGGCGAGAGCCACAGAGGACATGAGATGTTTGGGGGGAGTATAAATAGAACTCAGTGGCTTGCTTATAGAGCCAGCTGTGCCACACTTGTGGATCTTTATTGATCTTCGCTTTGTTGAGAGAGGCACAGCTGAGAACTTCTGGTGTTCCTCCTGCTGACTGGTGCTGAGGCTGAGGCCTGGCTGTCTCTGCTAGGTAGTGCCTCTGCTGCTGATCTGTGTTTGCTATCATGAAACTACTGAACTGGACTGCTCAGGTATGTGTAACCTGTTTGTAACGAGCTGCCACTGATGACCTGTGAACTGAGCTGCCAATTTCCAGACAACACAGATGGGAGTTGCTCCAAGGAACCTTTATACACAGGTCCACTTCCTCCCCCACCCGACCCCCACATCCTTTCTTTCCCACTCCCTCTGGGGAGTTGTGTGCTAAAAGGGAGGTTAAAGCATTTGAGAACCGGCACTAAAAATAAGGTTTGAAAGAATTAAATTACAGAGGACAGGCTGGTCTGCAGAGAGTTCCAGGACAACCAGGACTACGTGGAGAAACTCTGCATCAAAACGAACAAACAAACAAACAAACAAATACTTTGGGTTGATGATGTGGTCAAGGTCACAGTGCTTACTGGGCATGCACTGCTGTAACTTTAATTTTTTTAATCTTATTTTTAATGGTGATTCTTAAACATTTCCGCCTTCCTTGTTCCTCATCCTGCCCCTCCCCCCCTCCCCCGCCCCATGGCACCTACCTCTCATTCCCAGTTTGTCCAACCTGTTTCTTGTCCTGCTGTTGAATCTCTTCTTTGCCTGATTCTTCTGCTAGAGGCCATCTTTCAGCCTGGAAGTGGACCTAGGCAAGGGCTGGGTATCCCATTCATTTGTGATCATCCCAGACTGTCCCTACCCTATGTTGGGGTGAGACTTTCTCTCCAAGATGGGAGCCTAGATACACTTCCTGCCTGATGGGCTGCAAATAACTGGCCCAAAAGGAGAGCCCATACTCGTTCCAACTACTAGACTAGATGAATATTAATTATTTGAAACCACCTTTACTCAGAACCAGGACTTGACTTGGTGGTTGGAAACGTTCCCTGGGTGGAACTGTTGGGGATGGGCAAAGCAAAATGTCATCTCTCCCCATCTCCATGGTGGTAGAACTCAAGGCACAGGTTACCCCAGTGTCTCTCAGATAATACTCTATGTCTCAGGAGGCACGAGAAGGAATTAAGGCACACGTCTCCTGACTGCTCCAGCTTGGGGTGTTGTGTAAGTGCTGTTCAGCCTGAAACACAATGCTCCTGTTAGAGAAAAAGCCAGGCACTAAGGATTACCGCCCGGTCCAGGATTTACGAGAGGTAAACCGTAGAGTGGCTGACATCCACCCTACTATGCTTCTACACTCTGTTGAGTTCTTTGCCACCTTCCAGAATGTAGTGCATTGTCTTTTTTTTTTTTTTTTTTTTTTTTTTTTTTTGGATTTGGTTTTTTCGAGACAGGGTTTCTCTGTGTAGCCCTGGCTGTCCAGGAACTCACTCTGTAGACCAGGCTGGCCTCGAACTCAGAAATCTGCCTGCCTCTGCCTCCCAGAGTGCTGGGATTACAGGCGTGCACCAACACCTCCTGGCAGAGTTCTTTTGGTTTTTTTGTTTGTTTTGTTTTGTTCAGGGGGGTTCTTCAAGACAGGGTTTCTCTGTGTAGCCCTGTCTGTCCTGGAACTCACTCTGCAGACCAGGCTGGACTTGAACTCAGAAATCCACCTGCCTCTGCCTCCCAAATGCTGGGATTAAAGGCGTGCACCACCACCGCCCGGCTAGTGCATAGTCTTAAACTTAAACATGAGCACGGTACCGCATGCTCATGATAAGGCAGCTAGCTGACTGACGGATGCCAGGATCGCCCACTAACAGACTCTGCTTCTAAACTCTGACCAAATCACTTTTCCTCCTCCAGTTGATCTCAATCCAGCCACCTTGCTGCCCGACCTCAACCTAGAGCCACCATAGCACGAGTGTCAAGAAACTCTGGTAGAAGCCCATGGATAAAGGAAAGACTTCTCTGACCGACCCCTCCCTGCTAGGAGCTGAGGCTGCCTGGTTTATAGACGGGACCAGTTTTCTCCATGAAGGTCAGAGACGAGTGGGTGCTTCTGTGGAAGATGGCACAAATGTCATCTGGGCTGAACCTCTACTCCCCCTCCAGCATGTCAATGCAGAAAGCACAGCTAATTGCCCTCACCAAAGCCTTTGAACTTGGGGCCAGCAAGAAAATTAACATCTACACACATAGCAGGTATGCCTTTGCCACAGCCCACGTCCACGGGGCTATATACTAAGAGAGAGGACTGCTCACATCACAGAGAAAAGAAATATAAACAAGCAGGACATCTTGGATTTCTTGGATGCCCTGATGAAGCTGGCAACTGTGAGTATTATTTATTGCCCCGGATGTCAGGAGGGAAAAGACTCGGTGGCCCAAGGCTAACCAGGCAGATCAAGCGGCTTGAGAAGTGACTCTGCAAGAGCCTATCCTGGTTCTGGGCCTGCAAGAGACACCCGCTGGGGAATGGGACTGGACTAAGGAATATCCCCACTTAGAGTATACTGAAGATGAAAGCACTCAAATTGGTAGCCATCCTACCAACCACCTAGAGAAGGGCAGTGGCACACACAGTAAGAGAAAACTATACTCCCCAGAAAGCAAGCTAAAGACTTGCTTAGCCAAATGCACAGATGGACTCATTTAGGGAAGAAGTTCATCCAAGCAGTCAAGGGATCTAAGGTATATGCAATGGACCCCAGGGTTTTAGTCGGAGATACAGCAGAACAGTGAGTGTAAGGTATGCCAGCAAGTGAATGCTTATGCTGCTCAGGGTAAACAGGGCAAAAGAGCTAGGGGAGATCAACCTGGGGTTTATTGTGAGGTCGAATTTACAGAAGTAAAGCCAGAAAAATATGGTTACAAATACCTTCTAGTGTTTGTGGACACTTTCTCTGGGTGGGTTGAGGCTTTCCCCAACAAACAGGAAACAGCTACCATGGTAGCCAAGAAAATATTAGAGGAAATTTCCCAAGGTTCGGAGTGTCTAAGGTAATTGGATCAGACTGTGGTCCTGCTTTTGTCTCTAAGGTAAGTCAGGGATTGGCAGAGATATTGAGGACCAATCGGAAGCTCCATTGTGTGAACCATCCCCAGAGCTCAGGGCAGATAGAGAGAACGAATAGAACTCTAAAAGAAACCTTAACTAAATTGTCCTTGGAGTCTGTCACTGACTGGGTAGTGCTCCTTTCCCTGGCCCTATTCCAAGCCCAGAACACCCCCTACCATTTTTACCTGACCCTTTTTGAGACCCTGTACGGGACACCCACTCCCTTGACCCTGGCTTTTGACCCCCAAGAGTGACTTTTCATACTGACAAAGATCTTACGGTGGCTCAATTGCACGCTTTCCAGATCAGTCACCAGGAATCGTGGCCTAAACTCAGTGCCCTGTATAATGCAGGTACCCTGAGGTTCCACACGTGCACCAAGTTGGAGATTGGGTATATGTGAAGAGACCTCGTGCTAAAAACTTGGAAGCCAAGTGGAGAGGGCCGTTCCTGGTGGTGGTGACCACCCCGACTGCTGTTAAAGTGGACAGAGTAACTGCCTAAGTTCACGTAACTCATGTCAGACCAGCACCTGTGCCTGACACCAACAGGATGGCAGCCAGACACCTGAGCAACCCCTCAAGCTCAAAATCACTCACCCTTCTACAAGGCCAGAGAAACCGTGAGATGGCTATGCTGTACCTTCCTTCCAGTGCTGAGCCTCTGCACCCCCACAACCCTACCAAGTGACTCGGCAAGTACTCTCAGCCACTGGGGATGTAGCTTGATCCACTACAGAGGAACACCCACCTTTGTATTATTATTATTATTATTATTGAACATGTTCTTCATTTACATTTCAAATGTTATATCCTTTCCCGGTTCCCCCCTCCCCAGTAAACCCCTAACTCATCCTCCCACCCCCTGCCTCCAAGAAGATGCCTCTCGGCTCAACTCACTCCCACCTACCCCCCTCGATTTTCCCATGCTGGGGCATCTATCGAACCTTCATATGACCAAGGACCTCTCCTGCCACCGATACCTGACAAGGCATTCCTCCACCACAGTTGCAGCTAGAACCACGTGTACACCTTGGTTGATGGCTTAGTCCTTGGGAGCCCTCGAGGATCTGGTTGGCTGACATCATTGCTCTTCCCATGGGGCTGCAAACCCCTTCAGCTCCTCCAGTCCTCCCTTCAACTCCTCCATTGGGGACCCTGTGTTCAGTCCAATGGTTGGCTGCTAGCATCTGCCTCTGTATCTGTAAGGCTCTGGCAGGGCCCCTCAGGAGACAGCCGTACAGGCTCCTTTATACAAGCACTTCTTGTCATCCTTAATAGTGTTGGGGTTTGGTGACTGTTTATAGGATGAATCTCCGGGTAGGACAGTCTCTGGATGGCCTTTCCTTTAGTCTCTGCCCCACATTTTGTCTCCATAATTGCTCCTGGGAGTATTTTGCTCCTTTTCTCAGAAAAATAGAAGCACCCACACTTTGGTCTTCCTTCTTCTTGAGCTTCATGTGGTCTGTGAGTTGTATCTTGTTTATTCTGAACTTTTGGGCTAATATCCACTTATTAGCTCGTGCATATCATGTGTGTTCTTTTGTGATTGGGTTACCTCACTCAGGATAACACTTTCTAGTGCCATGTATTTGCCTAAGAACTTCATGAATTCATTGTTTTTAATAGCTGAGTAGTATTCCATTGTATAAATATACTACATTTTCCATTCCTCTGTTGAGGGAAATCTGGATTCTTTCCAGCTTCTGGTTATTATAAATAAGGCTGCTATGAACATAGTGAGGCATGTGTCCTTATTACATGTTGGAGCATCTTCTGGGTATATGCCCAACAATGGTATAGCTGGGTCCTCAGGTAGTACTATGTCTAATTTTCTGAGGAATCACCAAACTGATTTCCAGAGTGGTTGTACCAGCTTCCAATCCCACCAGTAATGGAGGAGGAGGAACACCTACCTTATACCTGGTGGCTGGACCTTGTCTTTTTTCCCTCTAAGTTAGCAGCAGGCCTTGACTCCTGGGCTATCCCCACCCTAGAGACACAGGGGGAGGGATTATCAAAACGTGTGGGGGATGAGGGACTTTAGAATCTAAACCATGCCCCAGAAGCGACCTTGGAGGGTGGGGCTTAGAGTGTGGATACCCAAAGTTGAAGAGTGTACTGTAAGAAACCCTCAAATGTGTGCTTCTGAGATGGCAGGAGGCTCACGAGTGGGGGGAGGGGCAACCACTTTTTCTGTGCTACTTGGGGGTGTGAAACACTGGGAAGCACACAGTGGAGACCATTCTGGGGTAATTAAGGATTCAATGGCCAAGGTGAGAGAAGGGATAGCCAAGCGGAAGAGAGAAACAGAGTCAGGGAGGGTTGAGTCTTGGTTTAACTCCTTTAACCACCCCATATCCACCTTGTTAGGACCCCTAATTGTTCTCCTGCTGTTGGTGACCTTTGGACCGTGCATACTGAACAAGCTTATAGCTTTCATCAAAGAGAATAGGAGCAGTGCGGCTGATGGTCCTGCACCAACAATATGAGACCTGGGATAATTACTGAATTGATATGTAAATAAAAGACTGCACTTTTTTTAAAGCTTATTTATTTATTTATTCATTCATTTATTCATTTATTTATTAGTTTTTTCGAGACAGGGTTTCTCTGTATAGTCCTGGCTATCCTGGAACTCATTCTGTAGACCAGGCTGGCTTCAAACTCAGAAATCTCCTTGCCTCTGCCAAGGTGCTGGGATTAAAGACGTGCGCCACCACTGCCCAACAAGGCTGGACTTTTGATCTGCAAGAGACAGGCTCTCCAGAGAATTTTAAGACTAGCAAGAGAAAGCTGTTAAAGCCGTCCACAGAGAGAGCAGCCTGGAAAGCTGTCCTGAGCACACACAGGCAGGCTGGCAGCTTGTAACCCACGATTTGACCTTGAGTCCTTTGTCTTGCGACTCCCCGACACCCCTTCCTCAGAACCCCTCTCCAAGCCGAGGCTGGTCCTTGGCACATGGCAAACTCTAACCTAAGTTCCTTGCTGTCAGAGAAACTCATTTCGTAGAAGCTATTTCAGTTAGTGACAGGAAGAATTTTAATAGTGTTGAAAACCATTTCTAGAGCTTTTATAAACCAGAACTTTCATTTTAAAGACTGAGTCTCATGTCTCCAGGCTGGTCTCAAATCTGGTTTGTAACTGAGAATGGCTTTGAACTCTCACCCCCTGCTCCATCTCCTAAGGGTTGGGATTACAGCTGGGACCACTGCACCTGTTTTCATGCAATTGGGATAAACCCCCGAAGTTTGTGCATGCTGGCTAAGCACTCTACCAACGATATCCTCAAGCTGCTAGGAAGGTTAAATAAAGTCTTCTTGAAAACAGACATTGCCTTGAGTTGCTATGAGACACTAAGCTTATATTTAAAACATTTCAAAAATGCATTTGACTTTTAAAATCTAGGCTATACTACATAGGATGTTTTTAATAGAACCAAACAAAGTTATAGAAGAGTGTTTGCTATCTTTATATCATTTATTATTGTTGTTAATGATGATTTATATGTGTGTGTTCCACAGTGTATGAGGAAGTTAGAGGACAACTTTTGGGAGTTGACGTTCTTTCCAGGATAATTGCCTATATGAACAGGTATTAATCAATAAATGTCTATGGCTCCAGGTAGAGAGCCCAACAGATGGATGGTATAACAGGATGGTCACTCTGAGTCAGCTTAGCAAATAAAATCTACCCGCTTCCTATAGGCAGATGCTAGTGAAAGTTTGAATTAATTGCTTTGAAGTTGGTATAAAGATATTGCTCTAATATGTCTTACAGGATACTCAAATTCGGTCTAATGTGGGCTCCATGGGAATGCTGGGCTAATTTTCTGGCATGGCAAAATAGAGAAAGTCTAAGAATAGACACATATGGTATTTTAGTTTACTTCATTTGTTTTGGATTGTTTTAATTTTCAAAATGGATGTGATTTTTAGTTTTGTGGTTATAGTATTCCTCTGGGAGAGAGGTCATATATAGGTTTTTCTGGTTACTGTCTCAAGGATATGCTGATTTGGAGAAAGATTTTGTCTTTGCATCTTTAGAAAAGGTGACTACTGCCTATACACCTTCCAGGGTTATATGGATCAACTATGATAAAGGGAGACCCCCTGAAGAACTAGATTTCAGAGAATCAAACAAAGAAGTTATCTGGATGATACTAAAATTTTGTTTTGAGATTTGTATATTACAGAATATCCAGCCTTGGTGAGTCTCCTCGTCAGACATGCTGAACTCACCTGCTGGAACATCTCCTGATGACGACTTTCAGCCAGATCCAGTCAGGACACAGACATCAGAGACTATATAATCATCAGTATGGCCTTCTTATGGCCAACCAACTCCTCCATTTTCCCTACCCTACCCCCCTTCAAAGATATCTCAACGCCCATATTCAGCTTGAAGAAGTTATGAAGAGTCATCATCCCAGTTCCCTGGGCTTTGGGGCTGGAGGTGGTTATGCTAAGGTTGCCTTTCTGGAGAATTTAGAAGTGGTCATAATTGGAACAGGGAAGAAATAGAATTTATTGTGTAGCTATCATCTCATTTGGTAGAAATCTTTACAATAGTTACTAAGTTGAAATCATAATTTCATATTTTGGTACAGAAAGTTTCGATGCAGAATCAAGGTTTTCATTGTATAAATTTCTTTTATTGATACAAAAAATTTTCAAGTGCAAGGCTTGGGCCCAGTCCTTCTATAAATGCTATTACAAACTGATCTGAGATGTTTAAGCCTGTGAGCTAAGGGCCAGATAGCAAATTCCTGGCTCTGAGTTTATTGTTAGGGTGTTTTCAGATATTTTAATTATAAATGCTGAGGGTAGTTAATGGACATTATCCAGATTATTTTACATGTTTTTAAAAAATGTCAGAAATATATAGATGTGACATTTAATGTTATTTATTCACTTGTTGAGACAAATCTACTCCTAACAGATTTTAGGATTTGTGGATTCAGAGAAGCATCTGAGCATCTCACCTCCAGGTGAGGCTGTGCATTGTGGCCAGGTGGCCACTGGGCAGAAATTGCCCCCCTCTCCTGAAGACCTGGACTGTTCTTGAAAGGAAACAAGGACAGCTATAAAGACAGCTGAGACAGAATAAGCTTAATTATTAGACTGGAGAGAGAGGACAGAGGGGAGAAAGAAGGAAGATGGAGGATGAGAAAGATGATACAGATTCCACGTGGCTTTAAATAGCCACAGGTAGCTATGAATATCATATAAGGGATGGATAATTACAGGACAATTTGTCTTATCTAGGTGAGCAATTTATATCAGTATCAATTGGCTCTGAGTTCATTGTGTGGGCATTTTGTGGGGTGAGAAGTTACTGAGATAAATCTGATTTATAAATTATAAGCCTCTAGAGTTTTGATTTTACAGGGTTGCAGAGATTTGGGACCGCTGACCACGGGGGTGGATGGCTGGGAATGTGAGCAGAGTCTGCAGCAAGAGAACCTTGATCAGTCGCTGCCTGGGGCTAGGCATGGAGCCGGAGGGGTTGCCTGGGTGTGGGGAGCAGAGAGTGGCTGGGTATAGTGTGGGATGGAGCCATTTTTTAAATACTTCCTGCAGCATTTCTATTGTGGGGCTCTGGGGCTGGAACTCAGGTCTTCTGGTATGTGGCACTTTTATCAGCCGAACCATCCTGCTGCCTCTGTTTACTATTTTATATTCATAGTCATGCTTTATATTTTTGCATTGGGCTTCATTCCTGGCAATAGCAATTTCGCTATCTAAAGCATTGCTTTTCTGACTCAGTGTGCCCTAAAATTACCTGGAGTGTTGATAAAATGTAGATTTTGCTTCAGCCAGTCTGAGATGAAGCCCTCAATTTTATAGGGAATTCCCAGTGAATCTGGAAACTGTTCTGGAAACACCTGAGGAGCTGCCTCCTGTAGCAAGAAATTTCTTCCTCTCTGGCCCACCCTTACCTTGGAAGGAACTACTTTAGCTCTTCGGCCTAAAACTGAAAAATCAAACCTTGCATGGTTAACTGATCTCCTCACATACTCTGCCCTTAAATCTGAAAAATTAAACAGGAATCAAGTGTAGACTTTAAAAACAACCAGGCACATGACCCACATTTTCCACAGTGACCCAGACTTTTCATGACCTTTCATTTCAACAACCTTCTCACATCTTGAGCTCTCGATTTAAAAATAATGTTGTCACTGGAAAGTTGTATTAGCTTTTGATATTGCGCATAATTAAAATCCCCTTAGAAAGCTTTTTTTAGTTATCCGTGTCAAGAGATAGTCCGTTTGCTTATACTGGAATTATTTTAATGTTTAACCTATAGCATTACTCTTGATAATTGATTATACATAACTTGTTTTGTTTAATAGATACTTGTTAACCATAGGCTTTTCTCTACAGTAGATAATAAATTACTGTAGAAAGGTGCTTGCTACAAAGGTATCCATTATCTCTTAACTCAAATGAACAGCTAACAAACTCAATCTATCAGCAGGGTAAGTTTTGACATAATAAAAATGTAGCTTAAGGTATTAAAATGCTGGTTAGATGATGGCGTTGTGTGTAAAAGAAATGCAGTGAAAAATCACAGAGGCAAAAAATGAAAAAAGACAGAATTCTAAATGTTCAGTGTGATTATGTAATGTTTTGATAAATGAAATATTGATGGCTACGAATGTTGGTGCATGTCTGTAAACCCATTGCCAAGTGGATGGAAGACAGAGGCAGGATTTCAAGTTTGAGGTCAGCCTGGACTGTACAACTAAACTGTCTCAAAAACAAACAACTTAAATGCAAACACGCGTGCGCACACACACACACACACACACACACACACACTCATTCACACTCCTACGAACAGCATCCTATAGGCCCAGGTCCTTTAAGGGTTCATCTTTCTTCTTAGCTATTGATGCAGCTCACAAAAGCTTTCCTTACCCCCAGGCCTCCTTGTCCTTGCCACCCTATACCGCTAGCTTCACTTCCTGTCTCTGCACCTGCAGGTGGTAGACAGCGGGCAGCAACATACAGCTGTTTCCAGAGAAGAAACTAACACAAGCCACGGTGTTGCCCCAAACTCAGAAAGATTAAAACCAGACAGCATGGCATTTAAAAAAACATTTTCCTTTTGTTTTTTAAATTTTAACAACTGAATTACATCATTTCCCCCTTATATCCCCCCCCCCTCTCTCTCTCTCTCTCTCTCTCTCTCTGTGTGTGTGTGTGTGTGTGTGTGTGTGTGTGTGTGAGAGAGAGAGAGAGAGAGAGAGAGAGAGAGATTACCTTTTTATATGGCTTTTGCTTTTGTTTTTTGTTTGTTTATTTTGAGACAGGGTCTCATTATGTTGCCTTGACTATCCTGAAACTTGCTGTGTAGAACAGGCTGGTCTTGAACTCACAGCAATCCAACAGCCTCTGCTTCCCAAGTGCTGAGATTAAAGGCATGAGCCACACACCCAGCTACATATTCCTAAGTATAGTCTGCTCCGTCTGCAAGTCACTCGTATATATGGTTCAGGGACGACCATCTGATCCCGAGCACTTCTTCTCCACTCTGAGGCTGTCTTTTAAAAGCTGCTTTTGTTCTGCAGCTATTTGTATTTGCTCCTACTTTTGTTTAATTGTAAAAAAAAATTTTTTTTGAAGTTTGGCAGTCAGTTGTAAACACAAGTTTACTCATATTTATGTCTACCCAACACTGAAATCACTAAGTAGTTCCTCAGTTTGCCACATTCCTAGAACTACTGTTAAGAAGGAAGAGGCTGGAGTGGAAGACGGAGTGGAAGACCATGGTGGAGCATTCCTTTTCTTTACATTTGTTGCATGGTGAGGTCATGGTACTGACCCAGGATGGAGGTAGAGAGTGGAGGAGAGGAGACAGGATTCTGGAGAGGAAGCTTGTGGGCGCCATCACCCCATTCTGGTCTTTGTGTGAGTGAGACCTTTATCTTCCAAGATTTTTTTAAATGGCTTGCTGCCTGGTTTTACTCTTTCTGAGTTTGGGGGTAACAGCATGGATGGTACTTTTGTCAAATACCCACACAGCATCTGGCAGCCTCTGGAGGAAACTTAGTGAGTTTCTTCTCTGGAAATGGCTACATCTGTGAAGTATCTGACAGAAGCAGAGTATCAAGACACACACACACACACACACAAGCCATTGCAGTGTGTGTATGCTACAGCTGTCAGAGCAAAAGAACGAACCATCAGATAGCCATTGAAAGGAGATGAGAGTTTTATGTTTCATCTTCAGGTCTTCAGGAGGAAGATGAACAAGTTAGCAGAGAGTTAGTGATCTGGGAGAAATGAGGAGACCCTCCCAACAGATGAGGAATGCAGTGATCTGCGACAAACACTGTATGTATAGTGTGCACACGGTTTGTTTCCCTGATAATGAGAAGCTCCCAGGGAGGGATCTACTACCTTTGAGTTCCTTCTAGAAAACCTGTCTTTCGGCAGAGAAGGAAGTTCAGAGAGAGCCATTCCCTATGTCTGCTGACTTTCAGACTTCACCTTAAGATCATCAATACATCCAAGCAGCAAATTTGGGGGTGTCATGTCCCCAGTTCCTTCATTTTGGTTTTTCTCAGCCATGCAAACTTGCTTCTTTTGGCCATAATGACCACACCAAGCAGGCAGGCTACAAACAAACAAAAAAAGTATTTATGTGACAAAATAGCCACAGTGCTGGGTTCCTGACACTGGCATTCCTACAGGGAGTCAGGACCGGGCCTTAGAGCTGCTGGCCCCAAGTTGTCAAGCTTTGTTCTTTTTCAGTCTTCTCATGAGTCAAAACCTTGCCAGGGCTGTGGAGAATAAGGACACCCAGAACTAGAAAGGCTATGGCAGTACAAAGCCAGTCGGTCAGTATTACTTAAGATTACAATGAGCTAATGTGAGCTTCTGCGGCTGATGGTGAAGAACACCTTTGATTCTGGAGAAGACAGTTCCTCGTGGGTACCCTTGAGTGTGTGACTGTCCATTTAACTCTACTCAATGCTTGTAGTAGTTTGCATTCCCCCTTCCACTTCCCGGTCCAGGGAAAACGGCAGACAGCGAGGCTGCACGCACATTAATTTTGAATGTAGAAAGTGAGTGTTCGATGACCTTGTTGAAAACCCTAATGCTAATGTGTTACAGTAGGTGGCAGCCTTTCCCTGAGAGAGGGGAAGAGCTAGTGCAAAATTGGCTTTGGTTTCAATAGTTTAGTTTTATGTTTGTTTGTTTGTTTGTTTGTTTGTCTTCCTCTGATACAAGCATCGGGACTTGAAGTGATGGATTTATTACAGAAGAGAGATGAACAGGAGCCAGGACCCTGGCATGGTGATATTTATCTTCCAGAGATGGCCCAAGAAACACTGTCTCTAAGGAGTTAGTTGGATGCCTGAGGAGAGTCTGGCCACGTCAAGACACTACCAAACTTGGTGGGCACAGGTGTCAGCACTAGATCCAGGAATGGCTCTGAGCTGGGCATAGGACAACACGGAACTTCCCCAGAGATCTGGACATAAATCGTTGACTGTGTACTGAAAATGCATCTGATAGCAGAAGTCCCCCTTTCATTACAGATCTGCAAACAGCCATATAAACTAATCTGCTAAATTAGAAAGTACAGTGGGTTATTTGGACACAGATTTGCAAAGTTCTTAGTGAAAAGTCAGCCTTGGTGGAGAATCTTGATGCTAGAAACCTGTCTGTGCTGTTCTCTTCCTGGTAGGATTACCATTTGCGATGATTACTATCGTCAACCTCACAGGATCTAGTAATCCCCTAGGAGATAAACCCTGCACGTGTCTGTGAGGGACTTTCTGGTTTGGGTTAACTTGAGGGGAAGGCCAGCCAACCCTTTATGTGGTGGCGCTATTCCGTGGGCTTGGACCCAAGATGGAGTATAAAGGAGAAAGCAAGCTGAGTACCAGCGACTCTCACTCCAACCATGAACACAACGTGACGCCTCGGGACCTCTCTGCAGTGGCGGGCTGTGTCCCAACTGAGAGCTGAGAGAAACCCTTCCTCCCGTAAATTGCTTGACTCATGAACTCTATTGTTACAACAATAAGAAAAGTAATGGATCTATTTGTCAAGAAATGCTATGGGGCTGGAGAGATGGCTTAGTACTCGAAAGTGCATAAGATTTTGGTTCTCAGCCGCCATGTCAGTTGGCTCACAGCTGCCTGTGACTCCAGGGTCCCTCTCTCCTCTTCTGGCTTCTACATATGCCTATACCCCCATGCAGACAGACATGCATATACCTAACTGAAAGAAAACATTCTATGTAGAAAAAGATGCTGTTTAAAACACTGCAAATGAGGAGACACATATAGACAAACGTCCCTATAGATGTCTCTGCAGTCCCTATAGATGTATCCAATGTGCTTTAAGGAAGTATGGTGAGTAGACTAGAAATGGGAAAGAGCTGGGGACTGGTGAAGATTAGTGAAATCAATATGAATTAAAAAAAATTAGAACTAAAACCTCAGTTCCTCAGTTGTACCAGCCACATTTGAGAAGCTCAGTAGCCAGGTTTATCTGTCACACAACAGAGATGACCATTTCTGTCATCACTGAAAATTCTACTGAATAGCAATGGCCTAGGATTGAAGACCAGGAAGCATTGCTAAATTGAGTCATTTAGAATGGACACTCCTCATTAATGAGGTAAATGTTCCTGAGCTTGGCAGCAATTGACATAGAGCCTCTCACAGCAGCCTGCATCACAGTAACATCACAGACACTGCAGAGCCTTCTGCCACATGCCAGGCACTCAGATCTATTGCCACAGCTCATGGGTGTTTGCATGGAACTATCAAGAAGGTGTCGGAGGAGGTTTTTGATAATATATCCATGGTTACTTGGTTTACAAGAAACGTCTGAAATACAAACCTACATTGCTCTGGCATATAATAAAGAGAAGGCCCAGCTTGCTTGATTTGAGAGATTTCCCTAAGGCAGGCCCAACTCTTAGCTTTTCTGACATACACCATATATCCAGCTGAAGGCTTTCTACCAACACTGTAGAGTAATAGCATCTCCTTCTAGCCAGGCTGTGAGCCACTTCCTGCCCCCAAGCCAACTGCTGTCTGTACTGCATAGCGGAAGTTGATTTCTCAGAAGCTCACCTTTGGAGAAACAAGTCTATTGGGGTGAAAATTCGAAAGTAAAATGTTCTTAAGAAAATGAAGCAACGTGTATGTGAGAAATACTTTTTCTCTAGGAAGTAAATCTATGAGAAACTGTCTTTCTCTGTTTTGCAACTTTTATAAAAATTTTAAAAATTCAAAGCCAGATATTATATGATCATTCAAATTGTGAATTGGTGTTTACCATTGGGTTTTTGACAGCAGAATAAATGCTTTAACACTAATCTCAAAAATTGCTTTGCATGCTAAATACTTTAGTCAACTTTTAGGGGCTATAGAACTTAATTATAAGTCTTTAAAGTGACATTAATCAGGACTGGGTAGATGGTGGCTAATGTGCATGCTACACAAGTGTGAGGACCCTAGTTCTGATCCCTAGGCACCTCCCACATACAATCCCAGTGTGGCAGTGCAGTCTAGTGGCTCTCTGACCAGACACTATAGCCCAAGCAATGATCTCCAGGTCCAGTGAGCTCCCAGCTCAAATATGAAGGTAGAAAAGCAGTTGAAGAAGATATCCTGCCTAATATTAGTCTACACACACACACACACACACACACACACACACACACAGAGAGAGAGAGAGAGAGAGAGAGAGAGAGAGAGAGAGAAAGAGACAGACAGACAGACACAGACATAGACAGAGACACAAAGACACAAAGACACAGAGAGCCCAGTGTCTAGGACCTTTGGGTTTACCTATAGATGAAACTCTTCTATTTTGTGTCCATGGCATTGTGTCCTGTGTCCTGTCCTACACTTCAAAGACAAAAGATGAGCAAGTCCATGAATTACACTGTTGCTTTTATCATCAATTAGCACGATGCAGTCTCTAAACACAAATAAACCTGGCCTGAAGATAAAGAAGGGAGTATCTTTGGAGCTATGACACACGCTCATTCTTTTAAGATGAGATTCTTTAAGCAGAAGTGATGCTTCTGAGTACGCTACGCCTGTGTACAACATGGAGAATGTTCAGGAATTGCCTGTCTTGATTCTGTGGTAAGTTTTCATGAGTAGTGTGTCTTCATTTGCTTTAAAGAAGTTATGCATTTTAAAGTTTATATGTTTTTATTTTACATTTGAGACAACTCTCCCAATATAGCTCATTCTGGCTTTCAACTCTATCCTCCTGCAGTCAACCCTAGAGTTCTGGGATTACAGGCATGCACTGATACTCCTAGGTTGTTTTTTTAAAGTTTACATGCATTTAAAGTTAGTTTTTCATTATTATATTTGGTGTACTTCTAAAGAATTTCTTGATATTTCAGTTGAATCCTTCTGTGAGTTCAATATAGTCAAACACATTCTCCAATATCTAAGTACCCTGAGTTTATAGGACCATTTAACGAAAGGGATTTTAAAAGAAAGGGATTTTAAGTACAAAAGCTCAGTGGCACCAAAGATAATAGAACTTCAAAGCCTCAAGGCTCAGCCCCATCTCCCCATCAAGCCCCCCTCTTAGACTTCTGTTTAAAACCACCATTTCCTGTTTGGAGACCTTGTCTCACAGCTGAGAAAAACAAAGGCCACGTGACTTCTGTGACTTCCGGCATCCGTGCTGACTGGCAGGGGTGAGAAAGAGGAGCAACATCAGGGCAGGCCCTGGGAGCTCTGAGGCCAAGCAGGCCTTCTGAGAAACAAGACAGCAGCTACGCTGAAAGAGGACAGTCCTGGCAGCCTCAAAAAGAAAGTTCTGGACTCACACAGACCCTTGCGCTTGTTTGACTGAGAACAACTTGAAACAAATCCTAGATCAGTCCACTTAAGAAAACAAGCCAATCTGGAGACCAGAATACACTGTCAGGCATTCTTTGTTGCCTGATGATACCGGATAGTGTACCACGGCAACCATTGGACCTACTTGCGGGTCTTCTGAAATTTTTTTTTCATAGTTAATATTGTTTTAAGTAGCTTGACTATTTGCTTGATAGAAATAACCAGGCTTGGTTTGCTGGTGTGAAACGGCACAGTCCCACCCAGTCCGTCTGTCCCTAAGTCCCCACCTTGTCTCACTGCGTTTCCAGTTTGTTACACGTGACCTTTGGTTTACAGGAGTTGTCCATCAGTTCTTATATTTGACATCTGCGGATATGTGCTTTGTTCAAGCATCTCTGAAATGAAGACGGACTAGACTTGGATGAGCCTGGGTTCCACTCTTATAGTTTTTACATCAATTGCCTCAAAACATAGTCCCCACATCCCATCCACAGGATGTCAAGAGAGACAGATCTGTTTGTCCAACTCTTTTGGACTGAGTAATAAAGTTGGCTTACTCCTCCCCACCTTCTTGAGGATCATGCACACGACCGTGCCTGCCCCAGCGATTTTCTATCTTATTTTGCTTTATCTTCATCCTTCAGCAGAAGCGGCATTACGGAACATCAAGGTTTACTCCATAGCCGGCATTCCAATGTATCGAAATATGCTTAAGTGCGGATGTTCCCCTGAATCTATGTGTGTTTATGTCTATGTGTGCACATACATGCATATGTATATGCATGTGGAGCCCAGAGGACCATGTGAGGATAGGGTCTCTCACCTGGGACTTGGTGCTCACCCATTAGGCTAGGCTCACTGTGGCTGAGTCCCAGAGATCTACCTGTTGCTACATTACCAGTACTGGAATTTTAAGTGTGTGCCACCTGGACCAGCTTTTAACTGTGGAGAGCTTTGGGGGCCACTCCTAGAAACTTGGCAGGAATTTGACATTGGGATAGGACAAGGAAGTAGGCTCAGATATCTTGGCCATCCTGATAAGCCCTTAGAAACAGTGATCATGGGACTTTGTTTATTGCCTTGCTTGTTCCTTGACTATTTGTGTTTAGTGTCTTACTTGTTCCCTTGAACTAGAACTGACCTTAATACTTGCATGAAATTAAAATGGTGTAAAAGCAGACTGGGAAAAAATAAACCCGCTTCAGCCTCGGAACTGGCTGGGGTCATGCTACAATGTTGTCTAATTGTCTTTTTTCTTTTTAATCTTTGCTCCTGACCTGGAGAACCTGTTGACCGACTGAGCTGCCTTGGTCATTTGACACAGGTTTTGGGAAAGAACACAGGTCCTCAGTCCTCAGGCTTGCATAACAAGTACTTTACTTACCGAACAATCCCCTAAGTACTCTCCCTGAGTTTGTATTTTTAACAAAATATATAATGTTGTTTTATGAGTATACATGTTAAAATTCTATATTGCTCAATGGCACCCATTCTATTTATTTATTTATGTATTGATTGTTTATTTGAGATAATGTCTTACTCAGAGGCCAGGCTGACCTGTAACTTGTAAGTAGTCCATGCTGTCTGCAAACTTACAGTGATGCCCCTGCTTTAGCCTCCTGAGTGCTAAGATTCTACATGTGAGCTGCCACACTTGGCCCTGTTTCTTTGTGTGCATGCTCATGGTGTGCTTTGTGTGCAGTCCCCATGGTGACTTCCCTGGCTTTGTCCCTTGGGGCAGTGAATTCACCCAAAATCAGATTCCCAAACACACACAGTTCTGTTTTAAAGTCCTCTCTGTGGTCTCATGCCTGTCTAGCTCATGTGTGTGCGCGTGTGTGTGTGTGTGCGTGTGCGTGTGCGTGTGCGTGTGTGTGCATGTGTGTGTGTGTGTGTGTACAGTTCTGTTTTAAAGTCCCCTCTGTGGTCTTATGCCTGTCTAGCTCATGTCTTCTAACTGCTGTAGAAGTTCCCATGGACACCTATGTACAATTATCTTATCTCCAACTGACACAACACAGGTTCCTCTCACCGCCCTGTACCACAGACAGCAGCCCTATGATGGACACACTCCTGCTCACCTCCTCATGTCCCTGTGCAGAGGGGAGTTCTGAGTCACAGGTACACCCACACACATATGCAGCCAGAAAACTCTCTAGAACAGGTGCATGTGTACACGCCTAACACCAGTGACCATGGGTTCTTGTTTTTCACCTATTTTCTAAGACTATCATGGTTCTCAAGTTTCCCCATTTTTTTTACAAATCAAAGGGCATTAAGTGGTATCTGGAATTCTTTCAACTTTTCTTGGTTACTGCAACTCTGACTTCTCTTGACTCTTAAGCATTTGCCACTGAGAACTGGCCACTTAGACCTTTGACAGCATTTCTGTCTTACCAGTCTTGTCAGACTTGCCTTGTCGGACTTACCAGAGCTCCTTTGCAAGCTGCGATTTAGCTCCTTGTTGGGTTGAGGCATTACAAGTATCCCTTTCCAGTTGTCCTCTGCCCACATTTGTGACAGTATTCATATACAGATAATCTTATTATTGTGTCTTATTATTGCTGCAGCCAAACCTGTCACACTTTTATTTTGTGGCTTGTACTTTTTTAATACTCCCGCCTCAAAGTCTCAAATACATTCACGTGTTTCTCTACTAACTGTTTGGTTTCAGACCCCAGGATAGGCATATTTTCCATGCCAAAGCAGATCTTGCGTCCAGGTTCTTCCAGCACCCCTCAGTCCCTACCTGGCACACCCTGTCCCAACCCTGAACTTCTAGCCTGACTTTTCCCTGTATGTAACCCAGACATTCTGGTCTCCCTGCTCCCTCCTCTCTTTATTCTTCTTTCTCCCCTTCCCATGTCCCCATGGTGACTTCTCTGGCTTTGTCCCTTGGGGCAGTGAATTCATCCAAAATCAGCTTCCCAATAAACCTGCATTTAATATAATCTTGACAAGGTTAACTCAGAAACTTTGAAAAGGTCATAGAAGGTCCAAAAGGTCCAGAAGGGAGAAGCTAAATTACATTTCTCAGACCACAGTATGGTCCCTGCGGCTAGGAAAGGCCCAGAGTTCATTGGCCACCTACATCATCCCCTACCAACCAACTAATTTAAAGGTAACACTGTTCTTCCAATCACATTGTGCCTAATGGCAACTGCCCCAAGAACTGTATAAAAGGCCCGTGCAGCCTGGAGTGTGTGTCATTCTGTCTCCATGTGCAGGGCGGCCCCAGCACACTGGATAATAATAAAAATCCTCTTGCTTTTTGCATCGATTCCTGTCTCCGCGTGGCCCACTCAGGGGTCTCTCTGGTAAGTTAAGACTTGCTCAAGTCGTTCATTTGGTGCATGGGCTGGGAAACTGACCTCCTGTGGGGACATGCTGGGGTAGTCAGAGGTCTCGAACATGGTAACACCATGGTTTGTTTTCTGTCTGTCTTGCTGTTTGTCATGCTGATTGTCAAAGTCTGAGTCTGTAAGCTTTTCTGAACTTTCGGTTCGCTTGCAAGTGTCTGATAGGCTAGAGGCTCTAAGAGCCTACAGTGTCTGGTGTGGTGAGCTGAACTGGCAGAGGTTGAGTCCACGGGGGTCTGGGGGATGCCCCAGACCTGGGAGAGAGCTGGGAGAGCTCTTCTTCTGAAAACGGCAGGACAGGAATGGTGGGAGCCGAGTGGTGCTATGATCTGGTTTATCTGGTTCCTGCCACCGGCAGGAGCACCTGATACCTGTGATTGGGCCCATTACTGTTTTCTTTGTGTGTGCTAATGTCTTGTTCTGTGTCCCTGGGCCTAGACACGCACCTGTGGCAGGGTCAAGCTGTTTTTCTCTGTGTTTGTTGTTATCTTGTTCTATGTTTTTAGACTTAGACTGATGGCATTGTTTGGACATTAGACTGATTGGAAAGCAACTCTCTGCTTCTCTGTAGGGACCTTAGACTTAGACTTAGAGCACCAAAATTTGGTCATGTGACTCAAGTGCGCCAAGTTGAAACAAAGGAGAGATAGAATACTGAGGTCCCCTTGTGAGTAAAATGTCTTTTGTTTGTTTGTTTGTTTTGTTTTGTTTTGGTTTTTTTTTTTGGATTTGGTTTTTTCCAGACAGGGTTTCTCTGTGAAGCCCTGGCTGTCCTAGAACTCACTCTGTAGACCAGGCTGGCCTCGAACTCAGAAATCCTCCTGCCTCTGCCTCCCAGAGTGCTGGGATTACAGGTGTGTGCCACCACTGCCTGGTGGAAAATAAGTCTTAACGAGATACTCTAGGTGGCGCCTCGTGGGAATTCTGGGTTTAAGTTGGTTCAGATAGATGAGTAAATCAATTGTGTTAAGTTAGGATAAGTTAATTTGTTTTAAATTGTTTTGATTTTCATAATGGGTGTGATGTTGTGCTTTGTGGTACTATTATTCCTCTGGGAGAGAGGTCAAAATGAAGAGTTTTTCTGGCTACTGGCTCAAGGACAGGCTGATTTGGAAAAAAGGATTTTGTCTTTGTGTTTTTAAGAAAGGGTGATTAGGCTCTGGACATCTTCCAGAGCTATTTTGATCAGAAATGATAGAGGGAGACCTCCAGAGGACTGGATTCCAGAATATAGAACAGAATCTATCTTTGTGATACTAAAATTTCGAGATGTATATATTACAGAAAATACAGCCAGGTTGAGTCTCCTCATCAAACATGTCGAGTTTGAGGAGGCCTGCTGCTGAACAGACCTGCTTGAACTCCTGAGGTCCTGGACTTCAGCTAGATCCAGTCAAGACACAGAAATCGGAGACCAACCAACTCACCCATTTTCCATACCCTTCCCCCACCCCCTTATTAATATCTCAACACCCATACTCAGCTTGAAGAAGTTATGAAGAGTTGTCAACCTAGTTCCCTGGGATTTGGGGATGGAGAGGGTTGTTACTAAGTTGTCTTTCTAGAGAATGTAGAAATGATCAGATTTGAAATAGAGAGGAAATAAGATTGATTATATAGCCAGAATTTCATTTGGTAAAAATCCTTTTAATTGTTACTAAGTTAAAGTTATAAGTTCTTATTGGTTACAGAATTCATTTTGATTCATTATCAAGGGTTTCATTGGTATACATTTCTTCTCTTGATACTAAATATTTAAAAGTACAGGGTTTAGACCCAGTCCTTCTTTGTTATAACAAATCTGAGGTGTTTAAGCCTGTGAGTTTAGGGCCAAATGACAAATAAAGGTTCTGAGTTTGTTAGGGTGTTTTCAAGATTTTAATCAAAACAGCTGAAAGTTGTGAAGGCTTAACAGTTCAGAGATACTTTAGATAGTCTTCAAAGGCATCAGAAGTCCACAGAATGTGATGTTCTATGTTATATATTTTCAGTTAATATTGGTCACTCTCGGATTTCTGACAGGGTTGAAGATTGTTAGTCTCATAGACAGCCCAAGCTGTTTAACTTTAAGAAAGCTGATATAGATTTTAAAAGATGGTTTTCAGATGACATAAAATTTATAGCCAAAACTTGAGTCAGGTGTTAATTCTTATAGTCTTCTAGGATAGTATAGATAACAAAAGTTCTGTTTGACATCTCAAGGTCTATCTTATACTTTATAATTGACAAAATGGTAAGAGTTATGCTCAATTTATACTTAGAGAGAAAGTTTTTATTAAACAGAAAAGGTGAAATGTTACAAGATTTCCTATCCATTCACATCGAGGCAGTGAGAGGCCAGTGATTAGAAGGAAGATAGGAAAAAGAGCTAGAGAGAGAGAGGAAGAGAGGACCACACGGGCCGAGTAGGAGGAGACCTGAGACCACCTCCCCTGATACCGCGGTGGCTCTCTCATGAAGGGCATATTTCCCAAGAGATTGATTAATCTCTTTGAGACTGTTTTATTTATAATACAGGAAGCCAAAAGGAATACCCTGTCAGACTTGGGGGTACCATCAATTGACCAGGCTGTTGTGAACAGTGGGCTTTCCCTGACTAGACCTGACTGGGATTTTAAAATGACAAAAGGTAAGGGGCACCTGGAGATCCACCACCAGACTCCACGGGCAGGTCTCAAGGGGGCTGCATGGCAACCCACAGATTTGACCAAGGTATGTGAGGTTAAACAGGGACCACAGCCTTTCTAGAGTGGATCATAGGGGTAATATACACCCTATGACCCTAGGGGCAAGGAATATAAAACTACTGGGACAATGACTTTTATAGACCAGGCTAATAGAGATATCAGAGAATAGCTTCAGAGGCTAGAGAAAAAGAATAAGCTGTTGAGAGATTTAGTACAGTTTGCTGAGATATGGAGACAGAGGAGGAGAAGGCACAGAGAATGAGGAAAAAAATAAGTCTGAAGAGAAATTTAGTGCAGGTTGCTGAGAAAGTCTGTAGAGGGATTTAGCGTAGGCTGCTGAGAAAGTCTACCATTACAGGGAGACAGGGGAGCAGAGGGAACAGAGAAAAAGAAAGAAAAAAACGACAGAGAGGGAAGCTACAGAGAGTCATGGGTACAGTAGTTAGGAAAAGCAGAGAAGAGAGACAGAAAGGACCAGTGCACACTACAAGGAGAGAGGCCACTGGGCCCAAGAGTGCCCTAACGGAAGCTGTGAGCAAGAATTCCCAGGCCTTGAGGAAAAAGAAGCTGCCAAGTGACAAAGGTGTTAGCCCTGGGTGAAGACAGTGACTGGAGGAGATGGGGTTCTGACCACCACCTCCCCCAACCCAGGGTAACTCTGAGAGTGGAGGGGAAACCCACTCAGTTCTTGTTGGACATGGGCTCAATGCTTGGTACTACAAGCCAATGAATGGCCCTGTTTCCAAGAAAATTCTTGGGTCCAAGAAGCCACTGGCACCAAAATATATTCATGAACTACCCAAACAACAGTGGACATAGGCATGAGATGGGTAGCCTATTCATTTAGGATTGCCCAAGACTGTCCCTACTCTCTGTTGGAGGGAGACATACTCTCCAAAATGGGGGTCCAGATACACTTCCTTCCCAATGGGCAGCAGCTAATTGGGCCAAGAGGGGAGACTGGCCTCTGCCAAAAGTTGAAGCAGTTTTCTCCATCAAGGTCTGAGGCGAGCAGGTGCCGCTATGGTGGATGGCACAGATGTCATTTGGGTAGAACCTCTAACCCCTGGCACTCAACACAGAAAATGGAGCTAATTGCCCTCACTAAGACCTTGGAACTTGGAACCAGGAAGAAAATTAACAGCCATGTGGATAGCAGGTATGCCTCTGCCACAGCCCACGCCCACAGAAAATCTTGGACCTCTTGGATGCCCTAATGAAGCCGGCAACTGTGAGTATTATTCACTGCCCAGGACACCAGAAGGGAAAAGACTCAGTGGACAATAACCAGGCAGATCAAGTGTCTCTAGAAGTGGCTGTGCAGGAGCCTATACTGATTATGGGCCTTCAAGAGGCACCCACTGGGAAATGGGACTGAATTAAGAGATGACCTCACTTAGAATATGCTGAAGAAAAAAGGACTCAGATTGCTAGCCACCCTACCAGCTATCACCAAGAGAAGGCACACACAAGAAGAGAAAACTATACTCCCCAGAAAGTAAGCAAAAAACTTGCTAGGCCATGTACACTGATGGACTCGTTTAGGGGATAAAACGTGTGTCTAGGCAATTAAGAGACCTAAAGTATATATTTATGACTCAGGTTTTTGGCCAGAGAGATAATAGAACAGTGTAAGATATGCCAGCAAGTGAATGCTTATGCAGCAAAGAGTAAAGGGGGCAAAAGACTTAGAAGAGAACAGCCTAGAGTATATTGAGATATTTTATAAGTTAAGGCAGGAAAATATGATTACAAATACCTTCTAGTGTTTATGGATACTTTCTCTGGTTGGGTTGAGACTTTCCCTACCAAGGAGGAAACAGCTGCCATGGTTAGAAGAAATTTTCCCGAGTTTCAGAGTGCCCAATTGTGTCTGAATTGAATCAGACAATGGTCCTGCTTTTGTCTCTAAAGTAAGTCAGGGATTGACAGAGATATTGGGGACTAAGTATTATTGGGTGTACTGTCCCTAGAGCTCAGGGCAGGTAGAGAAAATAAACAAAACATTATGAGAAACCTTAACTAAATTGACTCAGGCTCAGGATGGGTGGTCCCTCCCCTTGTTCCTGTTCTGATCCCAGAACAGCCCCTGCCATTTTAACCTGACCCCAACTCCTTTGTTGTCCACTGGGCCTTCCCAGGAGGTATCCCACAACATGAGATTTAGCCCAAGCTGTCTGCCTTAAATGTCCCAGGCATGCCAGAGACTCCTCACTGCTTCCAGACTGGTGACTGGATCTGTGCAAGAAGGCTTCAGGAACATTCACTGGAACCCTGATGAAAGAGACCCTTCTTGGCGCTGTTAACCACTCCCACAGACCTTAAGGTGGACGATGTTGTGACCTGGGTGTGTGTTTCCCATGTGGAACCTGAAGACGCCCCACTCTCCAGAGACCCCTGCTGGATGGTACAGAAGGTAGACAATCTACTCAAGCTCAAGGTTACTTGACCTTGATCATGACTGCCTGGATTCCCTTGGATTCTGGTTCCTTCCCCACCCTATTTGCCCATTACCAAACCTGTTATGGCACTCACTGTCTCCCTTCTTTCTGTTGAGGTTAGAGATGGCCAGGACGTCCACTCTGGTCTTATTAGGGTGAGGACAGCCATTCATTTAGATATAGAGAAAATAGAAACTTCCATCAGGCACTTTCAAGAATTATTGATTTCTTTATCAGAAGTAGTATTGCAGGATAGGAGGGCTATGTGCTGCCTTAGCTGAGGAGTGTTGCTCTTATAAAGACCACTAGAGGTTGTTAACCCTGTTAGGACCCCTAATTGTTCTCCTGCTATAGTTGACTATAGTTCTCCTGCTATAGTTTTGGCCCCTACATTTTGAACTGCTTAGTTGCTATTGTTAAGACACACTTAGGTACAGTACAGCTCATGATCTTAAAGCAGAGATTCAAAGAACTAGATACAGAAGATCAGGAGTATGAGCTATCAGAATACCAGCAATTGCTTCAGGATTGAAACATGCACAAAAAAAAGGGGGGTGAAAGGGTCAACTCAGAAACTTTGAAAAGGTCATAGAACACTGACCCCTCCCAGAAGGGCAAGTGTTCCCTCTCCCAGAAGGGAGAGGCTAAATTATATTCCTCAGACCACAGGGTGGTTGGTCCCTGTGGCTAGGAAAGGCCCAGAGTCTATTGGTCACCTACCTAATCCCCTATCAACCAATTAATTTAAAGGTAACACTGTTCTGCCAAGCACATTGTGCCTAATGGGGCTGCCCCAAGATCTGTATAAAAAGCCCCTGCAGACTGTAGTGCATGTCATTCTGTCTCCATGTGCAGGGTGGCCCCGGCATGCTGGATAATAATAAAAATCCTCTTGCTTATTGCATCGATTCCTGTCTCCGCATGGTCCACTCAGGAGGTCTCTCTGGTAAGTTAAGACTCCCTCGAGCCTTACAATCTAATCTGGCTTGAATTGGCTCATTTCACTGGCAGAAAAATAACATCATTTGCTTTATCATATTATGGTTTTATAATAAATAAAATATGAGATTATTATTGCTCAGTGCTTTTAACAGTAACACAGTGCTGGCCACATTCTAGGAACTGAGAAAGTCATAAAGTCTTCTTTCATCCCTATTCCTGCTTCTTTGGTAGTCAAATGAAGGACTTCTCTCCTGGAGGTGGAGAAGGTTCAGAAGGCTCCCTGGCCAAAGGTATCAGCCAGAGCACAACTTCTCTTTCTGCCCTGCTGAGAGACTAGACAGATTCCCAAGGTAGACTGATAGGACATGGCTATGTATAGATAATAAAGATCATTAACTTCTAAGACTGCTGCCTTCTTCACCCTATTGACCTGGGACCAAAGCCTGTCAGCTTAAAACAAAGGCCTGGTGGACTTTTTTTCTTACAAGTATGTTGTGGATGCTGATTTTGCTTTCCTGGGAGGGGCTGTGAACAAGGAATAAATCAGGACTCAGGTGACTTTCTGTGAACCTACCCACCTTAATTTGTACAATAAAGGCTAGAGCCTGTGATTGGGCAGGAGAAGGGAAGGTAAGCTGAAAGTTTGAGAGAGAAGGAGGAGGGGGAGAAGAGAGGACAACAGAAGAGGAGGAGACAGGGTTTCTCCGTGTAACCCTGGATGTCTTGGAACTCACTCTGTAGACCAGGCTGGCCTCGAACTCAGACATCCGCTTGCCTTTGCCTCCCAGAGTGCTGGGATTACAGGCATGTGCCTCCACCGCCCAGCTTAATATAATTTCAATCATTAGTTTTCCTCTTGTCACATAAGTGACTTATATCCAGAGGTTGATCCAGAAGCTATGCAATAGAAACTTGGAGTGCAGTTCTGTAGTAGAGCAATTGTTTAGCACAAAGCCCTGGATTTGAGCCTCAGCACCATAACAAAACCAGACATTTGAACAGAAAAAGCTTTTTGTAGTTGATTTTGAGATGGGGTTTCACTATGCTGCCCAGGCTGGCCTTGAACTCCTAGGTCACATGATTTTCCTGCCCCAGCTCCCAAATAGCTTTGAGCAGGGCAAAGCATGGCTGAATGGGGAACAGCTAAGATGTCTAGACCTGTATTCTTGAGCTTTTTACAACTTTTGCTTCCTATGGGAACTTTTTAGATGTTTTTTTTTCCCTTTACCAACACCTATCACCCCTTTAACCTTAACACTGTAAGATCCCGACCCTCGGTCAGTGGTACTTACTTTAAGATGCCTCTGAGTGAGACTCAGATCGATGCAAAAGCAAGAGGTTTATTTTTCGGCCCCTCAGGGTCGACCTTCAATCAGTCCCTCAAGAGGAGTGACTGGAAGGTGACTCCAAATGGCTATTACAAGCAGTTTTTATACTTTATAGGGGCACATCAGCAAGGTTTCAGTTCAACCTTACTGCCTAAGCATATTGACCTTTAAATCTATTGGCTAGCAATCATGACACGAATTTGAACTCTATGTGGGACTTTCCAGAGGGTCGGGTAACTATCAGTCAGCACATTCGAAGAATTTTTACTCAAGAATGTTCCTATGAGTGGAGAATGGAACTTGGTCTAGCCTTGACCCCAGGTTGGAGGGGGAAGCTGTAAGGAGGATGTGGGACTGGAAGAGCTCTTAGCGTCCCTCAACACTATAGATAGAAACCTGTGTATCTGTTTGAACTGGAGCATTTGGTAGAATAACCTACGAGTCTTTCACATTCTTGCCACAACCACCAGTCTTTACCCCCACATAGAACCCCCACTGCCCTGAGGACCCCCACTGCCCTGGGGACCCCTACTGCCTGGGGAGAGTGCTCAGCATCCAGTAGATCCTGAAAGCTTGAAAAAGCAAGTGGATGGAGGGCAGTGGCTTTCCCTGTCTTGTCCAGTGAATGGCGACATCTGCATGCCACAGAACTTCCATTGTTCTCCAAGATCTACTTTAAGCACTGCTCACCATCTCCTCTGCCCTAGGAGGGCTGATGTCTACAAAGGCACCTCTTTCTGTATGGCTCTCAGTTGGATTTTGCCAATGGAACTCCTGAAGACCAGAGAAGGTGAAAGGGTTAACTCAGAAACTTTGAAAAGGTCAGGGAACACTGGCCCCTCCCAGAAGGGCAAGTGTCCCCCTCCCAGAAGGGAGAGGCTAAATTACATTCCTCAGACCACAGGGTGGTTGGTCCCTGCGGCCAGAGTCTGTTGACCACCTACCTCATCCCCTATCAACCAATTAGTTTAAAGGTAACACTGTTGTGCCAATCACATTGTGCCTAATGGGGGCTGCCCCGAGAACTGTATAAAAGGCCGACACAGCCCACAGTGCATGTTGTTCTGTCTCCATGTGCAGGGTGACTTCAGAATGCTGAATAATAATAAAAATTCTCTTGTTTTTTGTATCGATTCTCGTCTCCAAGTGGTCCACTTGGGGGGGGGGGGCTCTCTCCGGTAAGTTAAGACTCCCTTGAGTCTTACTTACAAAGGGAAAAAATGAGAGTGCAGGACCTTGTTTGTTTTTTCCTAGCTAAACTGTGTATGCTTGAGTGAAGGCACTGTTCCTCTCTAGGTAGCCTGCTCCACATGGCACCCTTCCCCAGCCTGTGTGGCATTATTCCTCTTATTGCTGTGATGAAGGCCTTCCAGGAGCATCTTCAACAAGGAAAGCTTTATTTGGGGTTGTTCACAACCACAGTTGTAGTCCACCACAGCAGGGAAAGCATGGGAAAGCTCATGGCGGTGAGAGCGTGGGACTCAGTAAATCAGAAAACAGAGTGAGGCCTGGCACATCACATTAAAGGGCCCAAAGATTCCACAACCTCTTGGACCAGTGCCACCAGTTGGGAAGCAAAGGAGCCTGTGGGGACATTTCACTTTCAATTATCACCCTCAGGGCCTAAGGGAATCCAGCACCTGCTGCTTCTGAGAGTTAGTTTCTAGAGCAAGCCCTGGACTTCCATTTCACCCCCAACTCACTCTAAATAGTCCCTTTGAAAATAACTTCTGTCTATAGTCTGTGGTACTGTGTTGGCACAGAGCTCTTGTGTTTGACTCCCTGGCCCAGAAAACAAAACAAAACAAACAAAAAGACAGGGAGGGAAGGCCTTTTTCTCAAATCACACCCATCTCTTTAGGAACTTAGCTTGAAAAAAAACCAATCAAAAATCATTACATAATAATACTTCTTGTACTTTAAGTCAGCCCCTAATTAAATGCCTTAAGAAGATGTCTTAGATTAAGTAATTGTCATCACAAATTCACCCACTAACCATTCATCCCATGATTCCACTCCCCCAAGGCCAATCAGCTAGTGTGCTGGGTCCATGTCTCTTCTTAATCTGCCAGGGTTCCTTACTGGTTATCTGTCACACAGGAGGAATATGGATCTAATTAGCTTCAAAGACGTCTAAACCAGGGTTATCTCTTGCCAGGAGTGTTCTCTTTGGAAAGAGGACTTTCCGGAAAGGATGGAAATGTGGACACCCTGACAGCAGAGATGAAGGGTTTGACCATCACCTATTCTCATAAAAACAGCAGCCACAAGGAATGGTGACGGTGTGAATGAGACTGGGCCCCGAAGACTCATAGGTTTGCATAGTCTCCAGTCAGTGAGTGTCAAGGAAGGACTATGAGGTGTGGCCTTGTTGGAGAAGGCATGTCACTGGGGATGGGTTTCAAGGTTTCAAAAGCCTACATCAGAACCAGTCTGTGTCCGTCTGTCTGTCTGTCTCTGCCTGAGAATCAGGATGTAGGTCTCAGCTCCTTCCCCAGTGTTATGCATGCTGCCAAGTTCCTCACCATGATGAAAATGGACTAAGCCTCTCAAACTTTAAGTCAGCCCCTAATTAAATGGCTTTTTTAAAAATAAGAATTGCCTTGGAAATGGCGTGTCTTCACAGCAATAGAACAGTGACTAAGATAGCTGTCTCTCCTTGATACATGCCGGTAATCTCAGTAATTAAAAGGCAGAAGCAGGAAGATTTTGAGTTTTAGGCCAGCGGGGTTTACACAGTGGGACCCTGTTGTTCTGGGTTGCTTCCTGTTGCTGTGATAAAGCAGTGAGCTACAGTAACTTGGGGAGGAAAGGTCTTGCGGGCTATGGTCTATCATAGAAAGAAGCCAGGATGGGAAGTGAGGCAGAAACCACAACGCCAGTGTTTACTAGCTGGCTTCCCCTGGTTTTCCCAGCTATCTCTCTTACAGAGGTGGCCTGCCCACATCAATTAGCAATCAAGAAAATGCCCTGAAAGACATGCCTACAGGCCAGTCTCATGGAGGCAATTGTTTTGAAAAGGTTTTCTTTTCCCAAGTACGTCTGATGTTTTTATAAAAAGGTAAAGAGGGGGGATATGTTCTATGGAGGTGTGGTGTGATATGGGGGAAGGGGGTGCCTTGGTGGGTCCATGCTGAGGCATCCCTTCCCTCTGAGTGTTGTGATCAGAAAAAGAGAAAGTGGTATGAGAATGTGTTGGATGGTAGTGTGGGGGAAGGGGCAGTCTCAGCGGGCCCATGCCAAGGCATTGCTTCCCCCTGAGGGACCAGACACATGACAGTATAGTATAGAATAGATTGTATTCAGAGCATGGGGAGGGGAGTTAAGGGGGTAGTAGAGGCAGAGAAAGGCAGAGAGAGTGGAGAAGTGGAGGCCGGTCATGACCACATGGAGAGAGTGGGGGAGGGCAGGTGGGAAGGTAAGAGCCCAAGAAGGCAAAAGAGAACAAGAGGATAAGAGAGGCGAGAGAGAGAGAGAGAGAGAGAGAGAGAGAGAGAGAGAGAGAGAGAGAGAGAAAGGAGGGGCTGAGCATCCTCTTTTATAGTGGGCCAGACCTACCTGGCAACAGCTTGGACAGAATCCTAACACTGAGGGACCAGCCACATGATGGCATAGTATAGAATAGAGTTTATTAAGGGCATGGGGAGGGGAGTTAAGAGGTAGCAGAGGCAGGGAAAGGTGGGGGGGGGACAAGGACATGAGCATGTGGAGAGAGTGGGGGAAGGGATGAGAGCACAGAGCAAGAGCAAGAGTGTAAGGGAGGAACAAGAGCAAGGGAGCAAGCACGGAGGGGCCCGAGCAGCCCCTTTTATAGTCAGGCATACCTGACTGTTGCCAGGTAACCGTGGGGCGGAGCATACCTGACTGTTGCCAGGTAACCGTGGGGCGGAGCTTAGACAGAATGCTAACAATGTCAAGTTGAGAACTTGAGAACTGTCTAGTTAGAGTTTCTATTGCTTCGACAAAACATCATGGCAAGTTGGGGAGAAAGGGGTTTATTCAGCTTCCACTTCCAGATCATAGTTCATCACTGGAGGAAGTCAGGACAGGAACTCAAGCGGGGCTGGAGCCATGCAGAGGCCATGGAGAGGTACTGCTTACTGGCTTGCTCATTGCTTGCTCAGCCTGCTTTCTTACAGAACTCAGGACCACCAGCCTAGCACCACACACAGTGGGCTGGGCCCTCACTCACTGATCACTCATTGAGAAGATGCCTTACAGCCGGATCTCATGGAGGCATTTCCTCAACTGAGGCTCCTTTCTCTTGGATAATTTTAGCTTGTGTCAAGTTGATACACAAACCAGCCAGTACAACAATGGATATTAGCCAGCACAGTTCCTCTTTCAAAGTGCATCAACAAACTAATAAAGTCCTTACTGCAGTTAGTTTTGTCTCATCATTTGGGACTTTCCAGTGTCATTCAAAATGTTAACATATCAAGGAGAGCTCAGACTTGAAAACTCAAGAATTCACCAGCGATTGTAATGAGAGACTTAAAAATCACTACAAGTGCCTGAGTTTACTTCTTGCCTCATCAGCTTTGCTCAAAAAGAAAGACATTAAGGAATAAGTTTCAGCAATTAGGGAACCTTAAAACATCAGGTGGTCTACTGCCAAGCACACAGGAACCATTCAGACTTTACTCCTGCGAAGACAGTTGATCACTGTGATGACCAATGTCTACTTGATCTGACCTGGTTATCTGAAGAAACGGCCTTATAGATAACTAGTTGTCTGAAAGTCAGGTTCCTTGCCCAAAGAGCACAGTATACCCACAATTGCTTTACACAGAGTTTAGCATGTCTGAGCAGAGAGATAAAATGCTAGCCATTAGTCTTACTGAGGGGGTCATAAAACTCACTCGGGTAGGGATAGAACTCACTCGGAGGTGGAATTTTGGCATACACAAGGCCCTGGCTTCAATTCCCAGCACAATAAAGTAATCTTTATCTGTTTCCCTTCTCTGCTTGCAATTAGTTCCACTCCAGAGCACTTACTGATGTCCGCTATGGGCCAAGCTAGGAATATGGTGTGCAAAAGGCCAAGCAAAGGCTCTCAGAAAGCTGCTTCCCATGCGTGGAAGTTATGAGCTGACAAAGGCATAAACAAATAAAGCAACGCCATAACTAAGGCTGCAGGGGCTGCAGGGACTTCAGGGGAGATGACATAGGACAATAGCAGACATCTGAGGAAGAGTGTGAAGGGCTTGTGGTAGAAATGAGCCTCACGGCCGGTGACAGGAAAAAGGGCAGTATGGCTACAGCGGAGTAAGGCTGTCAGGTTTGGAAGGTGACAGGGAGATGAGGAGATGAGGCTGAAGGGACCAGAGACAGAGACACATCAAAGGAAGACGCAAAGCAGGGAACCGGCAGTGGCAGACAGACACTGAGAGCGGGCTGACTTTGTATATTCTAGGTCATACACGGAAGTAGGAGGTGGGGGAGGCAACAGAGCAGAGATCCAGGTGATAGATAGGGAGAGTGCCTAGGGTTGTAGTAGCAAGGTCAATGTGGGCCCACAGTGGCTTTATGAAATTAGAAATGGCCCTTTAGCAACACTGACAGCTGATGGTGAGATGTGAAGCCAAGAGCAAGAAAGCATGACTTGTTTGAACCAGAGCAGATGGGTGGAGAGAGGTGGACGGCAGCTCCATTCTGGTCAGGCTTACATGGAGTCCACTGACAGTGGCACTCAAGGTGGGCGTGGCTGTACCTGGCACCTGAGCAGCTGTTGTGGTATCAATGCTGGCTTCCCTTCTGCTGGCACTGGGGATGTGCTGATGCAGAGATAACACGTGTGACACATTAGGCCAATGTGTTTGCCTTCCCATAAGCTCTTGTCCTCATGTTTCCCTTCTCAGTGAAAGCCAGCCAAGTGATAAGTCATCACTTAGGTGGATTTCAAAATAGGACCTTTTATTATTAACTTTTAATTCAGGGGAAGACAAAAGCTTGAAACCAAGTGATTTTGATCAACAAAAAACAGCTTGTTGAAACAAAGTACACTCTTATGCCCCAGCAAGGTAGAACGTGAAGGATTTCCCCTGATCACAGGTAGAGCCAAGCCAAACAGAAGAAGCAATGATGCCTGTACCATGACGGCAAAGGGACATAAACGTTTGAGTAACAGGCTGGATGTTGGAAGATTAAAAATAAACAGTTACCCCAGATTTGGGGATGGGGGCTTGGTACGAGGAGGTGTGAACCCTCTCTCCCTGACCTCCACCATCCAGTAGTAGGCAATTATAGATAATGAAACTCTGAGAATTAGCAAGCAAAATTTTGTACCATGTTTCCTGGTCCTGGGGCTTGCTCTGAGGCCCAGAGGGTGAATGTTGGAGCCAGACAGGACACGTGGGCGGAGAGCATGCAGGGCTCACGCTCTGTATGGAAGGCTGTAACTATGGCTGAAGCAGGAAGCAGCTGAATCCATGTAGGTCAAAAGCAAAGAGAATCATTTTCTCAGCCAGGTCAGTGACAGAGACACATTTTGGAAAAGAAAAAGAGGAATGATTTCCTAAAGGGATAAATTAAATTCACCGACTTCTTAAGACGTTGGCAAAATCAAGCATTTCCAACTGCACCAGGATTGGGGCTTACCAGAAGGAAGGAAGTCTTATAGCAATAAAGCCAGTCACCCATCCACCCATCCACCCATCCACCCATCCGTCCGTCCACCCATCCACCCATCCACCTGTCTGTCCGTCCGTCCACCCATCCACCCATCCACCTGTCTGTCCGTCCGTCCACCCATCCACCCATCCACCTGTCTGTCTGTCCGTCCACCCATCCACCTGTCTGTCCGTCTGTCCACCCATCCACCTATCCACCTGTCCATCTGTCCGTCTGTCCACCCATCCACCCATCCACCTGTCCATCCATCCATCCATCCATCCATCCATCCATCCATCCATCCATCTACCTACCCATCCATCCATCCATCCATCCATCTACCTACCCATCCACCTGTCCATCCATCCACCCACCCATCCACCCACCCATCCATCCACCCACCCATCCACCCACCCATCTATCTATCTATCTATCTATCTATCTATCTATCTATCTATCTATCTACTTACATATAATCATCATCTATTTATTATCTGTTTAGCATTTATCTATTTATCATCCATCTATCTACCTTCTGTCTTTAGTTTATTTTTAGTGGTATATTTCAACCCTGCTGTATTAGGAAAGCCTGCATTATTAGCAAGTGAAGAGAATTCAGCCTAAATCCCTATGCCTGTAGCAGGGAGAGAGAAAAAAGGAGAGAAGGTGGATTCTGTTCTAGCTATTGCCTGGAGAAAGGCAACATCGGGCAGAGCATGCAGAAGGACAGGCTTGCCACGGTGTACTCACTGTGTCTTTTGTTCTGCATGCATGCTCAAACTATCCCACAAACTGAAGACAGAAAAATAAATCTGTGCAATAAAAATAGGCTCATGCATAGCAATTGGCATCTGCTGTTTGACAAGGAACATCACATTCTCCTCTCTAGAATCTTTGTCACTTCTCCGTGTGTGCCATGTGGTCACCCCTTTCCGTGTTGACACGGGTTCTGTAAGCTGCTTCTCCTCGGCAGCTAGCCACGACCCACCCCATCCGCACTAACTATTCTAATACAACTCCATCCATCCTTCTCTAGGGGAAAACCATCCTGCTGGCCCCTGCCCACTGCAGCAGAGGAAGGGCGGGAGGGACTGAAAAGGGGTGCTTGCTCCCACTCTGGTCATGCACACCCCTTTGACATCACAGAGTAATGGGGAGTAGGGGAAAGAACTTGGGCCTGGGAGCCCAAACTCAAGAGGGTCGATGTCTGCCAACTACTCACTACAGGGCCTGAGTTTCAGGTTCCTTCCTTTGCACACTGGAGAAGTATAAACTCCGCTGAGCTATCCTAGCACAAAGATAGAGCTGTTTTGGTCTCCCTAGCCCCCAGCCCAAAAGAACAAAGACTAATTTTGTGGAATCTTAATGTTTGGCCAGCTCAGCATACTTCTCTCCCTGGCTTTACCCAAGTTGCAAGCCCCCTCTTGTGGCACGGGGACCCTGGCCTGCACTTTCGCCCTTCCCTGCAAGGATTGCATTCCTTTGATCCAACTTTGCTTGCTTCTTTTTTTTCCCCCGTGGGAGTAACCATTGGTGTCTCATAGACTCCCTTGAAAAAAGAGGTTCAAAAACTTATCTGGGAACATGGATGTCTGTAATAAAGACTCTATTTGCCACTTCCCCCTGTAGCTAGCTAGTTATGCCACAGGACTAAACTATGGCCAATGGATTCTAGAAATAGCCAAACCTCTGCTCTGATACTTTATTCTGCTTGCTAGAGTGCAAACAAAGTGGATGGGGTTAGAAATTCACACTAAACCACAGGGAAGCCAAATCCTGAAAATGGCGAGGACAGAGCAATGTGGATTCCTGACACTACGAAACTCTGTTCTGGACTGTCAGCGTTTGATAGAAGAAAAAAAAAATTAACTTCTTTTCCTGTTTAAGCACCTGGTGTTTCCCAACCATGGGTAGAGTTAGAGGTTGGGGTAGGGTACCCTTAGGTAAGGGTAGTTTAAGTGTTAGGATTAGGGTTAATGTAAGGATTAGGCTCAGAGTTAGTGTTCTTGTCATTCTCAGTCAAAAATAACTGATAAAATCGTAACAGACTAACCTACTCCACCCCTACTGATGGTCAAAGCACATGATAAAGCAGTACCAACACCCAGCACTGTTTCTAACCCCAGCAGGCCTTGTCTGCCAAGCAGTCTCTCACATCCTCCCTGGCAGCTATACTCTAAGGTTGCTTTATGTTCCTTCAACTAGTCACTAACCCATCTCCCTGCCTTCTCTCTCAGACAATGACCTGTTTATCTAAGACACCCGTAATTATAATCCCACCATCCTCCTCATTGTCTCTCGGCTCCAGGTCTAGGGGAAGTAGTCTAAGGCTAATCCCTTCTCTCCCCCTTGTCCTTCCCATGGACTGTCCCGTGTCCCCGACTACCCTGGCTCCTTCCTTTTGCCTTCGAATTTCCTATAACAGACCTAATAGTCTAAAAAACAAGAAAGGCCAGCACTGCCACCATCCTTTCCTCTATCCTCAGAATCCCCACTGGGTTTTCCCTCCCACAATGCCCTGCCCCATTTTTTTTCTTTTACCCCACAATTTCTTGGTTTGCTGAGGCTCCTTTTCTTCCGTAAGGATCTTCTCAGAACATCTGGGAACTAGCTTCTGTTTGCCAAGGTCACAGAACTCCAGCCACTCCAATTGCACAGTTCTCAATCCTCAACTCTTTCTGCTCCACAGCATGAGGCAGCAGACCACACCCTTTTTCTTCTTGGCCTCCATACCACAGATCTTGTTTCATTTTGTTTTTTATCCTTATTTTTCCCTTCAGTATTTACTGAGGGCTCTTTCTCCCCACACCACACCACAATGCCAATGTTCTCAGTCCATTTAGAAAATGGCTCTTAGGTGGTTTTCCTTACTTGTGAGACCTTAGGCTAGTTGAATCCTTGTCCTTGAAAGTTTTAACTGTCATCCTGACACAATCTGGAGTCACCTAAGAAAATGGAGGGGTTGCTGAAATCAGCTTGGCCTGTGGGCATTTCTATGGGGATTGTCTTATTAATGGATGCAGGGGAGGGCCCAGCTCCTGTGGGCAGCACCATTTCACATCAGGTGGTCCTGGATGTGCAAGAAAGCGACCTAAGCCTGGGCCTGTGAGCAGGACAGAGTGTAGAGCTCCTTCAGGGTCTCCACATCCAAGTGCATGCTCCAGTTCCCGACCTGACCGCTCCTCAATGCTGGACCTGGAAGTCTAAGCCAAGTGAGCCCTTTCCTCCAAGTTCTGTTTTGGTAAGAGAGTTTTATCCCAGCCATACAAAGGACACTAGAACACCCCCAAATCTGTATTTCAAGGTGGGGTCTCTTGAAGGAACTTCAGACCCATGTATCCAACAGTCACACTCATCTCCTGCTCTCTTCCTGTAAACACCCCCCCCCCCCAGCTGCCCAAGCCAGTTCTGGTTTCTTCAGCCTCTTCTCTTGCCATTCCTTTTTAATTCCTTACATAACCTCATTGTTTGTTTCCCAAGCGTGTGGGGCTGCTGTGGCTCTCAGCCTTGCAGGCTGTGCTGGTGCCTCTCTTGGGTGTGCTCTTTGGCTTCCCTCTTGAATACCCACCTCTTCCTTCAGGATCTTGACTCTGACCATTGCTGTTAGTGTCTCCTCTGACTTCCGCGCAGTCTGGCCTAATGCTCAGGTAAGTGCTCTAAAGGGTCTTCACCTCTGCCTGGCACTTCAGTGTAGCAACCACTTTCAGGTGAATGGAAAAAGAGATCCTCTCTAGATACCGCAACATTTTTCAGTTGCTAATTTTTTCACGGAGCACTATAAATTGTGATATTCATGAAGAGAGGACATGAGCTCTTGCTTTTTGGTTTAAGCTGACAATCTTCCTTGCTTGAGATTTGCCCAAGTGGAGGAGAGAGAGTGATCTGTCCCAAGAGTCTATGGAGACATTCATTACTTTCTATTTCCTTTTTTCGATTTCTCCTATCTTCTGATCTCAAGGTTGCTATGAAATTAAAAATAGTTCAACGAATGAAGGATGAAAGGTTCAGTTCTTATCTTACCTGTTCAAGTATTTAATGAATATTTAACTTCAGGTTGGTTATAAGCAAGGCTTGGTGTTTCCATTATTGTGGTATATTCTTTCTCTGTCTCTGACTCTCTCGTCTGTGTGTGTGTGTGTGTTGATGCATGAGGATGTGCGTGTGTCACGGTACTCTTTGGGAGGTCACAGGTCACTTTTGGCTGTTAATACTCATTTCCACTTTGAGACAAGTCTCTGTCACTACATATGCTGGGCTAGGGGCCTGTAGGTTTTTGGTGATTTTCCTATCTTTGCCTCTCATCTCACCATAGGATCTCTGATTACAGCTGCATATTACTGTTCCTAGATTATCAGGGTTCTAGGGATACAAACTCAGATCCTTGTCCCTGAGTTAAGCCTGCTTCCTACTGACCTATTACCCTGTTTTATTTTCTTGCACAGACCTCTCCTCAAGAGACAGGCAACTTTAACTCTCTTGCTTAAGGTTTCCAAAGTACAATAAAACCTGACAGCTTCAGTTCTAGCCATCCAGGACCAGATCCCATTCCTAAGATTCCAAAGGGGCTTTTCTCTGAGCTGTCCATATTGTCTGATACTGACAGCCATGCAGCACACTGTTCCTGCTCTTTAACCCTTCCCATGGAGCTGAGTCTCTCAAAGACGCCTGTAAGAGTGCAGGCCAAAGACTGCTTTTTGCCCATAAAAAAATAATTGGCCAAGAAACAGGATTATGTCATGGCAGACTGAATGACTTTCAACTCTGATCACCTCATGACCTAGAAGTCCACAAGAACATGAGATCATCTCGTAGGCATCTAGGATGAGTTGTTTGCTTAGATACAACACTTGAAAACAGAAAGTGCTGGTGTTCAGAATTACCAAGTTAGCTAGAAATAAACCACCCAGCAGAGCGTGTGACCAGCCTTTAGGAACTGACTTCCTCTCTGTAGCCAGGAAGCTGCTGCTGCCACCTTGTAAGAGCCCTTTAATTACATGCTTCTGTAGTCTCTATCACCAGTCTTTCATAGAAAGAGAAGCTTTTATTTTATTTTGAGACAGGATTTGATTCTTATCGCTCAGACTGTTTTAGAACCCATGACAACCCTCTGTAGGAGCCTCCTGTGTGCTGGGATTACAGGCGTGTGAGTCACCATGCTCAGCTGGAGAGAGAGAAAAGATTTAGAGACAAAATGGGCTTCTGGCTTGCTGCTGCCCTGCTGTCACTGAGACACAGTAATGTCTTGTTGATGTATAACCTCCCTTGTGGGAAGGGCACTAACTAGCTCAGACTGAAGGTGTTTGGGAATCCATGCTCACTAGTGCTTCAAGTGCTGCTCACGCTGTAGCCAATAACCAAGGCTGGCTTACTAGAATATTCTCCAGTGCAAATGTATATTCTGCAGGCCATGTTTTAGTTTACTCATGACTCTTCTATTTCACAGTATATTTGCTCGGTACGGCATAGGCTTAATTCAGCACATCAAAGTCACGTACAGAAAGGTAAAGACCAATTCTGCTTAAGTGAATTATAGAACCACTTTTACAAACAGAAAAAAACAAAAAACCTATTCAGGGACTGGACCCAAGCAACTGGGGATGGGTAGCTGACTTAGGTATTGGGGTCACTACCCTTTGCTCTGTTCTCAGACTTTGTTGTATCAAAAAGATGACTGAGCATCTCAAATAAAAAGCCATTAGCTGGGATGCATCTGCCGCATAATCTCATTCTACACAGATTAGCTCCAAAGACCTAGGGAACTAAGGTAAGATATAATGAGCATCAGATTATAGCTACCAGAGGGGTCGGTTACTTTCCTATAGCATCATCCCAGATAATGAGATTCATGTCCAATAACTTAAGGCCAAATTAAGGCTTGAGTTTCTGCCTTGTCTAAAGAATTTCTTGTGGCTGTGGAATCTTACCCAGATATTTTCAATGTCCTTTTTGTATTTAAAGAGGTATTAAAATGCTTTCATAAATGTATGTTGCCATATCCGAAGTCAGGAGCAATCATAAAACCATAAAAAAACCATAAAAGCATCTTCAGACACACTCTGATCGTGAAGTCTGGAGAAACCCTGAAGCCCTCAGCTCTTTGATCTCAGATCTTGTGATCTAAGACCACATCTTAGAGTTTCCATCAGACAAACCCGTCACCATTTTATTATAGCACTCCTGCAAACAGAAACTAACTTTGCACAGTTCATTTGACTTAGCTAATTTTTACCAGTTTAGTTGTTTGAGTAGAATCAAGGAAAAAATATAGATCAACATTTGCATTCACAAAGAATGACTAATCTGAATTGACAATAAAACTTGTCAGTCAGATTTACATACTCAAATGAATACATTCTTTTTTAAGTAGACATTTTAAGAAGCAACCCTTACCCTAAAATTTGGAGCAGTTATCTGGCACATGCACGAACATGGGTCCTGTATATCAACACCCACCACAGGGAAGTGCTCCCATGACTTCCTCAGTTGCCCTCAGCCCGGGTGAGCTTTGCGGTTTCCTGGCTATGGATATCTGACAGCCTTTTCTCATCCCCGTATACCCATCTAATTCAACTCCTGCATGTCCATCTCAAGACTTGTTCACTGTGAATTAAGAATCTAGGATGAAATATGACCACTGAGCCATGGCTACCAAAGGAGTGGGTTACTTCCCTGATAAAATCCAGGTAATGAGCCTCAAGTCAGAGCGCTATGGGCATGACTGCATAGGTCCCTGGGTGGCTTATCTTGGTATTTTCTGACACGCTTCACGGTTTCAAGGTTACTTAGTGAACAGCTGTTCATTAAATGGTACCCACACTGTATCAGCATCTTACATTCAGATGACCAATCATAACTTTTTAACCGGAATTCAATAAAGAATCCAAGTAAAGTTGAGGAGTCTTCGAATTCCCTGCAGTCCTGCAGAAGTGGCTTTTGCTCAGTAACTGCTCTAACTTCCCGAGTGGATAAAACAAGAAAGCCCTGCCCCTAGGTGCACACTCATTTGCTGAATGACTTAGGACTTACACAGAGCACCAAAGTGAAACCAGTAGATTGCCCCCGACTCCCCAAGTCTGGTTGGTTGAGCACACTCGATTCTATCTCAGCCTACCATACACCTGGGACTACAGGTGTATCACCACATTAGGTGACAACCTCGGTTTTCTGTATATACTTGTCTTTCATTTCCAAAACCAAGTAGTTTTTGTTGGAATAGAGACAAAATTTCTCTATTCTGTAGCCCTGGCTGTCCTGGAATTCACTGTGTAGCTCACAGCTGGCTTCAAACTCAACAGAGATTCACTTATTTCTGTCCTCAAGTGCTTGGACTAAGGGTGTGCCACCACACCTGGCCCCAAACCAGGTAGTTTACTGAAACCAAACCTGAAGCAGTCCACTCTGTACATGCAGGAAATCTCTGTTCACATGACAAGTCATTTCCACTCTGTAAACATTCAGAATTTAGAAATAAAAGTTCCTAAATTCAATGTATTACCTACATGTCAACAATTAAAATGTAAGACTAGGTCTTAGTGACTCAAATCATAATCAAGTATATTAGGATAAGCTGAACCTGGTAGCGCTCACCTGCAATTCCAGCACTCAGAAGGCTAAGGCAGCAGAACTGCTGAAGTTCAAAGCCAGTCTAGGTTATGGGTCAGTGTATGCCCTCAGAGCGAGACCTGGTCTCAACAGATCATTAGAGCAGATAGAATAGGCCGAGGACCTGATACCAAGTATCAGTGGATGGCTGCCTTACCTGGGTAGGACTTAAGTTTCCTCATCTGCAACTTGATAGCCAGGATCCTTTTAGTGTATATCAAATTTGAAAACTCACTACCGCTGGGGGGTGGTAGCACACGCCTGTAATCCCAGCACTCTGGGAGGCAGAGGCAGGCAGATTTCTGAGTTCCAAGCCAGCCAGGGCTATACAGAGAAACCCTGTCTTGAAAAAACCAAATCCAAAAAACCAAAAACCAACTCACTACCTGTATAGTGATGTAGTGAAAATTCAGGTACATCTAAAATGACATAACCTTATTTTTTCCTACAAGTGTTGGCTGCCTTCTGTGCTTTTCCTCATTTGGGTACAAAGCATTTAGTGACACTTGGTTTTCTAGTTTGCTGTCCTGTTGCTGTTATAAAACCAAAGGAGACTGGAATGCATAGTTTAGCTTACCAGTTACAGCCCATTGCTGAGGGAAGCTCAGGACAGGAACCTGGAGGCAGGAACTAAAGCAGAGACCATGGAGAAACACTGTTCTAGGCTTGCCGACCTGCCTAGGAATGGACTTGCCCACAGTGAGTTGGGTCCTCCTCCATCAACTAGCAATTTAGAAAGTGCTTCACTGATGGCAGAGGCTCCGTCTTGCCAGACGACTCCCAGTTTGGGTCAATTTGAGAGTTGAAGCTAACTGTGGACGACACACGGTGTTTCTTTTTTCCATACTAGTATTTTCCTTCCTGCATGCCTCATAGATTTTCTCTTGTAATCTTGCCAAATTTCAGGTCAGTCCGGCCTGACATAAGCCGTTCCCCTTTCAGCTTCGCTGTCCCATCAGTATGGCGTTACTGCCCACTGTTGTAGGCTTTACTTTTTCTTGCTCATATCTCTCTTTCCTACTAGATTTATAATCAAGGTAGAGATCCTTGCCATATCATTCAATACATATGAAGAACACAGCTGGTGCACACCAGACCTTCAAGTATGTGCTCTATAGGACTGAGCGTTCAAAGTGGAAGGGGAGGTGTTAGAACACACTCAAGAGGAAATCTGACAGGAAGTGCGATGTACAGAAGCTGTGGATGTACAGAGCTCGCCTGATCTGGCTAGCTACAGGGCGACTACTTCCTGTATTGAGAAAAAGCAATGCAAAGGAGCCAGTTGTCTCTAAAGTTGGCTGTACAAGACACACTGAGGTGAAGTGCCATATATTTTTTATTTTTCTTTTTAAAGTTATTTATAAATTTAAAGGGAAACTGAACAGATACCTACTGGTGCTTTCCACCTGCTGTGTCAGAAAGTCATTATCATTCATGTGTCCCAAGACATCCCAAGGGAGAATACTCAAATGTCACATGTAGCTATTTATTTGCATAATGATCTATTTCATTATGAGATTAGATCTCATAATAAATTGGATCCCAGAAATTTTTTCTAGGAGCAAAGCAAGCAATTGCAAGGTCAGGAGGAGTTGGTAAAATCCAGCTGATGAGGGGTGCCTGCGAAACATGTGCTCCACTCTCCAATCCCAGCTGGTGGGGTAGGATGGGGTGCAGCCTGGCAAAGATACTGTGGGGGGGGGGGAAGAACTCTTAGAAGGGGACCAGGAAGGGGGGTAACATCTGGAATGTAAATAAACTAAACAATTAAAAAAACACCAAAAAAAAAAAAAACCCTAACCAAACAAAACGATAACTGACTGTCCCTCATGACCTATATAACATGCTACCTAAATAGAAATAGAATTCTTGTTAAATTAAGGATGAAGATCAGTTTGATATAAGCAGCCTTAAGGATCACCTCCTTGAGAGTTCATTTAGGAAAAGTACATACAACCATTTTTTCCCTTGGCCAAAATACAGACATTTCTTCACTTCTTTACATACTTACTTTATGTGCATGTGTGTGCAGGTGCAGGCACTCACAGAGGTTAGAAAAGAGCACTGGATTCCCTGGAGGCAGCCAAAAGTGGAGTAAGCCACAAGAATGGAGCTAGAAGACACTCGCATCGCCTGTAAGAGCAGCAAGTGCTCTTAACCACTGAGCCATCCGTCCAGCCCTGAATGTAATACGAATGAGTAGGCACAGCACTGCCAAGTGCAGAAGCACTATTTGAAGTACTTAAACAAAAGCACCCAACTCGGGACTTCTATTTCCCGAGGTTCAAATGAACCGTCTTGTGTTTTCTTTTCTTAGCTGATAGGAGAGGAAATTCAGGGCTTTTGGGAAGAACATAGAATTGTTATCATCACAAGTACAATTCAGGTAGCTAGGTTGCCAACTCTCTAACAGGCCTAATATCAAAAAGACTCTATGTTACCTATACTATGATGACTTCTAAGAGAAACAGATATTTACAGTGTTACATTAAGTAGAAAATCCTATACATTTCACAAGTCTATGTCAGAAGATGGGGGATCTGTTTAGTCTGGGGTAGACTTACACTTCTGGCTTCCCATTCTCAACTGTGTGAAAAGGAACCCACACAAACAAATTCACATATCTATTTTGAAAAGTATTTACTTAGTTTGAATAAATTAATTGCAAATAAAAATTAAGCTACAATATAGAGCCTCAACAGAAATGACAAAATACAACACAGGACTTGGTTTCCTTGCATTAGTCACAAAGTTTGTGACCAGAAAACTTCAAATCAATTAAATTTCCTTGAAAAAAGGGTAATAACCAGCAGTTACTGATACATCACAGCGAACTTATAATACAAATCTTGACATGCATTTCCTGAGTGAACCCAAATGATAATTTTCAAAACAAGAAAATTTGACAATAAAATAAAATAGTTCATGGCTTCTACGTGACCTTTTTTTGTTTTAATTTTTTTTAAACCAAAACGTTGATGTAATAATAGATAAATTAAAGCTATACTACCACATACAAAAATTTGATGTTACTCAATTATTATACAATTTTTCAAACTATAGGAAAGGAACTCAAAGGATTAAAAGATGATTCCATGTAATCTACAGTGTACTGATTTCTACAAGTGTTCAAAGGGTTGGTGTAGTGCAACCGCTGTACTTGTGGTGCGTTTAAAAAGGCTAGGGTGAGAGGAGACTGCCCTGCACAGCGCAGATGGAGGAGGAGAACAGCAGTCCTGCGGTGTGTCCTCGCTTTCATCCGCTACGCAAACATTTCCATGAGTCACACTGAGGCCTGCTCCCTAGGAGTCAAGCCCACAGTCAGGCTGGTCTGCTGGGTACAGCGGGAGGAACCACTGCAGCCAGCCCTCTACAGCTCTGTACGTTCTAATGCCTGGAATAACCCAAATACAGAATAATGAACAAAGCACTTTTATTTAATTTTCCTAGAGCAAATCAAGTAATTTTCTTGTTAATTTCTTGTTAATTTCTTCACTTTCTCATAGGATTTTTTTTCTTTTTTCTTTTTCTTTTTTTTTTAGAAACAGTGAACAGATGAACCACAGTTTATATCCAAAAAAATAAACTTGCCAAATGTTGCTGGCACTAAAAACAGATCAGTCATCATGGGAGAAAAATAGATCATCTAGATTAAATTGCATATTCAAAGGAGCATATAAAACGTTTCTTAGCATTAACTTTTGTTATAGTACTACACTTGAGAGAAACATTAAGGAAAAAACCATTTTCTGGTTAACTTCAATGTGGTTAAAAACAAACACCTTTTAGACAATGGTAATTAATATGAATCTGGTTTTATGAAATATTCTAGTTCATCAAATCCCCTACTTCTACGGGCTGGGGGAGGAGCTCTCCTGTCTTTCTCCTTAACTCTGCACATCCTTGAGCCTCGTGCCCACTAACCTACCACTCACACCAAATGTGTGGTACCACCATTACCATGCGAGCCTACCACAACGTTCTAAGGTACTTTCTATGATAAAGATAAATAGAAAAATTAATATACATGTTGCTGTATTTTACAATGTTTGCAACAAATTGTAAACTAACACAGTTTGAACCCACAGACCCTCAGTTCTACAGCATAACCTCTCAACACTGAGGGCGGTGATTCAAGAACACTAAATGAAGGAAGGCATCAAATTAGACTATGTCTTTTTCTCCTCAAAATAGATTTTCAAAACTCAGAATTCAGAAGTCTGGAACTTTCAAAAATTCTTTTGCTTGAGTTTCCCAGAATTTTTTTCAGAAATTGCTATTATAAATATTTAAAAAATTCTTCATCTTAATGCAAATGACCAGAGCAGAGAAACTGACATGGACAGGGGGTCGGCTAGCAAACCCCATCACTTAGCTTATGAACTTACAATGCAGTCCTGGAGTACGGCTGCTAGTCTAGAGGTCCTTGGAAAATAAGTCTGATATAGCCTTGTTCTCCAGCCAGCTGATGTGCACAGAAGGGACAGGCTGCATGAAAAGTGTGTGTACCATGAGGAAGTGGGATCTGGGACCAGTAAGCCGTCGTCTTTTCTGAACACACGTGGCCACAGGGGCTAAAGGCATGGGTGGGGGGGCCGGCGTCCACATAGAATCCAGCTTCACATCCAAGCCACAGAGGGACGTAGGGACCAACAGACCTACACATGGGGCACTCCCGGTCCTTGCCGTCACGCTCTTCTTTGTTTCCCCAGTTATGATAGCCATGAACATGGCCGCAGTTCAGATACACCCATGGTTGCTTTTCATCTACAACATCTTTCCTCTTCATACTGGGAAAGGCTAGTGTGTTGAACCCTACAGGGCACTGAGGTCGTGCTGCATTGATTTCCTGTCTTAAAGCTTCTAAGTGCTTCACAGTAGGCGTATGGGAAAGGCCCTCTGCAGTACGCCATAGCAAGGTTGCACCGCAAAGGTCAATTAGGGAGCCATCTTGTAGCTGATTGGTTTCAATTTCCACCTGAAGGAGAAAAGAATCAAAACCAAAGTTACCACTGTGTCACACTACGTCTTCAGTATGTCCTAACAAGATAGACCTCTAGGGTTGCTTGCTAACTTAAGAAAGCTTCTGTTTGTATGTAATTTGGAAATAGAACTTTAAGCAGCAGTTATAAAAAATGCTAAATTTGAAAATCAACACTTTGAATAGTAACTTCTCTCTTTCTAGCCAAAAGACAACTTATGATTTAATCATCTAAATCATCAACAAACCTAGTTAATTTTAGTTAAGTACAGTCAAGGACACAAAAAAACAGAAGGACACAAAAAAACTTTCCTAACTGAAACAAACACTGCCCTCTAGAATTAGTATCTGGAAGTCTGTGTGTGATGGTCTCAGTTTTTCAGCAACATGGCCAAGAGATTTGCTGAAATAAAGCAACATGCACGCACACCATATTTAGCCCAACTCATCCTGTTTACTGTAATAAAAAGAAGCTACATGTAAGTACTTACCATCTTTCCTCTCTGCTGGGCTGATCTGGTTTCACGCAGACTGAAGACGTTCCCACATACTGATATTTCTCTCCATATTCCAGGTTTGGAGTCTTCTGTGAACCCATTGCGTGGATGCATCACAAGAACTCCATTAGTGGTCAAGCCGTCCATCTGCCCATCTGATGTCTTCCATTTGGCAGCTTTCTCCTATAGAAAGAGCAGTGAGTTTCTAAGTTATGTATAATTTGGAAGTAGAAACTAGTATAAAAGAATGCATTAGGGAAAAAAGAGCTTTTTACCCCTAGGAAGATATTTTTTGACGAATCAAATCCTGCAGCATAAATCCGAGCTGTAAAGGGGGGATTGCGCTCACATATGATCCTACAGGCAAATCTTGATATAGTGCTTTGCACTGACTGAGTGTCGGAATTACTCTGACTTCCAGGAACTGTGTCTGTTACTACAAAATCAATAGGACTTTCAGTTGACCGACCGATCTAAAGGGAAAAAAGAATATAATATAAATTTGATTCAATGAACACAGTGGAATCCATTAAGAAAGGGATAATGTAAAACAGTAAGCCCCTGAAATTTCTAAAGCTCAAACTTAACAATACTTAACTATGGGAACATCTACCCCTTTGAAAACTAATCACTCACACTCTGATATAGCAGTCGCCTTGAGCACAGAATTAAGTGGGAACATATGATGGAATTTCTAAAGCCCTTAGGGAACAAAGAATCCAATGTAGCCAAGAAGCCTAGACGGCTCTAGCTTTAGCTGTTTTAAGGTAGACGGCATCATATTTCTACCTATACCCACCTTGATGGAGCCCACGGCCCGCAAGTGAACCTAGACCTTGACACTGTGGAGCCGGCTGAGACCACGGGAAGTGCTGCTGTGTGCAGGAGCTGTGTCAGCACTGACCCTTGTTAATGGCTGTGCACAGCCTTGCTCAGTCTCTGGAACAGCTCTCCACTTCTCACTAGGTTATCAGCTTTTAGTTCTTACTTTTGCTTGTGCTTGTTTATAGCAACAAGCCTCTCCTCCAACCACTTAGGCTGATAAGGAATAAGACATCAAATAACTAAACTTCAAAGAACAGCGCCTCAAAGATACTTTGGTCCAAGGTTTCCCAAGGAAACACAGAAGAGGAATTCATGTCGGCTGCAGAATTTGTCACATACCCAGGTAGTTTTTCATTTCTGAGCCCTGGGTGAGGCAGGTGTCAGGTTAAACCATTTCAAAAGTATTAGCCCACAAATAAGTTACTTGTATCTTCAGAGTAATAGGGAAAAAAGGAAAATGAATGGATGTCACATGATAAAAGTGGTATGTATAATGGAAACATTTAGAAGTCATCAGTTCTTTAACGCATTACAACACAGTATTATATGACTTAATGATGGCACTTGAAATATCAACTCTCTACAAACATGATGCCTTTGGGTGTATGTGGGGGTAGGGGGTAGAAGGCAGGGTCTGGCTGTAGTCCTTAGGTATATATACAGGATGGCCCAGAACTCTACCTCTTCCAGCCTTAGTAAGTAGTGGGGATTACAACTTTGTACAATAGTGCAGATTAAATTTTTCCACATGAGACAGAAGCTGACATAAGATTTTCCTTAAATAAATTCAATCTAAACTAATTTGTTATTTCTATGCACCATGTTCTAGCTCTAAGTAGAATCGTCAATCTACCACATTTCATACTGTTTCTCTGATAGCCTTCCTTTTTTCCTCCCATGATACCTTTGTCCTGGTTGTTGTTCACAGTACTACTAAGCGTGGTAAGGAGGTACAGATGAGAGGAAGACTCTGGAGACCTGTGTGTGCCCTCCTCCCATCAGCAGTCTGCCTTCTGCACTTACACAGTAGGGCAGCACCTACACAGTTAGCTGGACTGGAATCTGAATTTTTACCCGACAGACTTCCCAGGAATGTTCTCACACAGTTTGGAATGTAGACAAGTCGCCTCTCAAAGATGAGTTAATTGACTACTATTACTAGACTGGTTTCTTGGGCTTCACAGTGCAGATATGCTCAACTTTCCATAGGGATGATCCATGTAGAAACTAATTTCTGATACTAGGAAATGAACTTAGGAGAACAAGGAGCCAACTACAAAGATTAGAGGTAAAGAAATGCAAAGTACTTTCTGAAGTTAAATTCAAATACATGACCAAACATATCATCTTGATTTTTTTTCTAAAAAAGCTAACCACATTCATCTTAATTGCTTGTTGATAGAAATGTGGAAAACATTTATTATTATGTTATTTTACATATGTTATATTACTTTCGTCACTATGGATACTGTTTATTTAGTTTAGTGAAAAAAAAAGAGAAATGAAAAACACCCACATTCTAATATTAACTGTAAAGATGCTATTCTTTTAAATCTACAGCTCATTTACAGGTTAGAGAAGAGATCAGCCTCAAAATATTTTGATAATGATTGAAATTAAATACACCTCTAGGCCTTTTCATTGAATATTATGAAGAAAAATGAAAAAAACAATTGAGATAATAATTTTATTCAATAGTCGATTCTAGTTAGGTTTCTTAGAAAATATAATATTGACAGAAAATAAAAAGAATTTTATGTCTTCAGGATTCACTGCTCTATAATCTATCAGCATATAAAAATAAATATCAGTACCAGATTGGTCCAGAAAATGGGAGCCAGACAAAGAGATTTTATTATACCATTAGCTCTGCCCAGACATGTGCTGAAAACCAAATCCCTATGACTGATGTCAACAGTTAGACATTACCTGTAATTTGTGTTGCTCAGAGAGGAAGGTAGGAGGTAGTGGCCAAACACACACACACACACACACACACACACACACACACACACACACACAGTCTGAGGGAGAGACTACACTCTGTACTCTGCAGAGGAAGAGGACATGGATGCATAGAGTAGCTAAGAGATGTTTACCAGGAATTTAGGTCCCAGGGTCCCTCCCTCCTCACTTTTTTTTAATATTTTATTTTTATTTCATGTCTACATATGAGTGCCTGTATGCATATATGTGCAGCATGTGTGTGCCTGGTGCCCTTGGAGCCCAGAAGAGATATCAGATCCCCTAGAATTGAAGCCGCAAGCAGTTATGAGGCACCTCATGTGGGTCCTGGGAACCTGGGTCCTCTGCAAGAGCAGCAAGTGCTCTTAACTCTCCAACTTCAGAGCCACTTTAAACTATACTGTAATGACGCTTAGATGAGGTTTTAAAAAAAAATCAATACCTATTTTAAACATAAGCATGAAAGCATAATATTTAATCTAATCATAGCAACAATAGATTTTTAACTTTTATAAAGAAAAGAAACCATGTTATAGTACCTGGAACATGTCAGTGCTGCTGTCATGAGTGTACTCGACCACCACTGTCTGGGCTCGAGACAAAGTGTAGGATATGCTGTGCTGGTCCTTGTTGCTTATTGCCTATGAATGAAAGGGTTTATAGCAAATATTAGCAGTCATCAAATCAGAAAAATCTCTTCATTAAAGAAACGTAAAATATTTCTCTCTCTCTCTCTCTCTCTCTCTCACACACACACACACACACACACACACACACACACTGACTGGAATTTAAGGGAAGAAACTATATAACTTCAATTGTGGCTTCCTCAGGTTGAAGGGTTACAGAATACTTTTCAACAGTCATAGAAAAAAATGTAAATTTAAAATTCTTAAGAATCTATATTTCTCTTAAAAGTGCTTTAAGTTCTAAGGGAATTAATATCAAATACCACGTGGAAACTGAAACTAACATCCAGTATTTTTCTGATAAGGAAAAAATTCAAAATCTTGCAAGAAAAAGTTTTTTAAAGTGACATAAAAATTATATATACAGCTAGAATTACCAGCTCATTTTCTAATCCTACAGATGACAAGTTTTACTATACGCCAGACCAGATACAGAAAAATGTTCCGGATGATTAAACATTACAAGAAGAAATAGATGCAATTGTGATGGCCACATTTTTGACTTCTCCTAAACTGGACTTCTAAAAGAAGTGCTCAGTCTTCACCAACTCTACATCCGACAGAGGGCTAATATCTAATATATACAAAGAGCTCAAGAAGGTAGACCCCAGAGAACCAAATAACCCTATTAAAAAGTGGGGTACAGAGCTCAACAAAGAATTTTCACATGAAGAACTTGAGATGGCTGAGAAGCACCTTAAGAAATGTTCAACATCATTAATCATTAGGGAAATGCAAATCAAAACAACCCTGAGATTTCACCTCACACCAGTCAGAATGGCTAAGGTTAAAAACTCAGGAGATAGCAGGTGTTGGCGAGGATGTGGAGAAAGAGGAACACTCCTCCACTGCTGGTGGGATTGCAAGATGGTGCAACCACTTTGGAAATCAGTCTGGTGGTTCCTCAGAAAACTGGGCATGACACTTCCGGAGGACCCTGCTATACCACTCTTGGGCATATACTCAGAGGATTCCCCGCCATGCAATAAGGACACATGCTCCACTATGCTCATAGCAGCCCTATTTGTAGTAGCCAGAAGCTGGAAATAACCCAGGTGTCCCTCAACGGAGGAATGGATACAAAAAATGTGGTATATTTATACAATGGAGTACTATTCAGCCATTAGAAACAATGAATTCATGAAATTTTTTAGACAAATGGATGGAGCTGGAGAACATCATACTAAGTGAGGTAACCCAGTCTCAAAAGATTAATCATGGTATGCATTCACTACTAAGTGGATATTAGCCTAGAAACCTGGAATAATGAAGTCCAAGAAGAATGGAGGAGTGGCCCCTGGTTCTGGAAAGGCTCAGTGCAGCAGTATAGGGGAATACCAGAACAGGGAAGTTGGAAGGGGTGGACGGGGGAATAGGGAGAGGGAGAGGGCTTATGGCACTTTCGGGGAGTGGGGAGCCAGAAAAGGGGAAATCATTTGAAATGTAAATAAAGAATATATCGAATAAAAAAAAAGTGCTCAGTTTTATTTTCAGGTGTTCCTATGTTAATAAGTTGAAGATGATATCAGAAGGGGAAAACCTAGTTATTGCACAAAGGAGGTTATATAAGAAGAAAACAGATAAAAAGGCACAAGAGTGACTACACAGAGTAAAAAAGGGGGAAATGTTTGTTTTTGCTTTTTTGCTAATCTGTAATAGGCAAGGCCTTTTGAAGTTCTAATATTAAAAAAGTTATTTATCAAATATCTAAAGGTAATAAATCCCTAAACACAACTACTTGGTTTTAATAAGGCTTTAAAATGCAAATTTACCATCTCACTAGTTTGTGGACTGTTTTGAGACAGGGTCTCTGTATATAGCCCTTGCTGGTCCTGCTATGTAGATCAGGCTAGCCTTGAATTACAGAGAACCCCCTGCATCTGCCTCCTGAGAGCTGGTATTGAAAGTAAGAGCCACCATACTGGGCTTCTGCGTTTTAGCTTGTTTTGAGAGAGTGAGTCTGGCTATACAACTCATGCTGGCCTTGAACTTGAGATCTTCTGTCTCAGCATCTATAGAGTACTGGCATTACAGACATGTGCCACCACATCTGGCTCTCATCTCATCTATGTGGTGTGTTGCATTGTGTCTTGTGTACTTCAGGATGACCTATTCCTCACAATGAGGGGAGACTAGCTTTGAACTCTGGATCTTCTATCTTAGTTTTCCACATGCTGGGATTACATAGGTGTGGGCAATCAAACAGACTCATGTTTTTTAGAGTTACATTTATTTATTTGTGATTTTGTGTATGTACATGTGTGGCACAAACATGGGTGGGAATCAGTACAGCTTGTGAGAGTCAGTTCTCTCTTTCTGTTATGTGGGCTCCAGAGATGCAACTCAGGTAAGTCAGGTTTACTGAAGAGCTTCAACACATTGGGCCATCTTGCTAGCCTTCAAGAATATAGTACAGATAATCTACAAGGATGGTGTTAATGTTTTATCACATATTTATGTATTCGTAAGTATTTAGAATTGTTTCACATTTTAAAATCTACACAATTCTGCATTAAGAGAATAAAATTTCAAATCGTTGCTAACTCCTGGGATTTTTTTTTTTTTTTTTAGGGAGCAAGGGACAGGTCTTAAGTTGTCGCCCATGTTGTTCTAGATCTTTCTATCCTTCTTTAGCCTCTAAAGCACTGAGATTACAGACATAAGCCACATGCCAAAGATAGAGTCAGCATTGTTATGCTGGGATCAAACACTCAGGACATCCCACATGCTAGGAAATAAATAACCCTACCATGGAGTTACATTTTAGTTCTGAAAGTTAATTCTTAATTTCTAAAGAGTTAGTGGGTATTGAGGCTGTAATTGTTTGTTTGTTTGTTTTTAAGCAGTTATACCTTTTCTTAGATCAGGAAAAAGAAGCACATCAGGGTAAGTCTGAGTTTCAGTGAAAGTCAAGGTTTTAATCCATCCTAGATTTTCTGCATGATATATCAAAACTTTTAAAAATTCACACTCATTAATTTTTCAGTTCTTGTTTCTTTTTTGGGGAGGCTTGGTAATGTAAAGGAGCTAACAATGAAAATATGAAGGAAAAGGTAATATAAGAAACTGAGGAAGCAGGGCCGAGAGCATCTTGGTGCTAGGGATGCGGAGACAGAAGATACCTGGAGCTCGCTGGCCAGCCAGTGCACTGTGATCAAAGCCCTCCAGGTTCAGTGAGACCCTGACTCAAAAATTAAAATGGAGAATGAACGAGAAAGACACCAGGTATTGACCTTTGGCCTTCACGGGCATGTACACAAGCATTCACAAGCAGGCATACTCATACATGCATGTCCACACACAAAATGAGAAAGTATTTTAGAGGTAGATTATAAACATCTCCCTTGACAGTGGTCCTCAACCAGAGACCAGATTAAACAGCCAAGAGACATGTGAAAATATTTAAGTGCTTTTGGCTGTAACAATGTTAGTGATTAAATGACTTCTAGTACACAGGGATCCAATTATTTCAGTATCTTGTAACTCGCTGGACTGCTCAGCAGAAGGAAACTGTGGTACATTCCAAATGGGCCAGCACTATAGAGCAGCCCAGGTAGCCGGAGCGGCTACTCAACATACTCCTTCTCTACAAAGGAACAGGAGGAAACACCTCAGAAAGAACAGCCTTTCTATATACGCTTTGGCTCTCAAATAGTAATCAAGGAACAGCCAAATCAAGGCTTGATATCTAACCTGGATATAAAACAAGGCTGAAATCTAATTAACTTCAAGAACTAGGCACCTAAAATAAGTAACATATACCAATTTTTATGCAGCTCATTTATTTAACCTAATAAGGACTTAACACAGATGCTGTAATGTTTATGTACAACTTGTAGAAGTCAAGGAACTCTGTAATTGTTCTTACCTGGATACCACATTACTGAATTAATTCAGTTTGTGCTATAAACTGGAAAGAGAGAAATTCCAAGGCAAAATGAGGATTCAGAATTCCCTCTACTTTTATAGTGCCTTAAAGGTCTAGCCTCTAAAACTTGGTGAGGACATGAAATGGGGCTGGGAGGACTGACAAGACCTAGAGGGTGAGAAGTTACACTGTGGGCACCTCTGAGAATACGTTTCCACTGTACACGATGCCGGGGCAAAATGTAAGCATGCCATACACCAAGAAGAAAATAAACTCAGAGGACCCACAGAGCCTTAAGAATCAGAGTATTTTCTTTTAATTCCTACCTGCCTCTGGTCTGTCATTAAAAGGGATGGGGGAATTCCATATGGTAGCCTTTCAAATACCATCAATACAAACAAAAGGAAAATTCAAAACAGAAATGTGAAGCACTAGAGAACACAGACCACACATAAGAATATCTCAACTTTCCAAGTTAACTTCCTTAGAACTTTACCTTACCTTGGCAGCCTGTGGGGTGCATGCAATGTGCACGGTGCTAGGCTTCACCCCATTTGCCTTAGGTCTTTTAAACAAAGCAAATCTACTTTTCCTCCTTCCTCTATCTCCATTCGGTAGGGATCCATTATACCTGAAAAGAAAGGAAAAAAAGTTTAGCTGATCTCTTGTAAGTTACAAAACAAAGTTATTGTTTGCCTTACATGTGCCTTCACTTCTCGATCACCTCAGACTCCTTCTAGCAACTGCTGATTTCCAGACCAGCTGCTTGGGTCTGAATCAAAAGGAGATTCTTTCTGGCTATGTTTTGAGCCACAGAGAAATATTGTACACTGCTTTAAGTATCTATATAAGCATTTGCACCGGAGAGCCAGGCAGCTCCCCAGCCTTCTGTGCACGGCCAGCCAGGAGAGGGTGATCGCCCAGCAGCACTTTCACTTCTGAGCACAGAGGTGAGGTCTCCACCTTCTCTCTAGAGGGGAACAGTTAGGAGCGCACAAGGCGGACAATCAGACAATTGGTGAAGCAGCTGGGACAGACGTCTTCAGGCCGCCATTTGCACCAGGGAGCCAGGTGGCTCCACAGCCTTCTGTGCACAGACTCTGCCAGAAGAGAGTTGATCTCCCAGGTGTACAGACACAGGCTTACAGGCTTACAGGCTCACAGGAGGGACAGCAAGATCAACAAGCACCAGAGATAACCAGATGGCAAAAGGCAAGCACAAGAACCCTACCAACAGAACCCAAGGCCACATGGCAACATCAGAACCCAGATAAAATGGTAGACATAAAAAACCTTTATCTGTATAATTTTCCATGAAATAGTCAATTTTAACATTTTTCCTATATATTTCTTTAATTTTATCAGAAATATTTTCCATTTAATCTTCAATTTTACCTGAAAATGTTTATAATTCCACTTTCAATCAACTTAGAATTATTTTTATGCCTACCATTTCATCTGTATAATTTTCCATGATAATCTTCAATTTTAACATGTTTTTCTATATATTTCTTCAATTTTATCAGAAATATTTTACATATAAATCTTCAACTTTATCAGAAAATGTTTATAATTCTACTTTCAATCAACTTAGGAATACTTTGATGCCTACCATTATTATATCTATATAAAATTTTCCACGATAATCTTCAATTTTAACATGTTTTTCTACATTTTCCTACAATTTTATCAGAAATATTTTCCATATAAATCTTCAATTCCATCATATAATGCTTCTACTTCCTTTTTCAATTAATTTAGCAATGTTTTTTATGTCTACCACTTTATTCTTTAATTTTCCATGAAAATTGTCAATTTCAACGTGTTTTTCTATATATCTCTTTCTTCTACTTTATCAGAAATATTTTCCATGTAAATCTTTATTATAAAATGTTTTCACTTCCTTTTTCAATAAAAAAACATGCTTTTCAAAAAAAGTATCTATATAAGCAAGAACTGAGCAAAAGAATTAATTGGATTCCTTTTGACTATATATCTTAAGGTACACACACACACACACACATATTTTATACATTTTTTCAGTAGTAATTGAAATAGACTCTCCTTTAATTGTGAACCCAACACTTTAAAGGCTGAACTTCTGAAGTAACCAGTGCCTGGCCTTGTAAAGTCCTAGCTACCTGACTAGAGCACTGGTGTGTTGCCAGTTCCTGTCTGACTAAGCTCTATCCCAATGAGTTACACCAACGTCTGCTGTGTCAATCTTCCGATCACTGCTCTAGAGCACATGTAAATTTCAATGGCAAGCAAGTAGGAAATACAACTAAAACAACTGGGAAAGTGAAAACAAGCCTGAGCAGCCAGCCGTGTACCACACACCAGGAAGTACTCACTGAACTCTACATGTCAAAAGCAAAACAAAGCAAACCTGCTAGATTAAGCAGGAGGAGAGCTATTAGCTTTCTGAAGTCCCAGAATGAGAGTGGCACACCAGAGTATGATTCCACCTATGACATAAACTGAGTCAACTGGGAGGAGGGGCCTCAGGGAAGAACTGCCCCCTTCAGACTGACCTGCGGACATTTCTTGATTATTGATACAAGCTTGTTTGAGGCATTTGAGGGAGATGGAGTAGAGTCAGTTGTGGACGTTCAGTCAGTATGAGAGGCATTATTATTGATTACTGATACAGGAGGGTCCATCCCAGTGCAGGTGGTACCACCCCTGAGCAAGTGGTCCTAGACTCTGTAGGAAAGCAAGCTGAGCAAGCCAGTAAGCAGCATTTGTCCAGTGTCCGCTTCAGTTCCTGCTTTGAGCTCCTGCCCTGGGTCCCGTGACAATGGACCATAAAGCATGAGACCCTTTCTGCCACAGAGTTTGACTACAGCAACAGAAAAGTAAGTAGATGGGGGCTGTGTGTGAGCCATTCCTTACTGCTTCAGTGAGACATGAGCAGCAATTCAACAATAATATTCCTTGTTCACTATTTCTTCACCCTAATGAAAATCTTTGCCCTCTCAAATATAGCTGCCCTATCTGAACAGTAATGAAGTAGAAAATAGGGAAGGATTTCAGGATGATAGAGGTGATTACTAAATGGCCCGAAAAAGTAATTAACAAGGAAAAAGAATCATAGTTCAAAGCTAAGGAGTTCATTCAGTGCCTGTCATATGTAAAAATTACATAAATTTGAGCACTGCTTACCATGTGCCAGGCTGAGTTTGGCCCCCAGCACCACAAATGCAGGGAGAGAGCGGGAGACAGGGAGGTATTCAGAGAGTCTTGTTACAAGATTCTGTAAGGGAGGATCTCATGACTAAGACCTTACCTTAGCTCATGCACTATCATGAAACCTACTGTGGGCTCTATACTGCCCCTCACACTGTCTTCCGAAGGGCCACAACTAATTCCTCTTCTGAGCACTTCTAGACAACCTTGTCCAGTTTCACTTTTAGAATCATATTTCTATTTTAAGCTACCAAGCACTAAATACAAAGGTAATTACTATTGCTAAAGCTTAGCTGACACATTTCTAAATTAAAGGACAGCTTAAAATCTTATTTTAAATTTTAAATCACCCTTCCTAGCAAAATAATTTAACCCTTAATACTTTTTCTTAAAAGCTGCTTATCATGTAACATGAGTAAAAATCTATGTAGCCCCAAATTTATAATACTGTTTCTATATATACATATACATACATACATAAACTATATATAAATAAAGTTTGTGCTGGGTTACAGGTATGTGCCATCATATCCAACATAAGTTTGGTTGAGTTTGGCCAGTATGGCGGACTTGTTCACAGGAATAGCACTAGTACTAATAGTGGGAGACTAGGAAGCCTAGGAGCCCCGCCCTCCAGTCAGGAGCCACAAGCAGGAGGTGCCGAGGTTGGCTCGGCACCTGAGAGCACTCGTTCCTTTCCCAGAGAGCCTAGGTCCTTCCCATCACTCACATGGTGGCTCACAAACGTTTGTAATTCCAGCCTAGGGAATCAAAAGCTGCCTTCTGGCCTCTTTGGGCATCAGGCATATATGCAGGCAAAACACCCATATGTATAAAGTTAAATTTTAAGAAAGGTCATACATAAACAAGAAGCTATAACAGTCTGATTCTCAAAAGCATAACAAAGTCTAGAGAGTCAAACATTTAGGCAAAAAATAAGTACCAAGTGGATAGGAGACTCCATAATTTTTGGTTTCTAGACTTCTTAGCTAACAGACTGCATCTACGTTTTACAGTTAGTTATTCACGGTTTAGGTTAAAATAACTGAAGAAATGGAAGTTCCTCTTCCTCACTCTGCAGGTTGCTTTTCTAGGAGTTTCAATGAAACGCAGCAATTGGTGGGGCAAACAGACACCTATGTGTTGTGGCTGAGAGTCGGTTTCCTGCCCCCTCAGGGCTGTGTGAGTCTGTCACCAAGAAGTGTGAGCAAAGCGGGTCCCCGTGCACAGATGAACACGACCTCAGAGGGGAAGAGAGCAAATACACACCAAGGCACACAAGATCACCCGAAGCAGGGAAGGGAAAGCGTCTTTTGGAAGTTGGCCAAGTAGCTAAGGAAAATGTTTCAAAAGAATGGGACAGAAAATGCAAACTCTTTTTCTAGGGTGAGGACAGGTAAAGCTTATTCAGTACTTTTAAAATAGATTTTTATTTATGTGTGTGGTTGCTTACAGGTCAGAAGAGGATGGCAATATCTTTTGAATCTGGAGTTACAGGCCACTGTGCGCTTTAAGGTACAAATTCTTAAAAACAGAATAACAGCAGTTCTAACCCAGAGACCAAAATGAGTACACCATACTGAGTTCTATATTTCATCATGCAGAAATCTTACCCTAAGACAATGAGTTCACCATATTTTACTGGGGCTTTGGAAGGATGATTTTCTTGATCAGGAGAAAACATGAGCTTGGCTGTCTTTCTCAAATCTTTGTTCACTGGTCAGGAGCCTTGAGACACCTTTGCATTATTTCCTAGAGAGAAAAAAGTTTTGTTAATAACATGAACAATGATTCCAGTTTAAACAGAGTATTTTCCAATGTATTTAATGCACATCTGTCTGTCTGTCTGTCTGTCACTTTACAGAACAAAGTTGTCCATTTTCCTACTATTTCTACAATATCTAATTAAAGACCCTGGATAAAATAATGTAAACATATAGAAAGTTTTTTCTAAATCTATTAAGGGAGGGGGCTGGCAGGATGGCTCAGGTTGGTAAGGGTGTTTACCAGCCTGGATAACTGAGTTTGATCTGGGACCCCACATGGTGAAGGGAAAGAACCAACTACTGCAAACTGTCCTTTGGCCTCTACATGCACACCATGGTGTCTTTTATATATATATAAAAGACAAAACACACTTTTTTTTGTTTAAAGGAATAATAAAGTGTCAGCTTGGTAGATACAAAGTTCTGACTATAACTATTCTACTGTAGCCAAATACTACAGAAATACTAACCCCCCCTCTCATCAGCCAGAACTGAGTGTGGAGTCTTGACAACCACTGGAACCACACAACAGAGATTGAAAACCACAGGAGGATAGAGTTAATGCAGCCTGGGGAAGGAGTCAAGGCGTTTACTTAGGTGCACAAGCACACTTGGGTGGTCAATCCCAGGGACAACACTGGATGAATCTCATTTCCACATGCACTCAGCAGTAATAAGAAAGGTACTTCCCACAACCTGCCCACAGAGGTTGACTAGGGAACCTACACTTTATCTGCTGTCAGTAACAGATAGAAAGACATCCACTTTGCTGGCAAAGCAGCATCAGGAAATGGCAGTGCAAAGAGAAGGTTTAGATAATGTACAGCCTCAAAACAGAATGTGAAAATACCCAGGGTCCAACATATCATCCCAATATACCAAGAACTAAAAAGATTTAAAGCAGAAGAGGTAACAACAGGGGACAAGACTGAGCCGAGGAATCGAAGACTGCCCAACAGAGTCAGAGGCAGCCGTGATAAAACAATGACAATGCATCTGGGACAGTGGGATAAAGTACAAAGTCTCAGCAAGCAAACAGAGGACACATAGTGGGAACCTCCAAACTAGACAAATATTAAACTACAACAAAGAACTTCTTAGGTAGGCTGAACAACAGAGTAGGCAGAGCCTTCTGGGTCTGCGGGACTACAGCAGAAGAGCTAAATTTACATCACTGGAACCTCAAGAAGAAAACCTGCAGAGTTGAAACAGTATTCAAAGAAATAACGCCTGAAAACTCAACAAATCTGAAATGCATGAAACCAAACAATTCTGTCTCTAGATAACCCAATGATCTCAGCATCAAGATAAGTTCTAAAAATGGAAACCAAAACAAACAAAAATAAATGGTATTTTATCTACAGTGAAGAAGCTATTAGAATGACAGCATGTCTCACAAGATCCATAATACAGTGGCTTAATATATTTAAAACTTTATTCATTTATTGGAATTAAAATATAACACATCATTTCCCCCTTCCATTTCTTCCCTCCAATTCTTCCCACACACCCTCTTGCAGCTATCAAATTCAGGGCCTTTATTTCTCTAATTCTTGACACATACATACATACATACATACATACATACATACATACATACATGAACATAATCTTTTCAGGCTATTTAATGTTGTTTGTATGCATAATAAGAACTGTCAAGAGAAGACTTTGTATCCAATAAAATCAGAGGGAATTAAGACATTTTCAGGTAGAGAAAAATTTAAAGAAGAATTTGGTGTATCATAAAGGAATGACTAAAAGGGATTCGCTCAACTGAAAGAATAGGGTAGCAAAAATATAAGTAAATATTTTTAAAAAAACCTCTCCTTTTATATTTTTTCAAATTACAGCATTAGCAAATTACAGTATTAGACTACTCCTAAAGTCTGAAAGTGTTATGCGAGTGCCCATACTTGACTTACAGCAGATCAAGAGCTACAAGTGCTAACCCGTGTTTTAGTTGTAGCTCTTTAACCAAAGCTATCTGTTTTCTGTGTCTCTAAAAATAAAGGGACTAAAGTAGAATGAAGGACATCTTGGAGCTGGGAAAAATATAAGCAAGCACCTGGTCCTGACCTGAGAACTTACTAGTAAAATGAGCACTGCTGTATAATTTAGGATAGGTCATAGCCTTCCAAACGCTATGACCCTTACTACAGTGCCTCATGTTGTGGTGACCCCCAACTGTAAAATTATGTTATTGTTACTTCATAACTGTAATTTTGCTACTGTTGTAAATTTTAATGTAAGTATCTGATATGACTAGAAATTTTATCAGAAACACTAAAGTTACAGTCACAGGGACAAGTTCAAACTCAACTTCTACTCTTCCCTCTAATATTCTAAAGCCTAAAAGAATTTAGTACCATCAGTACTTACATACATAAATGATTAAGTTTTCCCTCCCTCCCTCCCTTGACTGTATTTCTCTGTGTAGCCCTGGCTGTCCTGTAACTCACTGTATAGACCAGGCTGGTTTTGAACTCAGAGATCCATCTGCCTGTGTCTCCTGAGTACTGGGATCACCGGTGACCTGGCTAGGATTAAGTTTTCTTAAATAAAATCAACTGACATTGAAATAGCATTGTTAAACTGCAAATAAAATGTGCCACAACTGCCATTTCTCTATTAGTGCAATTCTTGATGTCTGTAAAATAAACTACTAGAATCTTTATAAGAAGGCCATTGTCTATATAATGGGTCAGCATTTTTAACAGTGTTTATTGTATCCATTTCCTTGAAATACTCTCTATGTATTCTTAAATCTGAGTAGGATATGTAATTCTTCAAAATGATTTCTTGAATCATTCGAGTATTTAGTATGGATACATATAAAGATTGTCCTAAAGCCTCAATCACCAGTTCTGCTTGTTGTCATTACATTAGCTGGGCTGACACCATGCACGTGCATGCAGTCCTACCCCAATGTGATAGCATGAAGGATCTGAAATAACACCATTAACTCTACCAAGACACAGGAAAAAAAAAAAACCGCTAAGAGAAAAATCTTGCTGAGACAGTACGGCTGTTTACTGCAGCAGCTGCAGTGGAGCTCAGCTGAGTTGTTGAAAATTACATGTTGCTTTCAACGGGAGGGACTAACCTTCCTAAGTAAATGAGCCCCCCCAACCCTGGCAAAAAACAAACTCTAGAACAGCACCATTTGGGGAGTGGGATGGGATACAATGAACAGAAAGCCATAAAATATATTAACTTTTAGTCTGACTGCTGAAAGTCTGTGGCCACTTAGTCTATACAATGCAGTCAGCGACATCTGTTTTCATAGGAAGTCATCCCAAAGAAAGACTTTCTGTAATACGGACTGGTGGATATCTATCTCCCAACGAGGGAAACTGAAAGGCTGGCCATGCCCTTTAATAATGCAGGTTCCCTCCCTGCTCGCTGCTGACTACCCTTTGCTCGGTACTACTACACAGCCACAGATTCCTGCTCTGAGAGTAAAGACAAGTGGGGCGCATAATGAACCAGGAACAAACAAGTGCAGTGCTTAAGTCTTTTGGTCATTTCTAGGTTAGTAACAAATGGGCAGACATGAAAGTGGTACTGAGACAAAAAAAATGCTGGCCTCTACATTCCCTAGAAGTCAGTAACACACTGTGATAATCAAAAATATCTCATGGTACTGGGCATGAGATTCATGGGTACAGACCAAGCCATTTCAGCACCTGAGAGTTAAGGGCAGGAAAGTGCCCAGCCAGTCAGGGTATCTCAAAAACCACAGCCATCCACATACACACAAACAATTTTCCAAGCAAATGGTGCCAGGAAACAAGCTGGAGTAGCCATTCTAATATAGAATAAAAGTACCTTTCAACAAAAAGTTATCAAAAGGACAAGGAAGGACACTTCATACTCATCAAAGGAAAAATCTGTCAGGAAGAACTCGCAATTCTGAACATCTATGCTCCAAATGCAAGGGCACTCGCATACTTTTGTGGAGGTCTTTCATCCACTTGGACTTTGGGTATCAAGGTCCTTTTTATCACACAGCAATAGTGATAAAAACTGCCATGGTGTGAGTAGAGTGACAGGCAGGTGGATCAATGGAATAGAACTGAAGACCCAGAAATGAACCCACACACCAATGGTCACTTCATCTTTGACAAAGGAGCTAAAACCATCCAGTGGGAAAAAAGACAGCATTTTTAACAAATGGTGCTGGTTCGCAGCCAGTCAACATGTAGAAGAATGCAAATTGATCCATTCTTCTCTCCCTGTACCAAGGTCAAGTCCAAGTGGATGAAAGACCTCCACATAAAACCAGACACACTGAATCTAATAGAAGAGAAAATGGGGAAAAGCCTCGACACATGGGCACAAGGGAAAAGTTCCTGAACAAAACACCAATGGCTTATGCTCTAAGATCAAGAATTGATAAATGGGACCTCATAAAATTGCAAAGCTCCTGTAAGGTAAAAGACACTGTCAAAAGGACAAAATGGCAACCAACAGATTGGGAAAAGATCTTTACCAATCCCACATCTGATAGAGGGCTAATATCCAATATATATAAAGAACTCAATAAGTTAGACTCCAGAAACAAATAACTCTATTAAAAAATGGGGAACAAAGGTAAACAGAATTCTCAACTGTGGAAACTCAAATGGTGGAGAAGCACCTAAAGAAATGTTCAACATCCTTAGTCATTAGGGAAATGCAAATCAAAACAACCGTGAGATTCCACCTTACACCAGCCAGAAAGGCTAAGATCAAAAACTCAGGTGACAGCAGGATGCAGAGAAAGAGGAACACTCTGCCATTGCTGGTGGCATTGCAAGCTAGTTCAACCACTCTGGAAATCAGTCTGGTGGTTCCTCAGAAAACTGAACATAGTATTACCTGAGGACCCACCTAAATCACTCTTGGGCATATACCCAGAAGATGCTCCAACATGTAATAAGGACACATGCTCCACTATGTTCATTAGCAGCCTTATTTATAATAGCCAGAAGCTGGAAACAACCCAGATGCCCTTCAACAGAAGAATGGATATAGAAAATATGGTACATTTATTTACACAATGGAATACTACTTAGCTATTAAAAATAAGGACTTCATGAAATTCATAGGCATATGGATGGAACTTGACAATATCATTCTGAGTGAGGTAACTCAGTCACAAAAGAACACAATTTCAGCCATCCCATATACAGTCACCAAACCCTGGAGGCTATTGTGGATGCCATGAAGTGCTTGCTGACAGAAGCCTGATACAGCTGTCTCCTGAGAGGCTCTGCTAGAGCCTGACAAATAGAGGCAGATGCTCATAGCCAACCATTGGACTGTGTGTGAGATCCCTGATGGAGATGATGGAGTCGGGACTGAAGGAGCTGAGGGAGTTTTCAGCCTCATGGAGGGAGCAACAGTGTCAAGTGCCTGTTAAATTAACCATTAAACCTCTCTCTAGCACCCCCCTCCAAGGATGAACTGTCCTGAGCCTTTAACCAAGTGCCTGCTAATGTACAAATGTAGCCCACCGAGTGACATAGATATCAAAGTATCTTCTAGGTCTACCTACAGCAACCAGAAAAGTTGAAAGACATATATTTTTTTCTTAAAAAGAAAAAAAAGACATATAAAGTTGTCTTATTTAAGCTCCGGGTGACCTTAAAAATCATTTTTTATATACTAGTATCATAGCTTCTGAGTGAATGTCATCCAGTGAAATTTTTTAAAGTATCTGCATTTATTTCAGTTCCGACAACTATGTAACCTCAGCGAATTTTACTCTTAAGGCAAGAATTTAAGATGACCTAGGAAAAAGAGCCCTGAGAGGAGGAAGCATAAGGAATAAGCAGAAGCCCTGAGGTAAGTTTGGTATATTTCATTTAAAAAGCTTTCAAATATAGATCTTAAAAGCTAAAAGTTAAATGTTTTTTTGAATTATCTCATTATCATAGTGCTTCCTTCAGAGATACTTTTGTAAAATAAAGCTATCACTACATAAGACAGACCCTAAAAGGTTGGGACTTTTAGTAAGAAATTTACTCGTTTTTTTGTTGTTGTTGTTTTGTTTTTTTATGAACTCCCAAATTTACCAACCAGTTCTACAGAGTGTGGGTTTCACATCTCATGAGTGACGATACTCATCCTATGTTATTTGATAAGTAGGATTTGTCACAAATATCAAAAGAAAACAACTGTGCAGTGAGATCTCAATGCTGGGCCATGTGCTGGATTCACTCATCATATACATTTACTTCCTTTAATAAAGCAACATTAAATCAGGTAGGATTCAAATTTGTGCCTCTGTAAAATTACCAATAACTAAAACCCATAGAGTCTGGGGTATAATAAAATTATTCCAACTGGAATATTATTCAGCTATTAAGAAAAATGAAGTTTACAGATAAATGGGTGGAGCTAGAAAAAAAAAAAATCAACCTGAGTGACGTAACTCAGACCCCAAAAGACAAGTGTTGCACACTTTCTCTAATATGTGGATATTAGCCTTTTAAGCTCTAGATATGTGTATTAAAATCCAAATAACCACAGGGATTAGTTACCTAGTAAGGCATCAGACGAGAGGAGAGAAAGGAAAATGTAGTATTATGGTGTAAAAGAGGGAAGACCGAATAGGAGTACTAAAGAGTGAGGGGGTGTGAGAGCAGGGAAAAGGAGGGTGTGCGGAGGGACAATGCCACCAAGTCTTAGGAAATCATGCTGTAGCAGCTCCCTAAATAGATAAGTGTATGACAGTAGTCTAAGTGGAGAGCCAGATAACAGAGAGGACCATGCTCTAAATGCTCATCCTGCCACAGCCAGTACCAGGAATGAGCTACATCGTGTTGGATCCTTGGCCAAAAGGTTCCCATAGGCTCCCCAAACATCAAGGCTATTGCCAATTTTATTAGTTGCTCTCTATAACCTGATGGCAAGGCCCTAAGACAACATTTACTAACGTCATTGAATACAAGTTGAATTAGTGTCACAGTTTCACCCTTACTGATGATTAATATTCATGGTGCTAGAAGGTACTCTGCATGCTATAGGAAATAAAGGTGATCTATTTATTACCTAGCTACAACCCTGTGACCTCCAACAGAGACCAGCCTATAAAATACACTGGTGCAATGATGTTTTTCAGGAGTAACCAATCAAGTCTGGATTGACTATTGAGATGGAGTCCATGTCCAACTGTCTGACAATTTTGGAATTCTGGTTTCCTAAAAAACAAACCCATAGAACTATAAGAATATGTTTCACTTTACTCCCAGTGTGAGATATGGGCTGCTTTCAGACTGTCCACAGCAGATGACTATGATTTGCTCCAGCAGGGACATGGTTGTGTAACATCTGGAATTCTGGGGACTTTTCAGAGGGAATATAAAAGCTAGGGTCCCCCAGAGGCAGGGTTGCTTGTTTTCGGTCATACAGTGTGGGGTGTGGGTTGGTTGGTTGTTGGCCAGGGTCTATTAAGTGGTTGTTTGCCAAGAGGAAATTAGATATCCTGAAGGTGAAGATCAAACTTGCCCCAAGGAACTTGACACCCCTGATCAGCAGGAAGCAGAGTAACAGTAACATTGCCCTCTCTACACCTGCTGATTTTATTCAGGGATCTTTTTCCTTTCGTCTCTATTTTTCTCTCTTATCTAATGTTAGGGAGTTGAAAGAGTGGAGGATAAGGGTGTGGAGTAGGGTAGAAGAAAGAGGAACCCATGGAGTAGCTAAAAAACTATACCTGGTGCTACTAAATAGCCAAGAAACTGAGACTAGGTCAAGCCATGCAAAAAACCTACTACTATTATTCTGTTAAAGGAACATAGCAATAAAAATGACTCCAAGTGACATATTGCTATACCCATAGATCTGTGCCTTGCTCAGCTCTCACCAGAGAAGCATCTTCTTGAACTAGATAGGGAATAACTCAGACACCCAAAACTAGACAATGTGCAGAGTGCAGGAGACTTTGGAGCTCTTAGATCTAAGTGGGATGTCTTTATTAAATCCTCCCCTCAAATGAGGAGGCAGATGGTAAGCGCCAGAGCCATGGATGATTTCACAGAAACGGTATTTTCCATACACAATGGGGCTGACGAAAAGATAAATTCAGAGTCTGATGGCACATACCACATCTGTACAGGTACAAGCCAGACAGGTCCCAGTAGTGAGAGGGCAAAGTAGACATGGAGACCCAACCCTAACCAAGAGGCTATTTGCAGCTGACACCTGCTGGCAAAGGGAAAATGAATTTTCTCCAATGGAGTGCCACTGGGTGGACAGCGCCCACAGCGAGGAGTAACTGGTCAATAAACTGTGGGGTTTTCGTTGTTTGTTTGCTTGCTTTTGGCATATCTTTTGGTTTGTGTTGGTTTTGTTTTGTGGTATTCATTTTAAGAGAGTGCACACACATAAAGATAGATGAGTAAGGAGGTGGGAGGGGTATGGGAGGAGTTAGGTGAGAGAAAAAACATGACCAAAATGTATTCTATGAAAAATAAAGGTTCTTCAACTGTAAGAATTAAAACAATGATTTCCAATGATATTGTAATATAAAAAAAATCAAGTACTTATAAGGGCCTATGAAGTATTTAATTAAGAATACAAAGTAGGGATTAATAAACACTTTTGGCCGTGTTGCCTCATCACTTAAGACATAACCATTTCTCAGATTTAACTGTGTTTCTTGGTACCTATGCTAATATTTATCTCATTAGTGCTAATAGCTAAGATATAATTTTTAAAAATATCAAAATCTACTACAATTAGTTTTAACAGATGTTTACATATATATAATATATAGATCTTATGTGTATATATATATATATATAAATTATTTTTATTTATTATTTTTTAAAGAGGTAAATCAGATAAGTTTGGATATGATTTAATTACTCTTACAGAAGTTAATTATTTTGGGTGTTTTCTTTACAAAATGTCTTAATTTCATTTAAAAAGAACAAGAAGAAAATTTTAAATCAATTTCTAACTACAATTGAAGTAACTTTTTTTTCAGAGATGGTAGTTTCTAATACAGAGAAGCCATCAATAAAAAATGACAATTACTACTACTCTCAGCATATGATGACAGTTTAACCTGCAGTTCTTTCCTTCTTTGTCCTTGCAAAGTTCTAAGGAAATGCAGGTGATCTTTCTCTGGCCAAATCATATTGTCATCTCCAGAACTTTGTAAGAGTAATTTAGAAACACTGTTGTGTGAAAGGTTATGAATATTTTTGTTTTTAAAACAAAGCCCCCTTCATTAGGAAAATGCATATATCTTCGCTGTTCCTACAAATTTCCTTTTTCTTCAATTTGCTTATAGTTACATTATCACATAACAAATATCCCAAATAACTAAATTATGATCAATTTTTCAATTCTGTCTTACATATCTTTTAATATACAATAAATTACTTCTTCACAGACCAGAAAACTAGGGGGAAATGACCATAAATGCCAATATCTAGATCAGACCTAGTTTCTTTTGAATTTCCTACTAAAGCAATTTTTTTCAGATGTATTTTTTCTTTTGGCGAAAACAGAACCCTGATGGGAAACAATGATTGTTACTTTTCAGTGGAAAGATTCCCTATACCATAACTGTAAGACCAATTAGGATAGTCAGGTGGAAACACGACTTAAAGCCCTGCAAAGCAGAGCTGGTCAATGCACAATGACAGCAGCACTGTCTAGCTACTAAATAAACTTCTCCAGAGAACAGCGCAATTCTCAAATTTGGAAGGAAAACAGTGATTAATAACATTAGGCTTTACAACATATAAAAAAACTAAGAACTGTAGGCTAGTCTTCAAACAGTAGAAATAAGACCACCTTTCCATTTTCTGCTGGTGTAACAGATCACAGCACCTATAATTAGTATATTTCTCAGGCTTTTTTTCACTGCTGATAGGAGTTTAATAGTTAGATTCTAAGAACACAGAAACTTTGGATTTGAGATTTGTCCAGCCTTTGTCCTAAGACAGAAGGAAATTTAATCATATACAATACACGTCTAGAACTAGGTATGAAAAAGTGACAATAAAAAGCATTCATTTCCCCCTTGCAAATTTGCCTTTACCCTGCACTCAGAAGGAACCTTAAAATCAGGCCCCAGAGCACCCACCTTTTACTTCTGTTGCTATTTCCACACATTAAACCACCTTCTTGTCAGAGGATAAAATCCAGATAGTGTAAGGCATCTGCCGACTGCACAGGAACCACACACTGCACAGAGCAGTCTGTTCAGTGTTCTTTCACTGAAACACCTCAGCATGTGTGTGGGTGGGCCTGCGATATGCAAAGTAAGTAAACACTATGGGAGTCGAGCTTCTATTGGCTGAAGCAGGAATTAACTTCTCCTATGTAGCCCAAAAGGGAAGAAACGGAAGTAAGAGGAAGCAGAGAATAATTTTTAACACAGGCTTAGTAGCAAATTATAGAATAACGCACGTCAAAAGAAAGATATCCTACTTCTTAAAAAGCCATTCAGATTAACTATGTACCTGCTCCGTAAATGCCGAAAATATAATTAAGGTGGTGAATTATTAGCTCATGATAATAATTAAAACAGCCTGCTTTTATAAAAACAGTTGCAGTATAATAAATAATGAATTAAACACTCCGTTTAAGAAGCCAAAACTCAGTAAAATTCACACATGCAAAATATCTATTTAGTATTATAAAATGAATTCTATTTTTCCTCTTGATTTGGTCACAAAATACTACATTCCCCAAGACATAACATCAGGTATTAACTTCTACCTTTATATTTTAAAATAAATTAATACTGAGATGTAGTTCTGTTGGTGGAATGCTTGCCACCACATACTAGGTTCAATTTTTAGGAAACCAAGAATAGATAAAATAATCAGATAAATAAATAACTTAGATTTGTTTGTGGTCATGGAGAAATCCCAGCACTACCTAGAAGTAAGTTGGGACTGAACTTTATATAATCCCTACACTGAAGGCATCCTATGTAAGATGCTTTGTTGATCTCAGATCACTGCACTTGCAAATTCCACTTCCCTTTTAGAAAAGCCCTTTATTTACCAGGAATAGGACTATTCAAAAAAGCAAATCTATTTCTCTATATAGCCAAACATGATTAATTATATTTGTTTTTCTTTTTCAATTTGGTAAAATTAAATCAAGAAAAATGCTGATTTATACTTGCCCCCTAAGCTGCATAAACAATTTACACACCCTACCCATTAAACTGAAGGTCCAAGTGAATGCATATTGATATACTCTTACTGAAGCTCTCTAGTAAGAGGTAGAGCGTGCTGGGTATTCTTCCAGAGGACCTGGGTTTGATTCTCAGCATTCATAACTATAAACTGTACCTGCAATTCCAGCCCATCTGACGCCCTGGTCTGGTCTGAGGGCACCAGACTTGTACGGGCTGCAAACCTGCATGCAGACAATAGAGACAAAACCTTTGTACTAGGAAGAATAGCAAAGTTCTTAGTGGTCCTCAGTGTCCAGCCCTAGCAAACATTCTACCTGCCCCCAAGTCGATGCTGGAACCCATGGTTAACAGCTATTATGGACACGGCTCTCTAACTTGACAATCTAAGGTCTAATTAAATTATGTTATACTGAATAGCACCATTACTAGTGACACTTGATCCCAAACTCAGTAAGTGCTCATGTTGATCTTAATTAGAATCAAAAGTCTTTTCTAGAAATAGTTTATCCTTTTTGAAGTCATAAAAACAATTTTGCTGGCCCTAAATTTATCCAAGACTTCTCTTCCAATGCACCCACAGGACAGGAGCTATGATTTGTAGCAGGTCTATTATATTTAAGGCAATACTGTCAAAATCACTAGTGCCATGGTATAAAATGAGCTACCCTTAGAAGTGACATTCTAAGGGTATCTATTCCTCCCAGTATTCTATAACTGTGTCAACATGTCCCAAACTGTCCTCGAGGGAATCTTCACAGCATTGTTGATCCTCTGCTACTTAAGACATAGAGAAGTAAATGTGCTCAGTTATCCTGTTTATGTCCAGTACAGATACACCCAGACCCTAAAACAGTCTGAATACATATTGGGATCTTTCTATCTGAGGACACTAACTGTCATGCTATTCTAGACTGAGGATTGCTCAAGAAACCGGACATGACAGGTTCAATACTCATACCAAAGGGAATGTGGCTGCAGCTGTGATGCCTAATGCCATAACCAGCCCAGGGCCTGCCTGCTACTCTGTGGACAACATACCAACTCTTTCCATTTGGAAGTGTGTTTCTTGCTCACTCCTAGGGGAGCCAACTTACCAAACAGCCCATTCTTTCTTATTTCAGGCTACGTATCCTAGGCAATACATTTTTCTTAAAGAGCTCTGAGAAGATACTAAAAACAAAACTTCCCTGTGTTCTCAGTGATTACGATGAGCTGCTTTCAGAACGGGCTAACGACACAGCAATAACACAGAATGGTTAGAATTAAATTTCTAGATTTTTCTTCCACAATATAATTTCTGATTACTTAACAAAACATTCTTATTTATGACATTTGCTTTTATTTATAATGTTTGATTAATAACATCAAAGAAGCCAGTCAAGTGCAAAACAAAGAAACACGCATACAAAACATAACCAAACCTTTTAGTAGCTTTCTTGGCTGTTGGAAATTAAGTTAGTAAGCTTTGGACCTGAATCCCAGCAGCTTTTCTTCTGTTCCCAGTGCCTGACTATAAGAGCCCCACTCCCCACCCCTCGCCTCACTCACATATTTCAGGTAACTCCAGTGATGAGCTTGTCCCTAAGACCTTTAAAGTCGCTGTCCTTCACAGTTAACCAAGACAAGACACACTTACCTCACAGCTTCTAGGCTAGTCTCAGGTGTTCTTCCTTAACTGTCCTCTTTCTCTCATATGTGCTGAAGCCTAGGATTCGGCCTTACCTCTGGACACAGCTGTCCTTTGAGGACTTGCTTCTCTAGTGAGCTATGCATACTTGCAAGGTTGCAGTCATGGGCTCATTCCTTATAGTGCCCGTGCCTCTACCACACCCTAAGCAGGTGTGTAAGTTATTTCTTCCTTTAGTTCCACCTTCCTGGTGGTGATGCTTTGGTCATGTTCAACTAGCCACAATACAATTCATTTAGATGGCATCTACTATTCTACAGTACATTGTTGTTGTTTGTTTTTAATAGGCTGTATGGATATGCCCAGTTTTTTACTTGCCAAATCAATGTAATGCCAATCTCTGAGAAATTGTTTAGTAAGTCCAAGTTGTGTTAACAAAGCATAATTCTTCCTAGTTAAGAGCAATGAAAAGAAAAAAGTCACTAGTGAAACTGTATTTTGAAGCTGAAAAGAACTTCAATGAATATACTGTTCAGTTTGTTCCTTTCAAGTCTGCTCTTCTATAGATGAGAAACGTCTGTATGTACATGTATAATGTCAAGTTATCTGATGTGCTAAATCCCGAAGCTAACCAACGAAACACTGGATTCCCACGTCAGAATTTATTTGTAGGACACATGCCAAACACTAAACAACACAGAGAACAAAGCCGTCAGCCAATAAGCAACTACAGTGCACTATGTAGTATTAAACAGGATAGTGAAATATTTAGTACTACTCTTTACTATATTTGTTTTAATTTTTTAAAGATTTACTTTTTATTTCATGTTTGCCTGCATGTATGTGTGTATGTGTACTATATGCATGCCTGGTACCCAAGGAGGCCAGAAGAGGATGTCAGATCCCCAGGAGCTGGAGTGATAGACCACTGTGAGCCACCCACCATATGGATCCTGGGAACCAAGCACAGTCCTCTATAACAGCAGCAGGTACTCTTACCTGGTAAGTACCTTCCCAGCCTAATTTGTCTCAAGTTATAGCATAAAGAGAAAGTGAAAAATCAGACAAAACTTGATGACAAGCACCGACCACAGAGACATATTTTTTCTTTCTATGTGCATGTGGTTAGGGGTGAGGTATATATGCCTGCAGAGAACAACATCAGATATCTTCCTCCATAGCTGCCCACTTTATGTTTTGAGACAGGGTCTCTCCCTGACCTGGAGCTAGCTGTTTCTGATAGACTGGGCTGCCAGCAAGCCCTCAGGATCTGCCTCGTTCCCACCCAACCTCCCCAGTGCTTGTTACAACTGTGCACTGTTATGCCCAGCATTGATGTGCATACTAGGAATCCAAATTCAGACCACGTGTTTGTACAGCAAGTACTTTGTAAATCCTTTAAGCTCTTTCCCTAGTCCGAAGAAGACTTTCTGTTTGTTTGTTTTGCACATCAGACACAGCATGAACTAGCTATTCAGACACCTACTTTGTGGGTTCTGCTTACTTGAAAATCTTCTCAAACACACACACTGAAATCTAGGTTTCAAAAGTACTGCCATAGGTAATGCACAGAATGTGAAAGACTAATTTTCAATTATATATTTGATAAAAGGTTTGTAATTTTAATATATAAAGATGTGTTAAAGCTGAAGAATAATGCAATTAGCCAGATAAAATACGGTAAAGTGCAAGCATTTGTTTCTTCAAAGGACATATACAGAAAGATGCTTAGCATCGTAAGCATCAGAACAGAACCCAAAACTACAAGTTAGCATTCCCTTATCTAGCATAGGACAGCAATAGTCATAGTCAGAGTAATAATAAAAGCCAGGGAAGGCTACTGAAGAATGAAAACCTTTATTGCTGTTAGTGGGAAAAGAAGTGGGACCGTCACTTTGGAAAATACTTTCATAAATATAAAGTTATCACATGTCTAAACAATTTAATTCCTAGGTATAAACACAAGAGAAATGAAAACCTAAGTCTACCCAAAGCTACATCAATGTTTATAGCATTGCTCCAAATTGTAAATATTCATAATTGCCCCACAGTGGAAAAAGACCAAATGTCTATCAACTTATAAATAAGTAAAATGTACACACCCATATAATCAGTGACCCACAAAAACAGTCTTGGATATACTGCACCATGAATGGACTTTCAAAACAATAGCTACGTGAAAGCAGTCAGTCCCTAGGAGCACAAATTTTCTCTATGACTGTACTTACAGGAAATGTCCAGAACAAGCAGAGAAGAGTGGGTTGGTAAGTGGATTGATTGCCTGCATCTCTCATTCTCTCTCTCTCTCTCTCTCTCTCTCTCTCTCTCTCTCTCTCTCTCTCTCTCTGTTCCTCCCTCCTTCCTTCTTCTTCTGTGTGTAATGCAAATAGAAGATGAGAGTAATAGCTAAAGAACATTTATTTCATGTGATGTAAGTGTTCTAAAACCATAATGATGGTTTACACAAATCTATGAAACCATTTAAGCACACTCTGTAAAGAGGCAAATTAGACCTCCATACAGATGTGAGAATAACAGGTCAACAAATAAAGCACTAGATAAACAATTGTCAGGGTAACAGGATAACTAGATAAAGAATGAACTAGATAACAAGCCAATCAACAAATAAAGTCACAAGCTAAAGGGCTCAGTCTCAGTACTATCCCTAATTGTATCGTCTAGACATTACAGTGCAAACTGACAGACGGAAGTTGGAGCAGCAGGATTACAAGCTATACCGTGAAACTGTCACACACAAGCAATAGAAGCCAGCCCCAGACAACTGCAGTTCTGACCTACTGGATATAAACTGAGAGGCTCCTTTACCCCTTCCTTGGGTTCCATAATCTATTAGTACAGTTTACAGAAGACCTCATAAAACAAAACAATGTTTCCTAAAGAAGACAAGTCTGAGACAGCTACTTGGGAGCCTGAAGCAAAGATCACTTGAACCCAGAAGCCTATTAAAAAAAAAAAAAAAAAAAAAAAAAAAAAAAAGCAAGCAAACAGTAACATACAGACAGTCAAATGTAAGGCATTAAAGTGACAGTATGCAGGGGAGCTGGCATGCCCTATCAAGGCATGCCACTCCCAGGACTCAAATGTGTTAAATGATCCAAACCCAGTCTTGGTCTTTCTGGTGACCAGTCCCATGCTAAGCTAATTAGGGATTCCAGTCTAAGTCAGTCAAGTATAAGACTTGAAGGGACTCAAATTATGAATAACAAAGGCTAGCTTTAGCTCTAGGCCAGGAACCCCGCATGGCATTACAAGCATTCAACATACTTGTAGCATTCTATAGCCACAGTATCAAATTAGGTTGAATAGTCAAATAAATAGTTCAATAGAAACCCATAGTCAATATTATTTGACTTAATTCCCAAACCCCTTTTAAAGTAGAACAAATGTAGGTTTTTTTAAGAGAAACTGAGGCAAATTCCTGGGTGTGAAAAGGTGCTAAGGGATAGGACCAATATGTCAAAGATATTATATCAAACCATGAATCTGGTATTAAATCCAAAGCATAAACAACAGTCCCATTAACTATGTATCCACCCATCTACTTTAGCGATATTCTTATTTGGCTAGATCACTAAAAATCAAAGTCCTCGGATAATTAGTATTTCTAGGTTATCAGTTGACTGTCCTCTACTATGGGAAGATATAAATTAGCCTCCTTCTAAGATTCTAAGTTAGCCTTTCCAATAAATTCTTACTATGACTTAATTAACAGTTCTCCCTTCTCCCTCCACTTTAATTAGCCTGGATGTTGGAGTAATGTTCAAATTATGGAATGTTACATCTCTACTTGTAATTTTTTCCACCTAGAGTTTTCATTAATCAACAAATACTATTTACTATACAACCAGAAGCTGTAAGAATATTTAAACTAAAGCAAAAAAGTTAATTAACACGGTTATGAAAAAGGCATATTTCAATCTGCCCAAACCAAATCAGCACAAGACATACAATACTTAAATCATTTATTGTACAGAGGAGGCATTTGTGTCATAGAGCAGGGGTGGAGGTCAGAGGACCATTTGGAAGAGTCAATTCTTCCCTTCCAACATGTGAGTCCTGGAGACAGAACTCAGGTCTTGAGGTTTAGTAGAAAGCACCTTTACCCACTGAATCATCTGGCCTACCCCAGATACAATAGCAATGTTTCTTAATATTAAATCCTATATGACGTCAAAGAAAAGTGGTTCCTAGGGAAGCTTCATTTGAAGAGGTGTCTTCTAGTCGGACCCTGGAAGACAATGGGGAAGCACTGTTAAGTGGAAGAAACAACCGCCATCAAGACAGAACAATCATGGGGAGAAAAACCATTTTGTGTGTTTAGGCAAGGGTAAGTCACTGGGTTTCCTGGAGTACAGATTTGGCAAAAAGATCAATAAAAACCAAGTAGAAATCAGGGCCATGTTTTTGTGCTCAAAGACTATTAGAAAGACTATTACTTATACACACAAGATGTATAAGTCATTGAGACGCACCTGGAGGGTAAAAAGTGCCTGGTATTGTGAATCTTAAGAATCAGAACAAAAATTGAATGCCACCTAATCTTAAAGGCTTCAGAAAGAAAGCAAACATACATAGCAGGCATTAAAAACTCTATATATGTTAAAATTAATCTTTATAACTATTCACGATAGACAGAAATTAGGTTAATACTTTGCTCATATTAATTTAGAAAGTAGTTGGCAAAAGTTGAGGACTAGATTTAAGCATATGCTGTAACAGGCTGGAGAGATGGCTCAGTGGTTAAGAAGAGCACTGACTGCTCTTCCAGAGGCTCTGAGTTCAATTCCCAGCAACCACATGGTGGCTCACAACCATCTGTAATGAGATCTGATGCCCTCTTCTGGTGTGTCTGAAGACTGCAACAGTGTACTCATATAAATTTTTTTTTAAAGCATATGCTGTAACTTTCTATGCTGCACAAATAAACTAACAACAAACTTATTAAACTATCAAGACCAAGAAATGATGTAAAATAACAATGTCTCAGACAAAATATAACAGTTGAAACTTTTAGTCTGTTTCTTACTGATTGTGGCAAGTTGGTTCTTTTTGTTTTTGCTTTTTTCCATTTTGACAACAACCACCTGAGAGATCAGAAGGGGTCAGTGATTCCAATGATGGAGGTAAAAGCATGCTATATGTGCATTTAGACAGAATGCATGTTAGAAACTATAAACTAAAAGTCAGAAAAGGCAGGTTATAACTTTAGGTACTGAGAACTAGGAGAAAATGGTCAAGCATCAGCCTATTTACAGAAATGGTGAAAATGAAGTAATCTGGAACAAAACTAATTACTCATCAACATTTAATTTTAAAATCTAAAAACAAAATATAAAACCGTATTTGATAGATATCAAGACCTGAAAAATATACACCCTTAAAAGTATATTAATTCTTGAAAGACTAATTTAGTAAATAACAAAAGTGGCCAGGAGGAAAAGGCATCAAATCCATCAAATTCTAAGCCACTGCAAGTGCTGGGTTAAAGGCACGTGCTATCATACCTGTTGTTTCAGAAACATTGGAGAGAAAAATTTCCTCTAACTACACTGGTAGGAATATGAATTTCTTGTTTTCAAACCAGTTCTCCATCTTATTTTATAATTCAGGCATTAAGTACATGAATTTCATTCATAAAGTTTAGAGTCACATTTTATAGTTTACATATCCAAAAAGTAATTTTTGTTATGACCAAGATTTGATAAATAAATAATACCAACCAACTTTCTTCATTCTCAAATCAGAGAATATATTTATATAAAAACTGAGATAGAAGGAGATGAGCAACGCTATTAAAAGCCCAGAAAAAGCATGCTACCTTAAGAGTCACGTTAGCTCAGTAAATATTTTCAGAGTGCCTATTATGGTTCCAGTACTTTTGGACAGATTAATGTGAAGTGCTCTTGTACATGCTACTAAAACTAGGTAAAACAGTTTTCCTTCTAGAATTTTTCTATAATTTCCTATTTTTAGCCATCTAATAATGGCCTTAAAGGTGACCAGTCTTTAAGCTTTCTGATCTGAGGACATAACTTTAAAAGTATGATGGCTTAGCTGACCACCAGTAGTTGTTTCTCCTCGTTCTAGTACCACAGGCAGTATTTTTTTCTTACTGGCTCTCAAATTCTTTCCTAAAATACTATATTTTAACCTGAATTAGTAGTTTGAGTTAAAGATCTAGTTGGAATACAGTGGCACCTGTAAACCGTTTTTAAATGGATACTTTTATCAGTGTTTATCTACTTTTTTGCATTAATTATCACTTTTTGGTCCTTTTACTAGAGTTTTACTGTAGAGTATATATAATGGTGTGTTTAAACTTTAAATTTTAAAATGTTTAATATTATTTAAATTCCATACACCTCACAATCCTCAGCAAGAATCTCTTGATATTTTCACATATTAAAACTCATCAAAAGATTGAGTTTAAATTAAGTTTACATGATTATTTTCATAACAGGATAACAAGATCCTAATTACCATATTGCCCTTCCTCTCTGAAGGAAAGAAACATAGATATGAAATTACATGAAACTGATGAATTTACATCTATAACTTTTCATCACAGATGAATTGGTCTTTCACTATTCTGTAATTCCTGAGCCAAGCATCTACAAGGACAAACAAAAGCTTCCTATTCACCCAGTAAAATCAATTAGGTCATTCACACACTCAGTGAACACTTGCCAAAGCCTTTCCTTTTTTGGTTTCAATAAAAAGCAGTCATATTTTTAAAAGTTAGTTTGTTTTGAAAAAAAGCCAGGGTTCTTAAATTCAGTGTCACTTCGCAACTCTTGCTTCACTTGTGTGGGTGAAGGAAAGAAATCAAGACATCCAGAACAAAATGTGAAGTCAAAGGAAATTTTAGACAGCAATAAATTGTAAAAATCATTAACTTACAGTCAGAACAATCTTCTGCAAAGAAACATAAATGGAAGAACTTGTACATGGCAATGCAAAACTACTAGGTACAGAATGCCATAAATGTGGAGATCTTTTTTGTTTAAATCAATTTGGCTCTTTTCCTACTCAATAAACTATAACTAGAACATATTTAAAAAGTTTTTGTCTACTGTTCTTAATGACTATAAAAATGATTGTATTTGAAGACTTGAATTTTTAAGACTTTATGAAATATATTTTCTTTTATGGTTGTAAAAGTGCTCTTCATCAAGTATCTATAAAATTTCTAATACTAAGCACTTAAGCCCACTTCAAACAAAGCATCCAAATTTTGTAAAAAACACAAAACCTATCTATACAAACACTAAACAGACACACCGTTGATCCCTGAAGATCAGGCTTTAAATCCAAGCAGAAAGCTGTTGGTTGCTCCCATAACACCATTCCACTATTACATCAGCGCATCTATCTTGCCAGGTTAGTTATTCAGTGACTTACCCACCAGGTCAGCTGTAGCTCACACAAGACTTTTCTCCCTTGGTAGCATGCACAGAAACTTGCTAGCACCATTTGAAGGCTAGCCAGTGGGGATGAAGCTTCAAGTTAATACTAGCTTGTTTTCTGCATGTCCTGACTTCAGCAATAGGGTCTTTTTTGTTTTGTTTTTTGGGCTTGTTTTTTTCAAGACAGGGTTTATCTGTATAGCCCTGGCTGTCCTGGAACTCACTCTGTAAACCAGGCTGGCCTCGTACTCGGAAATCTGCCTGCTTCTGCCTCCCAGAGTGCTGGGATTACAGGCGTGGGCCACCACCGCCCAGCTAGCAATAGGGTCCTACCATCAACTGCTAGAGAGTAACAGAGCAACAGTAATAGCCTGTCATGTCTGAGGATAGTATATGGGACTCCACTGGGTTTTTTGGTAGCCTATAATGTCTGCAGAGGCATCTTCTTTTTTGAGTAGATAGCAATTAATACAGAAACCCACAACCAGTTACTATGTAAAGGATAAGGAACTGTGGAGTGCTCAACTCTATATGGGACATCTATATCACACCTTCTGCCAAGGTTCATGAAAGAGGGAGTAGAAAGATTGTAAGAGCCACATCTGTAGAAAACAGTATTTGCTAGACATGGCAGGACCATTGTAAACATGAACTTATAATTCCTATGACTCACACAAAAGACCTCTACAAGGTCTAGCCAGCCAAAATCCCACATAGATTGAGAGGGGCTCATAAATTCTCACTCCTGTCTGAGGAGATATTGACAGTGAATGCTTGCTGAGGAAGGAGATCCCGTTTTCTTCAGGGATTCAGGCATGCTTCTATGAAAGGTATCACGCCCTTGCCTATACATGCAGCATTAAACAGATTCAGTAAGTATTTTATAAAGAGAGAGAGAACATGTGAAGTTGGTGGGAAAAAGTAGAGGAGGGGATAAGGCATATAATTGATTCAAACTCACATAAAACTTTTTAATGAAAGGAAAGTGTTGGTAACATTATTTGAGCTTCAGGTGGAACTCCAATTTATATAAATCAATACATTCCCATCTACTTAACTCTGTTACAAGCTGGGTTTCTTATTACAATGGTATGAACTAATACAAAAACTATTTCAAGTATGTTTGTTTTCCTTAGAGTAAATATATTAGGATTCATAGACTAGCATAGAATTCAGTTCCAAGATAAGATGAAAACATTTTTCCTCACAGATGGTTCTGGGTTTCCTAAGTCTACCCTCCTTTCAAGGCCATGGGGCTTTGTATTTTCTGTCTCATATTATCAATAAACAATATTTTCCTACAAATAATTAAAGAAACTAGCAATAAAAAAAAAGTAACAAGTAATGGGAAGGAAAGATAAGGGGTAAACTATCTAGGAATTAAGTAAATGTGACGATACACAAATTTTAATATAAAAGCATCGAAGTACTAACATCAAAGTTTCAATGTAAAAAGCAGCTGGGTCCTAAGAGTAGGTAAGCTGGACCTGCCCCTCACCAGATGCAAAGTGGGCCTGTACCTAGCCTGGGCTAGCCCTGGTGGAGGAGGTACAGGTGAGTGCCCAGAGGGCACGCTGACCCCACCACTCATTTGCCATGAGGTGTTGTGGGTGCAGGGGACAATGCTCTCCCCTCACCACGCACCACACACCACCTGTACCGCTCGCCACCTGTGGTAGTTGGGAGAGCAGAGAGAACAGGCCTTGTGCCTCACCTGGGCAACACAGTGGAGTTGGCACTGACAGCAAGTGCAGGTAAGTCAGCCCTGAGGTTGTGAGAACGGCAGAGCTGGCTGAATCCCTTGCCAGCTACAGCACTTGGGAGAGTGGGCCTTGAGCCTTGACTGAGCAGCATAGTGGAGCTGGCTCTGGAGGTGTGGTGCAGATGAGCCAACCTGGGGGCATGGGAGCAGAGAGATAACCCTGCTTCCTGCAGATAGAGGCATTAAGTAACCTAGCTAGATCATCCCAAAATGTTAGCATCTTCAGAGGGTTGGGATGTCTGAAAGGGACAGTCCTGCTGATCTAAAGCTGCAGACCTCCATTATTGGAGATTGGTTCCAATGCTTTGATTCAATCAGGAATCTGCATGTCCAAACTCTGAAGGTCCTTGTCCTCAACTGGTTTTAGATAGATCATCTAAGATGCTGGTAGCCAAAGGCTGGACGAAGGGAGACAGGGTGGGACACTTAGAGTCCCCCAGGCTAGGACTCTGGGGAGAAAAGAAAGAGGTTGTGCTATGAGTCTGGGAAGAAGTATGGGACGCAGGAGTTTCAGGAGAGAAAGTCAACCGCCATATGAGAATTGGGTGGGTGGCCACTGGCCACTTCCCCGATTGAGTCTGGGGTAGCAGGGGAAGGTTTAGGAGTGCTCAGTCATTGAGTTAGCCAAGGAATTTCAAAAATAAACTAATGTGTGTGTGTCTTTCAGGAATCCAAAGAGTTCCAGGGCAGGTGGCTGGAACAACCCACTAGGAGCACAAAGTGGCATAGCAAAAACTCCACGACACACTCTATGACACAGGATACCTGAGGGGAGCCCCAGGGAGTTGCAGTGCTGATGGGGTCACAGAAGCTAGAGGCCTTGAAGCAGACCAATGAACTTATTGCAATGACATATGCAAGTGAAGACGGGCGGACAGAGTGATAGACTGTGGGACACACTGTGACAGACTGTGGGACACACTGTGACACACTACTTCCCCATGAGATGTTTTCTATGCTTTGTTTATTTTTATTTGGTTGCCTTTTATTTTGGTGGGGAGGTTGCAAGGGTGGAGGGAAGGGGAGGAGGAGATGAATCAATAATAAGTTAAGAAAAAACCCCTGGGATTTAAAACACTTCACTGATTGAGTTCCTGTCCTGATTTTCTTTGGTGATGACTAGAAATGTGGACATGTAAGCAGAATAAATCCCTTCCTCCCCAACTTGCTTTTTGGTCATGGTCTTTTGTCGCAGCAATAGAAACCCTAAGACATATATGAAAAAAGTTAAGTTAATATATCTTGCAAACATCTGAGACATGCTATTACATTCAAACTTTGTCCCTCTGAGAGCCACCAATACCACTACATATAATGGACATTGTGGGTAAGCATTCAACAGAGAAACTATGATCTACTAATGAAAATCTCCCCAATTGCAAGTTAAGCACCTATGTGCTTATAATTCTGTAAGTCTAGAACTCAGGAGGCTGAGGCAAGAGAACTGCAAGTTTAAGGCCAACCTAGGTTAAATAGTAAGATGCCCATCAAACACACCACACTCACACCCACACACTGAAAACATAAAACAAAACAACCCAACAACATGTTGTATTAGGCACTAGGGAAACAACAAAACTAAGAACTGATCCTCATCCTTACAAAGCTATAACCTAGTAAAACAGTGCTTGGGCCTCTTGGGAGCAAAGATCATTCATCCAAGTTTAGAGGGTAGAGGTTTAGGTTTGACTGGAATAATAATAATAACAATAATAATAATACCCCACCCACGGGATTTTCTGAGTTCTCCCCTGAATCTGTAGGCTCTAAGAACAAAACACAATAAATTTAGATCTCTATACATACAGCTCATGCCCTCTAAAGTGAATCCAGATGAGTTAAAAGAGAATCCCAGGACTGGGGTGCAGCTCAGCTGCTGAGTGCTTTTAGCCTGCATTAAGTCCTGAGTTGGTAGCCGGGCGGTGGTGGCGCACGCCTGTTATCCCAGCACTTGGGAGGCAGAGGTAGGCGGATTTCTGAGTTCGAGGCCAGCCTGGTCTACAGAGTGAGTTCCAGGACAGCCAGGGCTACACAGAGAAGCCCTGTCTCAAAAAACCAAATCCAAAAAACCAAAAAGTCCTGAGTTGGTGCTGCTGCCTGTAGCCGTAGCACTTGGGAAGTGGAAGAAGTTCAAAAGTTCAAGATCCTCCTGGAAGCCAGCCTGGGTTACAAAAGATGAAGAGGGGGGAGAAGGAAGGAGAAAGGGAAGAGGATGAAAGGGAAGGGTATTTCACATAAGCATTATCATAAAGACACTAACCAAACAGGAGAGAGGTCTGAGACCCTAAACTTGAAGAAGATTCTCTGTATAATATACCAAGTGTCCAACCAATGGAAAGGCTCAGGCAAAGGCATTTATTGCAAACAAAGGGACAACTATGCAGAGATTCAAAACTGCTTTGGCAAAGAATAAGAATTTTTTAATGGTTTAAGCACTATAGTGGTTTCAAAGAGACATGTTCCTCTTGGATCCTAGTTGAAGGCATTGCAGGTCACTGGGGGCAGATTTTGAATTTACAGCTTCACTCTACTTCCTGTTCTGTTCCCTGTGTGTGAAGATAAAATGTGACCAGTCAGCTTCCTGCTCCTGCTCACATGACATGCTGTCCCCACTATGATGGACTCTTCCCCTGAAACAATAAGCCAAAATAAACTCCATCTTCTTTAAGTTGCTGAGCTAAAGTCAGTGTTTTATCATGGCAACAGAAAAGAAACTAATCAAGCATGAAGATGGGGGGCGGGGGACAGCAAAGCTAGCAAGTCAGGTTAGAGTAGGCCATAAGTCAGGTTAAAGCAAGCCATACAACTTTGTAAGCCAAGGCAATGCACTTGGACAGACATACCAGAAAATAGGAATACAGTGCAGGGAACTGACAGAACTGGGTTTTATTTGGTCAAATTTTCAACTGATAAACTCAAGGGTTTATTCCTTGGCCATCTGGCCCACTGCAGTCTCAGTAAATGGCATCATTACCAAAACTAACCCAGTAATGGTTCATATCAGAAAACTGATGTCCTCAGTATTTCCTTCTCTATAATCCTTTGGATCCCACCCCACCACTATGCCACTGTTTGACTTCTGAAGCAGTCTCAGCACACACTACAGGTCTTTGCTCATGCCATATTCCTAAGCCTGAACAATACTGCTCTAGTTCAAACTAACTGGTGCCTTCTTGTTCCTGATGGCTTACAGACATGAGTTCCCTCTGCTGTTCTCTCATTGCACCTTGCGCTGTTCTGATCTGTACATTTAATTGCTTTTAATATCTCCCTCTCTATTTTGTGATTTTCATTCACACACAAACACAAAATGCCTCAGTTTGTTCTTTCACTATATAAGAACAATCTGAGGACGCATGAGAAGCACACAGCTACTAGAACCAGTGCCATCAGACAAAAATAATCAGAGCAGGAGAGAGTCATAAAAATCCTTTCTCATTTCTGGACATCTACTTTATATTTGCTCTGTGCTATGGACTGAACAGAGTGTTTTTTTATTCCTTTCCATGCTGGTAGAAAGGTGTTTAGATCATTGAAAGGTTAAGTAAAGCAAGTCAACTGCCCAGGCAACACAGGACAGAGCTGTTAATCCTGTGAAGGAGGGGTCTGCCTTCAGTTTTCCTCTAATCAAAGCTACTTTCCAGAGAATATTACCCAGACTGGGGAAAAGACCAAAATTAAAGGAACTAGTGGACTGAAAATTGGGGAGTGAGTCCAGAAATAACTTTCAAACACAGTTTAGTGATGATAGAAGAACTGAAGAAAAAGAAACAGAGCACCTTTGAGAGCTCCCTTCTCCCACCAAATCAAAATAGCCTTGAAATCACTACTTGCTTTATTAAGTAAAATGTGGTACAAAGCTCACTGTAGCAGCACACCTATAATCTCAACACGTGGGAAGTTTGAGACAGGAGGATGAGTTCAAAGCCAACTTGTGATACTGCAAAATAAGAACATGTTTCAAAAATCCTAAGTAAACAAATAAGAACTTCAGCTCTGCCCAGACATAGAATGATCTCCCACCTGAGAAGCGATGGTTCCACTAAGTAGATAAAGAGGACAACCATGTCAAAAGCCAGCGCACAGAGCTAGAAAGCAAGCTTTTAATCTCTGGTTTCATGGTTTGTCTACAAGCACTATTCTGAACTTCATTTACATGAGATTTATGTTAGAGAGTCTTTAGAACTTGACATGAATTTAAATCAAGTTAAAATGATTTTAACTTGATTTAAATTCATGTCAAGTATTTTAATTTGTTTTTATCCCTTTTGGAATTTGAAGTGTCCGTGTAAATTTTCTTCAATCTTTTAATATACTTTTATAAAACATTAAAATGCTATCCCTGAATATAAAGAATTCTTAAGTTCACATAATGTCAAGTTTGAATCATCAATGCAGAGACAATAGTACAGACTGTCTCTATAGAAGCAAGTCAGTACAGAAGAGAGACATCCTATAGGCAAAGTATTGGAAGCCATGGAATCTTGAAGCTGGAAGATGACAAATAGACTTCATCTAAAATGTCCATACTATATCAAATGTATCAAGAAGGGTGTCTGCTTGAGCACTGCGGTGCACTTCTCTAATGCCAACATAGCACTCAGGAAGTTACGGCTGGATGGTCATAAAGCATCCCAGGTAACAGAGAGAAGATTCAGACTCAAAAAGCCAAAAGCCTTCTGAAGCTGGTTTATGATCAGCAATGTCTTGTAGCTTTCATGCGGGGTTCCAAGGAGAACATAACTACCACAGAGCATATGACTTCGAAAGACAGGAAGCTAAGATTAAGGTGGGTTAAATGAAATACAACACAGCCAAAAACTTAATAAACAAATCAGAATTCTTAGGTCCCTCAACTTCAGTGATTGAGATTTTAACCCAGCAATATACTGTCTCTCTTCTCTGATGTATTTATAAAATAAAATGTTCTTTTAATGTAACAGATAAAAAAACCAAATTAGTTAAAATTTAGAGGGAGGGAACACACACCTTTGGAGGTTTTATTAGACTATTATATGGCTTGCAATCCTATAATAAAGACATGTTCATGTAAGTACATTCAAAGATTTAAATGAAGCTCACAATCTGTAGGTATATCACTGTGATCAATGAATCTCTGACTCAAACTACTTCCTGACAATTTCACTTCACATGGTGAATTTTTCCATATGACAGTTCTTCTTTAGAGTTTAACCATTATGACTCAGGGCACTCTGATGCTATGAAGGAGTTTTCAATATAAGGTGGTAGGAGGAGAATGAGGGGCCTACTGAATCATTAACAGCCTACATAGTTATGAAACCCAGCAAATCCTTTTTGGAAACCATTTTCAAGGCAGCTTTGTAATCTATATACCAGAAAACCAACCTCGTTTATTTAAAGTCACACAACTAGGAAACTTTAGCAGAAACATTTTCTTTTTGAATGTCAGTGATACATTTTTTGTTTTTCAGATCACTAAAGTCAGTATGCCCTATACTCAACGGTTTAAGAGCCTCCTCAACATCTGTCATAGCTCTCAGCTAAACTGTGAAAGCTGGTTCAGAGACTGAATCATCTTATTTATGAGAGAATTACAGTAAAGTACATATAAAGAGCATTCCAATGGATTCAGTCTACAGATAGAGTTGTAGTTTCTAATTAAAAACAGCTACTACCTTACAAAGACACATATTTTAACACATTTTCTCTCATGAGTAATAAACTTAATTAAGTTTGTGATTTGGATGTTCTTGTCCTTTTATGGTAAATACACAGAATGGTAATGAAAACAATCTGAAGAAAATTCACCATGTTAACCATAGCCTGAAATGAAGAAAACCAACTTTCTATAGTCACAATTCATTAAATCTGGGATAAGCCCACAGAAACTGAAACACTATGGATGGGATCTGCTAGGAATCAGGGATGCAGCATTAAGGTTTTGAAGAACCAACCAAGTACCTTCTAACGTTTCAACTTATGTGAAAAAATAAAACTGAACTTAACTGAGCCTTCAAAAAAGTAACCCTAGTGATATGCTGAAAACTACAGTAAACAAGCAGGAAAAATCAAAGCCAATCACTTCGTATTTTATTCTTGTGGAAGGAAGGTGTACACCTGTCATCACCTTACCATCTTTTCCCGTCTTCTGCTGAATATGGTAAAAAAGCGCAATGAAATCCAGACATTTCTCCCCTAAGGTCATGTGCATAGTACTGATTAAGTCTCCAAGTACACAATTTTGGACAAGACTACCAATATCAAGAGTTGAAAATACCCTTTGAAATTCTACTCAGCTATGAATTCTGCTATCAAACACTGTTCTAACAACATACAGTTCTATGTGATCTAAAAATATAATCCCTCAGGTCAAATAGTTGTCTATAGAGTCTAACTGACACATGGGAAAAAACAAGGACAAAGAAGTTAAAAACCCCATCAGGTAAGGAGAAACAGGAGACTGCCACATGTGCTATCCTCACTTCTAGGTCCTTCGCTCAAGTTCATTTTATTGGCACAACAATGGCACACTGGGTAGAAGACCATATGCAAAAGCAACAAACAGGCATGGCTAAGCTGGCAAAGGAGCATGCAGGAAGCACGGGAGATGGCTCAGGGGTTAAGAACACTCTCGGCTCTTGTAGAGGACCTGTGTTCAATTCCCAGGGCTTACAATGTGGCTTACAACTGTCTACAACTCCAGAGTATTGGACACCTCTCTCTGGCTTCCACATGGTACATATACATACAGGGAGGCAAAATATACATATAAAATAAGTCTTAAAAAAATGAAGGAAAGCCAGTGACAAAATTGGAAAGATGAAAGTGAAAAGAGCAGAGATGTTAAGTTACGGCACCTTGCGCCACACAAGCCAAGACTAGCAATCTGGAATCCATTGCTAGAAAAAGGTACAAAGCTTAAGTAACTGACTGGAACTCACCGCAGCCACAGCTGTCTGCACTAGATCAAGCCAGTCAACATTCCAATGTGGAGACAGCACCTGAACTCCTAGACCTGAAGGGCTTCTGACAGTTGATGGCTCCCTAGTAGATCAACGAGGCTCCAGTAAATGATCTTACACCCAGGAATAGACAGGCAGCAAGTTGGACTGGATGGGCTATTATTATTTTTTAAGACACCAACTTGGAGACGGGGTGAGGTGGATATGGGAGCAGTGAGAGTGACTAATGACCAAATACACTGTATGAAAATTCTCAAGGATTAATACAAACACTAAAAGATCTGATTTCCCCATAGCTCTAAAAAAAGATTTAACTCTATTAACTGATCTGAGAAATTAAGCAGGACTCCGCCATTTGTAAGTCAGACTCATCTGCACGTGTACATGTGTGATGGCCAGAGGTTGACGGAGGTGTCTTCCTCAACTGTTTTCCTTACTTTTGAGATACAATCTCTTCAAGAACCTGGAGCTCACCGTTTGAGCAAAGCCAGCCAGCCAGTGAGCTCGAGAGAGCGCCTCGCTTTCCACCTCTGCAGCGCTGGGATACAGGCACGTGGCACTAAGCTCTGCTTCTGTTCCAGGGGCGCCAGTGAGCCTCTCAGGCCTTCAAGCTCACTGTGACCGAGCCACCCCCAAGCCCCACACTCAGCTCTTGACATTCTACTGTTATCTTCCAACTCCCCAACCTTATGCTTCATCAAAAGATGCTCTACTAACTGGTCAGCACTGAAAGTACTACTTAGCCTTAAACCCAGTATGTACAGGAAACCTGAATCCAACAACTGCTTTTGATCATTTAAGCATTAAGAAATGTACATGGCCACGCGCACCTATCTGTTTTAATATTCAGAACATAAATATCCAACAAATCGTTTGCTTTTTACACAGTCCCATTCAGAGTTATACCTCATTCCAAATACTGTAACTGCCCAGAACATTATTAAAACTCCTTCTAGGATCATGGGTGGATCTAGTTTTTGAAAATAGTAACTGCTTTCTCAGAGTGGATTTTTAGAAACAGCTTCATGTTACTTCCTATTTTATGTCAAAGAATAAACACAAAGTAATGAACTATTTTCATGTGTGGCTGTTTAGACTGCCTTTAAAAAAAAAAGAACCTTTAAAACTATTCTGAGCAATCTTAATGTTGAATAATACATGGTTTTCATAATGGCTATTCTAAAGACTATTTTATGTGTGTGTGTATATATATATGTACATATGTATATATGTGTATGTGCAACACACACACAAAACAAGAATGGACAGCCCTATTTATTCATACCCTTTTTATTCGATATGCTCTTTACCATTCTGACATTATCTCCTGATACTCTGTGGTTGTGTGTGCACAAATTACATTCTCTTCTAGGGCCTCCTTATCCAGGGCTCTTGACAAGGTTTAAAGTATCTAGTATGAACTATCCCTGTGTAGTAGGCTTATAATATGACCTAAAACTGGTTGGCTACTACTGTAATAGTTATGCTACTATTGTAGCAGCAGGCACATCTTGCCTGGCAGATTAGAATTATAGATCACACAATTCACAGTTGCTTAAGACCATTGACAAACTTTTCCTCACTAAACACCTACATAGTTTCTTCTAGCACTGTGAAAGCTGGTCAGCAGGGAGAGCTCTGAGCTCAGGTCCAGCATGACTTCCCCATGTCCTGCAACCAAGGTAAAAGGTGATTTCAGTACTAGGGTCTTATCCAGTTCTGGTGGGTAACCAAGAGCGACTGGCTGCATCCTGTATTATTTGGAGCTCCTCTTGGACCTCCATGACTGATAATTCATAATGTGGTACCCCACACCCAGCACTGAACTTTTATTTAATAACATAAGTCTTCTGGGAAAGCATTATCCAGTTATGCAGGATACATCCCTAAATGGCCTTTCCTGATGCCCTTTACCTCCCTTTCTCTCCATAGTCCCTCTCCTACTTCCTTCATACACTTCCATATGTGTACAACATTTTAAGTATTACACAAAAGTACAAAGAATTATGAAGTTTCTTGTATCTATATGTGTGACATCTACCCCAACCATTTTCAATCTAGGCCAATTACCATCAATGTTTCCCCCTTTTCAAATAACTTAAAACAAAACCTTTCAGACATCCTATTGAGTGTATGCATCCATCCTAGGAGGCCAGAAGTCGACAAATTGGATACCTTCCTCAACGGCGCTCCACCTCAGTCTTTTTGTTTGCTTGGTCTGTTTGTTTGGTTGTTTGGTTTGGGTTGGGTTTTGGTTCCACCTAATCAAATAGGCTCTTTGATTCAGCTAGACTGGCTGGCTAGCAAGCCGTAGGAATCATCCTGTTTATACTTACCCAGTCCTGGAATGATAGGCAGGTGACACCATGCCAGGCTTTTTATATGAACACAAGGATCAAACTGGGGCTCTCCTGCTTTTGCAAGAAGCACTCTACTGCCTATGCCATCTCCACAACCCCTAAAAATTATATTTTATTAATTAGCTCTACAAAGTAAAGATTCCTATTATCATACCTTAAAAGAAAAACTGACAATTCCCTTCATTAAACATCTAGAGTTTAAACTGTCATATTTTGCGCAGATATCCTTTCACAGTTAACTTGCTCAAAGCACCATCGAACTCAAGTCCATATATTTGGTTGCTATCCCTCTTAAGGCAATTTTAAATCTTAACCATTTCTTATTACTCTCTTACTTTTGGAAATATATGAAATAAGCCTAGTTATTCACCCTTGAGATGTGAAATACTTTTAAATTTTTAATGTGGTGGTGCTGGCGTTTGAACCCAGGGCCTCACAGATGCTCGCAACTGCTTAGTGCCAGTCTCAGTGCGCTCGCTCATCTTGTTGTTTGAGTCTTGTGATTAGAATGTGAGGTAACCAAGAACACTCAGTGTGATGCGTTGACCCTTCCCTAAACCCAATATTTACTGAAGAAATAGTTTGGCTTTCTTATCAAATTCTAGTAGCAATAAATGAAACCTAGAGAGCCAGTTTTCTAAACCTAGTACAACAACAGTCACTACTAAGCAATCAGAAATTAGAATATAACAGGGTATTTATTTGATATTGCTTGCTTTAATGCCCTCAGAAGTACACTTCTACTTCCAAAACAGAGCTGACCATACTTTGTATGTTGAAATTCAGCTGGCATTTAGTATATATAATAAGTGAGAGTGTTTAAGTATCCTTAATTTTTTTTCTTATTCTAGAAAGTGGGGGTGGAATAGAGCAAATTGTGGCCAAAAAAAAAAAAGTAGAAAATCATGGGAAACTAGATATTTTATGTTACTCCCATCCCAAGAGGTTCATTATAAAATAAAAGCAACAACAAATGCTTTGAAAAGGAAGTAAAGTCCATGTGTACTGTGTTAGTTTTCACATTTGTAAACGTCAGTAACATCCTATTTTTCTGTAAATGGTATTTTGAAGTGTAATATTACAAAATTCAGAGTAAAGCTCCTATGAGGTCTCAGTCAAGCCTGCTGATCTGAAGTCAACCTCTAGACCCACACCATAGAAGACAACTCCCACAACTATTCTCTGGAATCTACCTCTAAGAAAAAGCTTCTGTAGGTGGGTAACAAACATCTATCTTGCTCACACACAAAAATAAGTAAAACGCAAAACTCTGTTTGTCTGAAGTGGCATTTACTGTGGCAAATCACCACCATCATCACCACCACCACCATCATCCTCTTTGATGATCTCCATCATCTAAAACATCCCATGTAACATTCTTGGGAGAAAAATGTTTGAGAACCACATGCAATTAGTTTCTTTTAAGTCGTCCAATGGAGCCCCTTTTCTCTAAATTATTTCTGAAAGTAGCTACCTATTTCACCAAAAGCTTCCCATCTTCCCGGCACAGAGCACTGCTGGGGAGGCTAGGGAGGAGGATCTTCAGTTCAGGGCTAAGGTGGGAAATACTACAAGGCAAAAATCTGATCTGAAAAAAACTCTCAAACAAAACCTGTAAAATACCCCCAAGAAATCTCATGCTTCTCTTTAGCACCAGAACAAAAATGACGTAGGATTTACTAAGTATAGCATATTAGCCAGTATTTCCAAGCACTGATCTATTAAAACAGCATAAAAGCTGTTTTAATTAGCATAAAAAGCTAATAGATAACTTGAAATCATATCCAGATCTCTGAATGGCCTGTATTTCTTGTTTTAAGATCCTACAAATTAGTGTAGGCTGAGGTGAGCTTTCCCCTAGCAGAGGTAAGATTCTAACAATGACATGTAAAAACTCTACCACAAAGTGTAGTTAGAAACTCTAGGACAACCCAAGTCATTTGAAAGAGTATGTTATATAGACTTTTCTATGATATATGAAGAAGGGCTCTGAGAAAGATGGCTACAAATTTGTAAACTCAAAGTCTGTGCTATGTGTAATTTATTGTCTGGGACTTCAGCTAGAATTTTGTTCCTTATTTATAAATGTCTCCAAGAAACATTTATAATTTAATATTATACTTCCTAAAATCCTTGTCAGTTGCCTTATCTATTTATTAATTTTGGTTCTATTGATAGGTTTTTCAATCTGCTTTACATTTCTCTATGAACAGAAAAACTGTTCACAGAGGAGAACTTCTACAGCCCTTCACACCTATCTGCTGGGCAACCACAGTGGAGCACATTCTAAACCAAGGGACTTAAAATACAACTGACACTGGACAAGGAAAACGGAAGCAGAAACTAAGGCAAATAGGAACCCTCCGAGGCTCCCCTGGAAACTACCTCAGCTCCATTTCCTGCCCTGTAATGCTTGGCCATTTGTTTTAAGGGGTCCAAAGAACTCAGGAAAGCAGCAAAGGCAAACTTCTCTAATTTTTGCCTCTGGACTCCTGGAATCAGACAGGGTAAAGGCACTATTAGTGGATTCTTTAAAAGTACAAATGGTTGGTAAGTACTATGAAAAAAGCTCAATATAAGGTTACTTAAATGCCACTCCCAAATCTGCAACTAAGGCAATTTCCAGTTTACTAGTTTACACTAAAAACCTTGGTGGTAAGTTTCCTTAAATTTATCAGATGAAACACTATAACCATATAAGCGATATTCCATACACTTGACTGTTTCATTTTCAAATTGCTAAACAGATGTCTTAACAAGCTTCAAAAGGGGATAGGTTGGGGAACAGAGGAAAAAAAATACCTAAAGTCTCACTTTCGTTTTCTGACACACCTACTAGATTTAAAACCTGGGGGCATTACAAAATTAAATTAAGCGAGTAAATGAAAATAATGTTATTACAGTTCTAAATTTCATACAATTTAGGAAAAGAACTTGTAGAAATAACACTTGATTTAAATTTTTCACACCTTCCATTTGGTACCCAAAGTGTTTAAAAGTACCGAGATTAATTACCCTCAGAGTATTTACTACAGATGTTAACTGTGAAAAAAAAAGAAAACACAAGAATTTATATGCTGTATTTAGGCAATAAGGAGAATGTTTCAAATCTGTGTATTTGAGTACTCTGAGAAAATATGTTACCTGTGAAAATGCATCATACACCGAAATAGAAGAAATTGAGGAACTGTACGCTTTCCATAATTCAAAAACTTTAAATTCACACTACTAGGCAAACTCTTGTCAATGTGGGGAAAAGACACTGTCCTATCTGACACAAAAGACCACCTGCTACGAAGACAAAGTAACATTCTACTACCAGAAAGTAAAGAGCCTTTGAATCAAAACAATCTTTGATACACAAAAGCTTCAATTCTCGGTATAATCAGGCGTCCAGTGGATGAGATGCTCAATATTTGTTGATGGGAAGAGGGCTGGGGCTCAAACCACTGCGTATATTCTGTGTAGTGCCTAAACATGTTAAGTGTAGGTTAAGTAAAAACTATCCCCTCTCCTCATCGTTGCTGCCTGACTGTGCAAGAGACTTGCACATATAAACACAACAGATGGCGAAGTGAGTTTATGACTTACATTATCTTCACCACTCGGGATATTTTTCAGAAAGTCCTTTGAGGTTTTAAGATTCAAACACTATTTAAAAAGAATTATTGTTTCAACTACCTAACAATTACACAGACTTCTACCAGACTTCATTTAACCTGTAAGTAAAATGAGCATCTTTAACTTTTCCACAGGGCATTTGGAGAATGAGTTATTACTCATAAACGCTTTCGAAGCCTCAGCCACCAGGCGCGGTACATCAAGCGTATCCATCAATTTGAGGGCTTTCTGGACCTCAGTTTACCCACGTACGGAAACGGGCTTGGCAAGGGCCGGGAGGTGAAATTAATTAGTGTTTTTAAAATGCTCTGAGATCCCAAGATGAAAGGAAACGTAGAGGCACGCAGAGAAGATGACAATAATCATAACAATAAAAAGAATGACTAACTTGGAAGTCTGCGTTATGTAAGGAAGCAGAGAAGTTATCAGATTCACACAAACAAAAGAGAAGCCCACCGCCCCTTTGTTCCCCTTCCACTTCTCCGGCCTGCAGGCCGGCCGCGGGAGCGAGAACCGGGCCGTCGGGCTGGGGCTCCCCTCCGCCGCGCGCCCGCTCCAGCCGAGGGGGAGGGCGTTCCGGGCAGCTCCTCACAAAGGCGCTTCCTCCCACCGCGCGGGATGCGGCGCCGCAAACTCTGCTCCCCGCCGCCTCCCCGCCGCCTCCCCGCGGGCGGGCGCGCAGGCCGCCGCGCCGCCACCGGCAAAGACTGGGAGGAAGTTCCGCGCCGCCGGCCCTCGCGCCCCCGTTCCCCGCCCGCGCCGCACTCACCGGACGATTGCTGGTGGCCGGATCGCCAGCTCGGCTCGCCGCGCGGACACCCGGGCGCGGGGGCGGCGCGAGCACCGGTTGAACGCAGGCACTAGCGGAGCCCGCCGCCTTCCCGCCAGCCGCCGTGCCCAGCGAGGCCGAGTGGAACGCGGAGCCGAGCGCCGAGGAGCGCGGAAGAGAGAGAGGGGCTCGGGCCCGCTTTGTGGTGAGCTCCCCAAGCTGCAGGCAGATCCAGTGGCGCCGCACGGCCGCTACTGCTGCTGCTGCTGCTCCTGTGGTTGCCGCCGCCGCTGCCGCTGCCGCTGCCGCTGCTGCTGCTGTTGCTGTTGCTGTTGCTGGCGCTGGAGAAGGCGGCGGCGGCGGCGCCCCCGACCGTCCCTCCGCCTCGAACCGCCTTTGGGTCACTGACACACACTGGGAGGGAGGGACTGGGACTAGCGGGAGGGCGGGGCATAAGGGCAAGGGGCAGGGCCAAATCGAGAGGCGGTGCCGAGAGGGCTCTTGGGAACTGTAGTTCTCTGACTGAGAAAAAAAAGCATCTGTTGTGGAGGAGCCTGCGTTGTGCCTAGGAAAGGGAGATGGGGCGGGGACTGTTGCCATAGTCACCCATTCACTAAGCCTGAAAGTTCAGGACTGTAGTTGACTAAACAAGGCTGGTCTTGTGTCTTTGGTGCCATTGGGTTCCTGCCCACAGCCAGTCTCTCCTGCTTCACCCCACCCCCAACCACTTTGAAGTGCCCAGTGAAATCTAACTTCCTGTCGACATGGCAATCTCCTTGGTTGTTTAGATTTCTTCTGCAAATCATAAATACCTGCCTCCTTTGCCTCCTTCAAGTGAATTACCCAAGGTACTAAAAATCTACTTGTTCTTAGTGTTTTAGCAATTAGGTTATAAAACTGTAGGGAGCATAACCATTAACAGAATCCCATAATTTCTTTGTTCAGTTAGTTACATTTAACTTCAAATTCAGCATTAATAACATTGTTGGATCACTGTACTACAATCTATTCATCTGAAAATCTATAATTCTTCAGACATCCAGATTCCATAAATATAAATTCAAAGATAAGTGGAGAGAGTTCAGAACTGTTCAATGTATGTATTAGCCAATTTTATTTTGATAATGAGAAACCTGAACCGAGGTATGGGTATGTTGTTGAGGTGCTCAGCTAAGTCTACAAGCATTCTAAATACTCGGGTATGCTTATATGGTGGTGGTAAGAAGTATAGAGGAAATACAGTACTGGCTCTCCAGAAGGCTTAGAGGTAACCTGCCTCAATTTCTCTTAAGAGACTACCTAGAACCTGGAAGAAAAAAACATTAATGCTAAGGAATCAGACATATATTTCAAGAAAGGAAACTAATGATTTTCAAATAATCTTAGGATCAGAAAGTCTGGATGCCCACAGACCACATAATTATTTGCTCATTGAAGAAATAAATAATTTAAGAAACAAGTACATAGGGGCCAGAGAGTGTGGACACTAACCACCTCCTGTAACTTCAGGGAATCCAACACCATCTTCTGGCCTCATAGGCCCATAGACATATATGTAGGCAAAATATCTATATTTAAAATATTTAATATAGATATTTAAATAAAATACTAAAAAACAAGTAAAGATATTTACTATGTGCAAATAGAGCTGTAGAGATATAAAAGAGGCGTACTTTGTATTCAGCGTCCCCTCGTTCTGCCAGGGAAGAGACAGATAAATGGACTCAGTATGAGCTATGCTGTCATAGGAAAATTCAGACTGCCTCAGACTCGGGCAGGGTCAGGAAACGCCTCAAAGATCATTTGAATGTGGGCTGACTTACGGCTTTCATGTTTGTGTATTTTATCGGCAAAGGTGGAAGAGAGAGGGGAAGGAGCAGGGACACGCAGGGAACGCAAGGACACGAAAGCTAAGGGACACATTTGCTGGCAGTGCAGAACGGCGCAAAGGCTAATGGACACATTTGCTGACCGTTGCAGAGGGCATTGGGGAGGGAAGCAAGGGGAAACTTCAAGAAAATGAAGGAGACAGCTAAGCCCATGAAGGGCTTGGGTAATACACTAAAGAATGTCATCTTTTTTTCTTCTGGAAGCAGTATTCAAATGTGAGTTTTTGATAAGATGTATTTGAGAAGATTCATGAACCCTAACCAGGGTAAATGCACATAAAATGCATATAAATACATATAAAAACCACCCCAGGACTTGTGAGACGGGTCAGTGGGGTTGAGTGCTCACTCTAGCAGCCCGAATGGCAAAAATTGTAAATATACTAGATCCCCTTCATCAAAAACATTTAAGGCAAACACAACAACGTTGAGGTTTGCCCTTGCTCTCAATTGTAAAGCTAAGTGTGGGCCCCCAAACTTGGAGTCTGTGCATAGATCTGTGACCCTTCCCCAAGTTATTTCTGATTGGTAAATAAAGATGCCAACAGCCAATAGCTGGGCAGAAGAGACAAGGGTGGGGTTTACGTTTCTCAGGCTTGGGGTCCAAGGAGACTGGAGGAGAGGAGATGCAGGAGGAGGACGGAGGAGCCACCATGGGGGAGGAGAGCCATAAAAATGTGGCCCTGGGGCCTGTCCAGGGGAGTTAGGAGCATCCCAGGTGGAACACAGTAAATATTAATAATTCTATAAGAAAGTAGATTCTAATAACATAGAAGGTAGATGTCTGCCTAGATCTTGTACTATTTAAGGCTTATTATAAATGTAGGCGGGTACTTCTGGTGCTCTGATCAGGAATCCGCATATAAACCCTGACGGTCCTGTTCCCTGATTGGTTCTTGATCAATTAATAAAGAAGCTAGTGGCCAATGAGCTGGGCAAAATAGGCGGGATTTGCAGTCTTACCCTCTCTCCCAACCCCACTCCCTCCTGGCAGGCAGGCAGATGCAAGGGAGAGCAAAAGTCTGAAGCCATGCTTCAGAGGGAGAAAGAGCCATCAGCCATGTGAGACCTCAGGCGGGGTGGCCATCCCCAGCTGGGCCGGTAGCAGGTGGGATATTAGAAACATAGTTGAGCTGAGGTCAGATTTGGGGGGCTGAACAAGGAAAAGGAACAAAGGGCAGAATTAAGGTGCTGAGTTGGGAGTGAAAAGAAGGGCATGACAGCTGAGGAAGGCTTAGAAGAGCCCGGCCACTGAGCTAAAGCATATCAGAGACGAGCGTGTGTGTGTGTGTGTGTGTGTGTGTGTGTGTGTGTGTAAGAGCCCAACCACTGAGCTAAAGATAAGCGTGTGTGTGTGTGTGTGTGTGTGTGTGTGTGTATAGAAGTGCCCAGTCACTGAGCTATAAAGCATATCAGAGACAAGCATGTGTGTGTGTGTGTGTGTGTGAGTCCAACCACTGAGCTAAAGCATATCAGAGACAAGTGTGTGTGTGTGTGTAAGAGCCCAACCACTGAGCTAAAGCATATAAGAGATAAGCGTGTGTGTGTGCATGTGTGCATGCATGTGTGTGTGTGTGTGTAAGAGCCCGACCACTGAGCTAAAGCATATCAGAGACAAGTGTGTGTGTGTGTGTGTGTAAGAGCCTGACCACTGAGCTAAAACATATCAGAGACAAGCGTGTGTGTGCGTGCGTGTGTGCGTGCGTGTGTATGTGTGTGTGTGAGAGAGCCCAACCACTGAGCTAAAGCATATCAGAGATAAGCTAGTGTGTGTGTGTGTGTGTGTGTGTATGTGTGTGTGTGTGTGTGTGTAAGAGCCCGACCACTGAGCTAAAGCATATCAGAGATAAGCTAGTGTGTCTGTGTTTGTATGTGTGTGTGTGTGTGTGTGTGTGTGTGGAAGAGCCCGAACACTGAGCTAAAGTGTATCAGAGATAAGCTAGTGTGTGTGTGTGTCTGTCTGTCTGTCAGTGTCTTTCATCCATGGTCCCCTTGGATCCATGGATGAAAGACACTGGTAGTATGGTCTGCCTGAAGCTTAAAGTGTGGTAGTAAAAACTACATACTACATATAAAGGGTGTGTGTGTGTTTCACACATGAAAACTAAATGATGAAGGTGAGGTAGAAAGCCCAGGTGTGGATTGATATTTTCTACAACACAATAACACTGGATGACAGCCATAACTTGTGCAGAAGTAAAATGTTTTACAACAAATAACTCAAAGGACTGAAGGAGGAAAGAGAAGCATATTGTTTAGATAGAACTGTGGTAAGTTGGAAGAGCAGATTCTGAAACATGGAATAGCCGTCAGAAGAAAAACAAACATGGACACACTATAGTGAAGATAAGAGGAAAGCCTAGCCCTAAGACAAGCAAACCCTGGATGAGACACAGAAGTTATGTCCCTAATGATCATGGGGCTGACACACCTGCTGCTCTGGACTCTGACTCACGATTTAAGATTCCGAGGAAAACAAATATTTATCCTGTTTAAAGCGGGTCCCAGTTCTACACAGCTCGGTCTAAGCAGGGGAGCCGCAAGCCCACAGCAGTTTCATGGACTGGAAGGTGTTCCTTAGATTCAGGTGTTTCATGGACTGGAAGGTGTTCCTTAGATTCAGGTGTATCACGGACTGGAACGTGTTCCTTAGATTCAGGTGTATCACGGACTGGAACATGTTCCTTAGATTCAGGTGTTTCACGGACTGGAAGGTGTTCCTTAGATCAGGTGTTTCATGGACTGGAACGTGTTCCTTAGATTCAGGTGTTTCATGGACTGGAAGGTGTTCCTTAGATTCAGGTGTTTCATGGACTGGAAGGTGTTCCTTAGATCAGGTGTTTCATGGACTGGAAGGTGTTCCTTAGATTCAGGTGTTTCATGGACTGGAAGGTGTTCCTTAGATCAGGTGTTTCATGGACTGGAAGGTGTTCCTTAGATCAGGTGTTTCATGGACTGGAAGGTGTTCCTTAGATTCAGGTGTATCATGGACTGGAAGGTGTTCCTTAGATTCAGGTGTATCATGGACTGGAAGGTGTTCCTTAGATTCAGGTGTTTCATGGACTGGAAGGTGTTCCTTAGATTCAGGTGTATCATGGACTGGAAGGTGTTCCTTAGATTCAGGTGTATCATGGAATGGAACATGTTCCTTAGATTCAGGTGTATCATGGAATGGAACATGTTCCTTAGATTCAGGTGTACCCACACATTGCACCGAATCTGGCTGCCCACCATCAACTTTATCCTCACTCTGAGGCTCTTACATTTGGCGATAAACTCATCCCTTAGATTAACATCACTATTTCTACGTTTTCCTTTTCCTTTCTTTCCTCCTTACAATATTCTACATGTGTGTGGGTGTGGATACTAAAGGGCAGCTTTGTGAGACTGATCCCCGCCCCCTCCCACCTTCCCATGGGCTCTGGAGTCTCATGCAGCCAGAGCTCCTGTCCTTGCTGAGCTGCTCCTGTGGCTCCTTTCGACTTTTTGTTTTGTTTTGACATAGTGTCTTTCCATGTGTCTTACACTTGTCTCAGAAACACTGTATATCCCAGACTGGCCTCAAGCTTGATGTCCTCTTGCTTCTGCCTGAATACTGGTATTGCAGGCATGTGCCACATTGTCCAGTTCTGGTTTCTCTTGAAGGATAAAATACATGCCAATGCTTTGGATTTAGGCATGGTAAATATCCTTAGGATACAGGCATGGTAAATAGCACTTTACAATACTTTGGTCTAAGCCACAATAATATAGATACAACACAATTGAGATAATAGCTGTACCATAAACACAGGTGTAGAAACCAAGGTGATATATATCTCAAGATCTGTGAAGTCTTGAAACTATGTCTTTTCATTTACAACGTGGTTCTATATAGGTCTTCAAAATTGGCAAGCCTTGAGCTGGGCTTGGTGGTGCACACCTTTAATCTTAGTACTCGGGAGGCAGAGGCAGGCAAATTTTTGTGAGTGCATGGCTATCCTGGTCTACAAATAAAATTCCAGAACAGCCAATGCTACACCAAGAACCCTTGTCAAAAGAAAGAAAGACAGAAAGAATGAAAGGAAGGAAGGAAGGAAGAAGAAGAAAGAAAGAAAGAAAGAAAGAAAGAAAGAAAGAAAGAAAGAAAGAATGAAAGAATGAAAGAATGGAAGAAAGAATGAAAGAATGAAAGCAAGCAAGCAAGCTTTTGAATTCAGGACAGTTCTGTCATGGAAGTTGAGTACACTCCCAAACCCTGTCTATGTAGTCTCCAGATGGAGTCTCATGTCTGTGTTTCCTTGGCCAAAGCAGCTCTGCTTTTGTTGTGCTGTCTGACTATGTAAGAATCAGCTTAATGTCTGTCTCTACTCTGTCCTCAAACACACACACACACACACACACACACACACACACACACACACGTGTTTAGGATATGAGCAGAAGGTTTTGAATGTGGATGCGGTACCACTCAGCTTTCTATTAAGGACATCAAATCAAATGCCTGGTATAGACATCTGGAAGGAGAAAGGCTTCATTTGGCCCATGCTTTCGGTGGCTTCAGTCTGTGATCCATTGGCCTGGTTGCTTCTCAGCCTGTGTGAAGCCACACATTACTGTGCACAGCGAAGCTGCTCACTTAAACCCTGAAGGGTGCTGCTGGTCCCACTTCTCAGAGTCACAGTGCCACCCCTATAGCCCCCCAGGAAGCAAGCATTTGCCACGTAGGCCTTGAGGAAACACTAAGATTCAAATCACTCTAAAACAACATCCACTGAATAGGATTTTCTGGTAAGCAATCTAGGGTTAACTGGGCATACCAATCTTTTCTTGCAACTTGAGGAAATAAATACAAACTTATTTTCTTCTTTCATCGCAATGCTTCATCTGTTGCAAAGGAACATATCTTTGTTATCTTCTTAAGTTTAAAATTTAAAAAATCCAAGTGGACCTCTTCCTTTTGGGGCCAGGAAGATGGAGACCACCTCTGAGTAATAATTTTGTATGCCTGTGTTCACTTTGATGTTCAAATTACAAGTAGTAATCTCCAACCTTCCAACATTGTTTCCCAAAATAAAGTTATTTTCTCTTAATATCCACAGTTTCCAAGTAGCTCATGGTCAGTGTGGAGCATGCTCCTATTTTAAACCTGTGAGTGGCACATAATTTGAAAGCTTGGGCTTCTGCTCAAAGGATTGTAGGCCCCAAATGCTGGCTATGACATTTAGATATATTTGAAAAATGTCAAAGACAAGCTCTCTAAGATTTTAATGTTTTAAAGGAAAATTTTTGTACAACAAGGAATACAGCCTAGATAGTCTTAGCACTAGGGAAAATAACATCATCAGTTGTTTTTGGATGTTAAAGGACAGTGTGAAGCTGGGTTTGGGAAGTGTACACCTAAATCCCAGTGCTTGGGAAGCAAAGCCAAGAGAACGGTGAACCAGAGGCCAGATCGGACTATGTGGTTAGACCCATCTGGAGAAACAAAGCCAAGAGAACTATGAAATGAAGAAATGAAGAAAAGAAATATAGTTTTCCATCCTTCAAGTTGACTCTCTCTCTCTCTCTCTTTTATTTATTTATTTATTTATTTATTTATTTATTTTGCCAGTGGACTAATTGATTTTTTTTCTTTTTTTCTTTTTGAGATAGTGTCTCATGCAGGCACCTGAAGATGACTTTAAACTTCTGGTTGTCCTGCTTCCTCTTCCTAAATAATAGCACTAATTACCATCACATCTGCATTTTTTAACACAAAAATCTCATATATTTCCTGATGCACAAAGGAGTTCACTAAGTATAACAATAAGCAAATCATGCAGATAGTAAGGGGAAGGATATCCCTTTGTTACGGACGCATATATGTATATATTGCTTTAAACTATGGTTACAGACTATTGATTCAGAAACTGGTTGGTTATCGGCTCCTCCAAAAACCCTTTTTAAAAAATATTTTATCTAGTTCTGTTTTTTACATGCATTGGTGTTTTGCCTGCATGTATGTCTGCGTGAGGGTGAGCTACAAGACAGCTGTGAGTTGCCATGAGGAATCGAACGCTTATCCTCTGGAAGAGCAGTCAGGGCTCTTATCCACTGAGCCATCTCTCCAGCCACCTCTCCCTGTGATGGTTTGTATCTACTTGGCCTTGGGAGTGACACTATTAGGAGGTGTGGCCTTGTTGGAATAGGTGTGCCACTGTGAAGGAGGGCTTAAGACCCTTACCCTAGCTGCCTGGAAGCCAGCCATGGCATAGTCTAGTCTGGTTATATATGGTAGAAAGAGCCCATCGAGATAACTAATTTGTTGTTATAGTTTGACGTGGAATGTCTCCCAGAGGCTCATAGTCCCTAGTTCAAGGCTTAGCCCCCCCACCAGGGCAGCAACATTCAGCAGCAGGGTCTTGAGGAAGTGATCTTATTCTGAGGATTCAGTGCATTAGTCCATTGATAGAAATTTAGCAGATGCGATCTAGTTGGAGGTAGTACAGTACAGGTGAGAGACAGCCGCTCACAGCTGCCCAGCTCCAGCTGCACATTACCCTACTTAGATTTGATGAGATGAAGGTTCATGACAGTCTAATTCTATTTGATCCTCCAGCTAAGTGGAGATCCAAATAACCCAATTCTTCCTATTAATTCCACCAGTTCCCTATTCTTTTAGTAATCCAAGAGGTAAGCTATTCCTTGAATGCTTTAGTTTATTTCTTTTAAATCTCACCATAGACCTGAGGAGCGACTCCTGAAGGTTGAAGATCTCTGGGCTGTGCCTCTCTGGTTTCCAAGCCCCAGCTTTCTGGAACTCCAGCTTTGCTGTTTCCTCCAGGGAGTCTCTCTTACAGTTTCACTTCCTGCCTTACTCACTGCATCACTTAGAAGTGCTGCCTCCAGTTACCGCTGAGATAAGTTGCCACACAACTCCACCCACAAAGCCACATAGAAAGCTTCATCTTTCCCACTGACCTGAGTCACCACAGGCCCCTTCTGCTGTTACCAGCCAGGGCTCCTGTCACAGGCCCTGTCTCTATTTTTGATAAGATCACGATCTCAGGTTAACACACAGGCAATTCTGTTTGCTTGACTTAGCCAACCTGAGCTTTAAGAATGGGGGAGTTTTCTTTAAAAGCAAACAAAACCAAAGTGTTCTAAAACCTTTTCATTATTGAAAATTTTAACATGTGCAGTAAGAGCAAGCGGCCCAGCGACCCACAAGTCTCCCTCACTACCATCAACAGTTCTACACAGTGGTCAGTTTCCTGTTGTTTCTACCTCCACCACACCCACTGGTTATTTAAAAGCAAACTCCAAATGCTGTGTAAGTTCTTTTACATCTGCACATGCCACTCTGAAAAAGGAAACAGCCCTTTGAAAGTAAAATAAATATTATTACATAAAAAAAAAACTCCGAGTAATTTCCTAATATTCACAAATATTCAGATTTTTTAAAATTTTAGGCTTAAGAAAATATATGATACATGCATAATTCATACATATGCACACACACATATATATAAATATACACATATATTACATTTTTCTTAGAAACAAATAGATCTAATGGTGCAGGCCTGTAATCCTGCTAAGGAGGCTGAGGCAGGAAGATTACAAATTCAAGGTTCTCCCAGAGGGGACAGATCAGAGTGAGTTCAAGACCAACTTGGACAACTTGTTGAGCCTGTGTCTCACAATAAAAGCTAAAAAGAGGGTGAAGATAGTGGCAGAGAACTTGCCTGACATGTATGCAACTCTAGGTTTAACCCTCAGTGCCTAAAACACACACGAGTGCAGGAAAAATATTCAGGTATAATAAAAATGACATATAGCATAAAGCCATGTTCTCCGTGTGTCTATGGAACAATTGTTATTGCCTGCTTCTAACTCCCATTGCTACTTCTTAGTATGTGTGTGAGTCTTACAAAATGTTACTATCAAAGAAACTACGTAGCTGGATTTAACGAACAGGCTATAGTTTACTTGACTTTAATTTTTTTATTTAAAAATTACATTTTATTTATTTTTGTGTGTATATATGTGTGTGTTCTCTCTTCTTACCATGGCACATGTGTAGAAGACAGTTTACTGGAGTTGGTGAAGTACTTGCTTTGCAAGCACAAGGACTTGAATTTGATCCCCAGAACCCATGCTTTTGAGAGAAAAAAAGAAAGAAAAAAGCCAGCTGTGGTGGCCCAGTCTCACCATCTCAGTACTGAAGAGGCAGGCCGATTCTGGGGATGCCTGTCCAGCCAGTCTAGCCTAATTGGCAAGTTTCAGGCCAGTGAGATCCCCTGTCACAAAAAGAAAAATGGCTGATGCCTGAGGGAAGACACCTGAAGTTGTCCACTGGACACACACACACACACACACACACACACACACGGCACATAATATTCATATGTATTTATTAGATATGGAGCAATACTTTGAATATTACACAATGTACAGTGATGAAGTCAGAACTCTTAGCATTTTCATCTCTGCCCACGAGTGTCGTCATCGCTCTGCATTAGATCTATTATTATTCTGGGCAATGGCAACAGCAAATGTATCAATAGACTTTTGTTTCACTTTTGCCTTTCAGCTTTCCTTCCAGTCAGTTAACTACCTTAAGATACTTGTTGGACTGAAAACATCTTAGCAGAAGTTCCAGTCTTCACTCAAGACAGCTCTGCGCCGTGCTGAGCTGTAGCCCCTGAGCTGTGCGAGTCCACCAGATTCCCTTCCTTCAGCGCTGACCCTGGCGGCGTGACGACCTCAGCAGCACGCCTAAGCATTAGCCTGAGTCTCCAGCTCTCACCGCAGATCTTTCAATTTGTGGCTTTGTTGTTTGTTGGTTTGTTTTTCTCTATGTGAGAATTCCAAAGACTTTGTAGAGACACTAATGATAAGCAGATGTGAGAGGTGCTACAAAGCAAACTCCGTATTCTAATGATCATTGTAAACCAGATGCCCACATTGTTACTTCTCGATGACTATACTGAACAATATTTAAGAAAGTTGTGATAGAACTTTCATTAATGCAGTTTCTGTGTTTCATTGTTGTAATTGAGTTCTGCATAGCTTTGAAGATGATTTTCTGGCCATTGCAAACAATCTGTGCTGTTCAGTTGTCAACCATAGCTATCTCCTTACTCTCTTATTCTTCACTTCCAGATTCCAACAGATTATTTGATTGTGGGATTAGACTGCACTAGGAGTTACAGACAAGTAGACAGAACTTAAACAGTCAAATCAGAATATTCTAGTTATTCTGGAGACAGATCCCGTGTATAACTTCAAAGTAACAAAGGAGTAGATGAGAAAGGTTATGTGTAATATTAAATTTAAGATCAAATCTGAGACTTGGAAATGGTCCTTAGCTGGTACTCACTGTTGCCTTTGAGAAAAATGTCTGTGGTGTTGTAATCACTAAGCAAATGCCAAATGCCTCCTGGGATGTTCTGATCTTGCCAAGAATACCCTCTTCCCAAAGCTCTTATCTACTCTGTGGGAAAGCTTTTGAATTTCCAACTCTCTGGCAGGCCACACCTAAATCCTGGCCACCCAACCCTAACAAGAGTGTGCCTCCAACAGCCTCCCAGGTAGTCTGGGGGAAGCCCAAGGGAAGGAGATAATTAGAGGAGGTGGTATGTGTACCTATTTCTTATATGTGACACAGAAACTACTGTTAGAATTCTGTTGATGTGGAGGAATGGATACAAAAAAATGTGGTATATTTACACAATGGAGTACTATTCAGCCATCAGAAACAATGAATTCATGAAATTCTTAGACAAATGGATGGAGCTGGAGAACATCATACTAAGTGAGGTAACCCAGTCTCAAAAGATCAATCATAGTATGCACTCACTGATAAGTGGATATTAGCCTAGAAATGCGGAATACCCAAGACATAATCCACATATTAATTGATGTCCAAGAGGAACGGAGGGTGGCCCCTGGTTCTGGAAAGACTCAGTGTAGCAGTATAGGGGAATACCAGAACAGGGAAGTGGGAAGGAGTGGATGGGGGAATAGGGGATGGGAAGAGGGCTTATGGGACTTTCGAGGACTGGGGAGCCAGAAAAGGGGAAGCATTTGAAAGGTAAATAAAAAATATACCGAATTAAAAAAAAAAAGAATGAAAAAAAAAAGTTCTGTTGATGTCAGTATCAGTAAGCATAGTAGGTCTCGATAAGGAAGCAGAGCAGTACAGTGAGAGCCTTGTCCCGTGGCTATTAAGCAATGAGACTGATACGCACAAACACGCTCTTTCATAACTCGCAGCCCAGCCAAACTTCTGTCTATGCAATTTCTAGATTTAATTGTTCAACACAGCCGCAGATGCATCCCATTTCATGAGATCATTGCACCGGCTCAGTTTGTTGAGACACATTAATTATTTACCCTTATTTTTTCCTCTACATCTCTAAATTCTAATAAGTTATTCAACTGGAGAATTAGATTTGGGCTAATGGCTGAAGATAAATAGATGATATTTGAACACAAAGAATGGAATGCACAACGCAAATACTTTACAATATTCTCTGAGTCTGAAACAAGGAAGGTGTTAAGCTTTATAAACATAACCGCTGGAACTTTTACAGATAACAGGGTGAGTTTTAAACTGGGCTGTTGACATATTGGCCACTTGTGAGTAAAAGGCAAACATTTGTACATGATAATGCTGGCAAACTGGTTGGCTGAGAGAGAACCCTTTAAACCTATCTCTGTAAATGGAACAGAGAGAATGGAGCCAAATCCTATAATAAGAAAAACAAAGAGGAAAAGATAGGTTATCTCCCGTTCTCTAAGGTAAAAATATTAAATGCCTTGAGGCCATCTACCCAGCAGTCAAACAAGACCCCATAAGTCAGAGTAAATTGCAGCTGTTAATAATGAATAAGAAGAAAGAGGAAAGGGAGGAGGAAGAGGGGGAGGGGGAGAGGGGGTGGGAGGGAGTGAGGGGAAGCCAAGCAGCAGCAGTGATATGGCTAACACTCCCGAAATGTACTAGTAGAAAATTTTAACTTACTTAAGTACATATGATTCTGTTAACCCTCAGATCATAGAAAGCTAGAAGCAATGGAAATGCTGCTTTCCCAGTCTTTGTGGGTCCTAACATTTGTGTTAGCTATGTATGAGGGATGGTTTTATGAACTGGTAACTTAAAATCTCTGAGGTAGGAAATGTGTTCACCTCTTTTTCTAGATGAGAAAACTGAGATAGAGAAATTGAATAATTTGTCTAAGGTCACATAGTAAAAGGTAGTAGGGTCTAAATTCAAAAATAAAGTTTTACCAACAGCCACACTTTTAGGGAAGAAGAGCAAATCCAAAGGTACAGTAGGCTTGGAAAGGATTGGAGGCATGGGGTCTGTGCCTTTGCCAGTCGATAAGTAATTGACTAACTTTCCACGGATGCACGGTTAGTGAGCAGTGGCTCTGGAGAAAGATCCCAAGTCTGTGTGACACCCAGGCTTACTTTCTTCCCCTGCATCTGAGTATCAGCCCCCAACAAACACAGTCACTTAGCAAGCATTCTCCTCCATTCAGAAGGCATCAACTCTGAATACACACACCATAACAGAACTCGCTGGGCCTTTGTGGTTGGATGCCAGGGGTGGGGGTGGGGGGTGGGGGTCGGGAGGAAAGCAAGCAGGGCACTGGTGAATGTGTGAAATGGGTGCCCCAATTACTCATCCATAAGCCAGCTGTGTTTTGTTGACTCTTTGTTTAAGAAAGCATGGGAGTGCATAAGCATAGTTTTAAAAGTTAAAAAAGTGTTTAACACAAATGTAGGTTCAAAGGAATGAGCTTAAAGCCATAGAAGATTCTCCCACATGGAACCCCTTCTCTTCTATTATTAGGTAAAGATTTCTATGCTGGAAAGTCAAAGGTAAGCTAATTACAGGTTAACATTATTTTGTGTCTCCAAAACCAACAAGAATAGCTCTCACACTTTAATAACAGGTTGGATTATGTGTTAGTTCTGAATAAAGCAACATTTTAAATGACTTGAAATTGTTTAAAATACTTATGAATCAAACTGTTAGAAAAATTAAGTAATTGGATACCTCTTGATTATAAGTTTGTGACAAATAACAAATATTCAAACGTCTGTGAACTGAAAGTTTATACAGTCACACTAAGCAGAAGATTTCTGGAAAGAGTGACAAGTTTAGTATGTCTTTCTTGGTTGATTGGTTAGTTGGTTTTGAGATGGTCTTACTATGTAGCCCTGGGTGTCTAGGAATATAGAACAGGCTAGCCTCAAACGTAGAACAGGCTAGCCTTAAACTCACTGACACCTGTTTGCCTCTACTTCCCGCATGCTGGTGTACCACCCTGGATGAGTCTTGAATGCATGTTCAACTCTATTTTGGGCAGTTTTTCTCTATGATGGCTAGTCCCACAGTGGCAATCATAATTCATAGTCTGAGCTATGAAAAGGGAAAAAGATAAACTGTGTTCCCTGTAACTTGAGAGTGTTTTTTGTTTCTACCATTTAAAGTCAATCAACAATGTTTAGTAACTTTCAGATAGCATTACTCTGTAAATGCGAAGATGTTATTCTTCAACCCAATTACTGTGAATTTTGAAGAAATCCTTGGCTATGCAAGACAATCATATTTTTTTCCATTGTTCATTACTTTCATAGAAGTTCTTTTAAAGCTCCTGACTGTGCATAGAGATTTGACAAATTTTTGTTAATTTAAAATCAGCAATATTTTTTCAAGTGGTTAGATGGTTGTAGACAGACAACAATCAAAAAGATGAATAATTCTAACATTTTTACTTACATTGAAAGAGCTTTGTGGGGGTAGTAATTACTTAATTTGGACCCACAGACATGTGCTCTGAAAATGGTAATAACTAGGCACAAACCTTGGAAAAGGGTTTTGGTAAAGGCATTTTGCTAACTGTAGAAATTGTTGGAAAAAAATCCAATTTTGGCCAGGTAACAGGCACTTAAGAACTCAGCATTCAAGGGGCTAAGGCTTTGTTAAGATTATAGGTTCAAGGCAAACCTGGGCTATACAATGAGACCCCTCTTTTTAAAACAAACAAACAAACAAACACCAACAAACAAAAAAGAAAACACAAAGCCAAAGAAACCAAGAAGCACATGTAGTTTAAGAGAAAAAAAGCAAACCAAAACCAAAAAACATTCTTTTCTTCCCAGACATTTATACCATGGATGATGTAAGGCTTCAACTGTCTTTTTCAGCTTTTTCAAGGGAGTTCCAGTTTTATTTATGTGTGTGTGTGCCTGCATGAGTTTCTGTGTACCATGTATGTGGGGATGAGGCCAAAAGAGGACATGGGCTCCCTGGAACTGGAGTTATAGGCAGTTACTCATGAGCCACCATGTGGGTGCTGGGAATACAAACCAGGTCCTCTAGAAGAGCAGAAAGCATTTTAACCACTCAGCCTCCTCTTCAGCTCAGGTAGTTCCATGCTTTGTGTTTCATTTAAAACCACATTAAAACATTAATTTGATATTAATATAGTAAGATGACTTCAGAATATAATAATCAGATCTTTTAGGAAAATCTTACTTTTTCTTTGATTCTAAATGGCTTTAGTATTATCAGAGAATTTCCAAAAGTGGGTTCCATACATGTTGAAAACCTAAAACCAGCCAGGCAGTGATGGCGCACACCTGTAATCCCAGCACTCTGGGAGGCAGAAGCAGGCAGATTTCTGAGTTCGAGGCCAGCCTGGTCTAGAGAGTGAGTTCCAGGACAGCCAGGGTTACACAGAGAAACCCTGTCTCAAAAAAAAAAGAAAGAAAGAAAGAAAGAAAGAAAGAAAGAAAGAAAGAAAGAAAGAAAGAAAGAAAGAAACAAAGAAACAAACAAAGAAACAAAGAAAGAAACAAAGAAACAAACAAAGAAACAAAGAAAGAAGCAAAGAAAGAAACAAAGAAAGAAAAAAGAAAGAAAGAAAAAAAAAAAAGAAAACCTAGAACCGTGGAGGGGAGACAAGTCAGTGATATACACAAGCGTGAGGACCCAAGTTTGATTCCTAATGTCACATAAAAAGCCAAGAATGTGATGTGCACATAAGACCTTCTCCTCTTTACAATTTTTACTTGGTTCATGTAGTTCAGACCTCAGGAAACAACATGATCCTTCCCTTCCTAGGCCTTGCCTTCAATAGCTACGCCAGTCTAAGGACCCTGATATTCATAACAATGAGATCTGTCTCAGTTACTGTTCTATTGCTCTTTAAGAGACACCAAAGGAGACATAAACTGGGGGGTTGCTTACAGAGCAGAGGGTGAGTCCATGTCAATCTTGGGAGGGAACATGGGGACAGGAAGACTAGGTATTGGAGCAATAGCTGAGACCTTACATCTGACCCACAAGCAGGAGGCAGAGGAGACAGGGTGTGGGGGGAGGACTGAACCTGGCATAGACTTGAAACCTCGAAGCCCATCCCCCAGTGACACACCTTCTCCAACCTCCTAATCTTTTATAGATAGCTCCACTGACTGGGAACCAAACATTCAAATATGGGAGCCCATGGGACCATCCTCATTTAGACAACCACAAGATCATATACCCAACATGTATGTATTATATATATGTGTGTGTGTGATTTTGTTCTAGTTTAGTTTCTGTTGCTGTGATGAACACTGTAGTCAAAAGCAACTTGGGAAAGAGTTTATTTCATTTTACAGGTTACTGTCTGTCTTTGAAGGAAACTGGGGAGGAACTCTAAGTTGGAAGCTGGGGTCACGAACTATAGAATGATGCTTACTGGCTTGCTCTCTGGTTCATATTCAGCTACTGTTTTATACAGCCTAGGCTCACCTGCCTAGGGATGGTGCTACCCTAGTACAGTGGACTAGGTCCTCCTACATCAATTAGCAACCAAGAAAATAGGCCATAAATATGTCCATAGGCCAATTCGATAGAGGCAATTTTTCTATTGAGATTCCCTCTCTCCAAGTATATGAAATTGATGACCAGGATTAGCAGTTGCTGCTTTAAAGCTTGTCCTAGAAAGCCCCAAATGCAATTCATGTCAGTGTCCCTGAAGCTGCTGTTTCTTTTGATGTCTTGTACTTTTATAAAACTAAAAGTGATGCAAACTCATGTAATCAGGTCTTACAGCCAAAGCTTCCTCAAGGGCTAACATGAGTACACCTTGTACATTTCTACTCACAATTACCTGTATCATGGATTCCTATCTTTGTAGTTCATAAAATTTATGTCTAGACAGAAAAAAATCAGTGTAGTGTTGGGTCATTACTTGTGTGTGATGATAATTTGCAGTAATCATATGAGTAGACCTAGATACATAAACTATGTGCAGTGTTTCTTGGTGAAATCACTCCTCCCCCAACTTTTTTCGGCTTAAAAAAAAATAGTTAACTCTCTTTTACTTAACTATTTTTCCCCCATGACTTAAATAAATCTATGACCTGAATACATTTTTATTGGGTCTTTTCAATACATCATTAGATTACATGTAGCAGACTTAAATTTAATTAGAGAAATATTTAAGAATACAAATTTTAGGCAATATCCTTTTTTTGAAACTTGATGGTGATCTTCAAAAGTTCACAAATATTTTTAAAAAAATGATTACTTCTTTGAGAACTTCATGCACTGTTTTGATCATGTGATCATGTCACTCCCTGCCAGTCCTTCCCAGATCCCTCTCTTCCTTACCTCTCCAACATTTTATTTTGTTTTTGTTAATAACTCTCTGGAGTCCAACTTGTTCTACCTATATATGCCTGGGCACAGGGCCATCCACTGCAGTGTACTTGACCATACAAAAACAAGAACAAAAAACTGAGTGCCTCTCCTTCAGCAGTCATCAACTGTCCATGGCCCCTCAGGTAGGGGCCCCTCCCCCTCCACACGAAAATGTCGACTGGCTTGATCCTCACAAATGAATTCCCTCCCTTACAAAAGCACTGTCTAACAATTAGAAGATAAAAATTTACATATCAAAGTACTATCATTGCATCTATTCAATGTGTACGTTTTCCCATTTTTTTTTTGAATGATTGACTAATTCAGTCGGCAGGCAACTGTATGGGCCATGATGGTCTATTCTAAGTTATCACATGATGAGTTATCACAATGAACTAGGGCCAGGCAGAGCCAGACCCTTTGCTGTCTGTGTGGTCACCATCCTCACTCTGTCCTACCAGTCCACCTGCCTCAGTGTTCCCTGCAAAGTGGTCAGTGACCATTTAACAGTCATTTTGTTAAGCTAGTAGTGTCACTTTGCTGTGACAGTTACCCGCCCCGCCACCAGCTCTCTGGCTCTCCTAATGCATGCTCTGCCTGCAGCTCCTTTCTTTGACTGTTACTCTTTTCTCCCTCCCCACTCGAGCTTCTCGAGGGAGGAGCACATGGTTCTTCCATCCTCATACCCTCCTTTGTTCCCGTTCTCCTCTCTATTACAGGAAAATAGATACTATAAGTGTCTACTACACAAAACTTGCCATTTAAATCAACTTTAAGTGTTTGACTCTGTAGCCTTAAGAACATTCACATTTTTGTGCAACAGTCACTTCCATCCCATCTGCAGAACCTTTCAACTCCCCAAATGGAAATGCATGCAAGAAACACAGTCTCTTCCGTGATTCTTGGCAACTATCACTTCATGTTCTGTCTCCATGAATCTGAAAACTCTCAATTCCTTACATAGCAGAATCACACAAGGTTTGTCCTTGTCATTAGCTTACTTGCAGAAAACATCTTCAGAGTTCGTTTGTGTCTCCTCTTTATTTTAACACAATCTTTGTGACATTATTACATGCAGATACTATCCACTCCTTTGGCTTCTCCCTTCTACCGCTGGGTTGACTCCAACTCTGTCCAACACAGATTTATTTTCTGAGCTCTAGGGACGGTAGTTAGAGATCACTACATGAATGTCAAAAAGACCATATGATAAAAGCAAGATTTATCTGAAGTGGAAACTTCTAGTTTCTTTGGAAAGTTAGTTATGTCAAATGATGTTTGGCTGGGGCACACAGGTGACAGGATGTCTTGCTAAAGCAGACATGTGAAAGAATGTTTTCCTGAAGCAGACCCAGGTGAAAGGATATTTTGATATAGCAAACACATGGAAGGATGCTTGATGAAGGAGTATAAATATGACCTCACAGACAGTGGGAGAGCACTGAGCATTGGTTTGCTCTACCTCACTATTCTTCGCTAACAACACATATGTATTGGTTCACCTTACATAGTGTGTTGAGCTCAACTTGTGATAACTCCAGTGTTGAGAGAAACTCACCAAAGAACTGCTCGTGAGGTTCCTGTGGCAGCTTGCTGCTCCCCACCCCACAGCCTCACTTCAGGCTGGTTGATGAGCAAGATGGTTTCTTTAGGACTGAAGTACAGTTGCTGGTTCGTGCCTGGTGTCTGCCTGCCTGGAGAACTGGTCTGCAGCTGCTGCGTCATACTTGGTGTTTGCTACGGGACTAAGCTGCTAAGAAAGAAGATTGAGCTTGTCCCCAAAGACCTATTGCTGAACAGGCCCACTTTCCTCATATCCTAATAACTCTTCTCTTCCACTACCTCTTCAGGGTGGTGGCCTAGAGGAGAGGTTGAACCCTTATTAAAAGTAGGTTGCAAAACATTTATGCCTTCACTTATCCCCTTTCCCTCCAGAGTTACCATGCTCATAGCAATTGCTTTTCCTTAGCATGCTCAGTTTTTCTACTTAGCATGCCTACTGCTATTTGTTGGTTTGAGTACTGGACTAATTCCGATTCCATTCCAGCATCACTGTCCTGTTGGCCTACCACGTCTGCTTCTCGTCCTTCAGATTCATCCTTACCTGCTAACCATCCCCTGAACTGCTGAGGGTGTTGGCACCTAACTTTAGCATTCATTTTGGCAATCAAGTGCCCTTGTTGAACAGGAGCGGCCCAGTGCAATGAGCCTGAGGGTGTTTCCCAACCATGATAGGCCCAAGCTCTCCACTTCTCCCAGGAAGGGATGAGATGCTCATTGTACCTCGTTACAACCCAGCTTGTCCTTCTGAGCCATTAGGTTCAGCTTCTTTCCTTTACCCAACAGGTGCTGATCCTGAACGCAAGCCTCATGCACACAGATTCCATCTGAATCTGTATTCTCAGATACCGGAGAGCAACACGGGGGTAGCACTCGCTCTCAACATCACTTGCTGATTTTTGTCATGTGTCTACGCTGCTATCCCATAATTACCTGTTTACTTAAGCATCGATGCCTAAATATAGTCAGCAACTCGAGAAGAGGGATTTCAGTCTTATCTTTTTATCTTGGTTTGATTTTTATCCTAATTAAATCCTTCTAAATAAGTAAGAGTGTAAATGAAAGCAAGAGAGATTGACATCTTTGTAAGCCATGGGGGAGCATTCCTAAAATCAGTTCAGTCCTTCCTGAACCATATTTCTTTTCAGAATAGCCCTATAGAATCTGGGTTATCTTTCTTAGGTATATTTTAGGTTTGTTGCTTTTCCTGTTTCATGGAATTTTAAGAAGTATGGATTTGAAGGTCTGGACATGGAAGCCTGGGTTAAATTCTCACAGTACTGTATGCCGGTTGTATGATTTTGGAAAATGCTATAACTCTTCATTTCTCAATTTACTAGGATAATCTAGCTCATAGGCATTGCCAGGTTGTTGATAAATGAGATGATTCTGTATAAAGTAATAGTCTATTAATAGATACTTAGTAAATTTTTCTCCCCCTTTCTTGTGTTTCTCTTTAGATTGAATTCACCCTTCCATAAGAACTTGCAAGGAAGTAGATGACAGTAGCTCACTCATTCCCAGTAGAGTCCACCAGTTCCCATTATCTGCTTTTCTCCTCCTCACAGGCACAGATCCATCCTTCTCAGCCACTATGCTTATTTTAGAAGGGAAAATAAGTGACTAAAGGCATATCTACTGCACCATGCAAGCCTTTGCTTGCTATAGCTTTGTTAGTCACTTGTGAGACATCAAATATGCCAGTGGCCAGGGGTGTGCTTGGGTGTGTCTGAGAGTGAAGCAAAGGTGAGCCCGTGGCAGAAATGTAAAATTGTCTGATGGGCTTCAGTGAGGTGGGGGAGGGGCTAAAATGATGAACATAGTCCCAATGAAAGGTTAAAGTGTTGACAACACCGTACTTCACATCTGGGTACCAATTCACCCATAGCTCCAGTTTTATTCCTCTCAGTATTTGAAGAAAAAGAATTCCCCCAGCTGTTTTTTTGGGGGGGGTTGTTTGTTTGTTTTTTGAGACAGGTTCTGTGAGACAGGTCCTTGGCTGTCCTGGAAGCCATTTTGTAACTTACACTGTCCTTGAGCTCATAGAGATCTACCTGCCTCTGTCCCCTAACCCTCTGGGATTAAAGGTGTGCACCATCACCACCTGGCAATATTTTTTAAAAGTTTTATTTTTATGGGGGTAGATATTTTGCCCACATGTATGCATGTGATGCCCTTGGAACTGGAGTTACAGACCATTGTGGGCTTTCAAATGGATGCTGGAAATTGAATCTGGGTCCTCTGAAATAGTAGCAAGTACTTTTAACTACTGCGCCTTCCATCTAACCGACATTACTCTCTTGAAGTTAAGTGGGCCATGTGATAACTTCTGACCAATTGCCTTGGAATAGAAGTGTTACCTTACAAGTTGGAAGAAGTACGTAAAAGCCAGTACTAAGATCTTAGATAGAAGCAGAAATGCACTGAACAGCTCCCAGGCCTGGAACAGATTAAGAGAGAAGGGGACAGGGAGAGGGAGAAAGACCTGTGGAGGTGTGGGGATGTGTGTGGGGGGGAAACCAGGATGAAACAAAGGCTGGAAAGAAAAGAAAAAAAAACTTCCTGTTGTGTTAAACTGTAAATTTTAGCCCTTTCTAGCTAATAACATTGTATCTGAGGAAAACTCAAGACAATCCAAGTATATAATTTCAGAAAAAGCAGGGACGGTTGACTGAGAAAGTAGAGCCGAGTGTTCTCAGATTCCTTGTGCAACTGTCTATCTACTGCTCCATGGCTGCAGTGTCTTAGCTCTCCTCCCCCAGTCTCCTCAAGTGGGTCTGCCTACATCAGCTCCCACTTCCAGTCCCTAGGTTACTTTGATTGCAGTTCTTTACCATTATAGTTCTACACCCTTGTAAAGAAATGGACCCTAATTAGCCCCTTTTGAATATCACTAAAAGTGTTCTCAACCCAGATTGCTTAAAAGACTTAAAGGAACTTAAAATTTGCTTGTCTTTTGGGCTGGGGAAACCGCTACACAAACCCATTAGCAGTAACCATGGGGGTAGGGCATGAAAAATACAACGTAGCCACTGATGCTTAAGGAAATTGGGGCCTGAAATCCACCTGGCCAGAGATGTAGATTACAGTCCAGTGACACAGGGCCTGTCCAGGTGGTATGCACCACGTTGGCTTGTCCACTAAACTAAGATGCAGACGACGCTCAAGATTAGTAAGAGACAATCATCTCTCTGTACATGGCTGAGTATAAAATTGGTTAAACAGGTGTCTTGGTCTCAATCGGAAATTTGACCAGTGGCTTCTGAGTTGAGCCAACTAAGATAGGAAAACTGGATGCAATGACCCTTGGTCAACACCATAGTCTGTTGGATTCAGGTTTAGCAAGAGCCACTCAACTTTAAGTATGCTTTGAGGGGGTTCACAGAAAGTAGGGTTGGAGAGATGGCTTGGTGATTAAGAGCACTGATTGCTCTTCAAGAGGTCCTGAGTTCAATTCCTGAAACCATATGGTGGCTCACAACCACCTATAGTGGGATCTAATGCCCTCTTCTGAATCTGGATTTGACCAGCCTTGGTCCTCCTTCCCACTGCCACTGATGAGATAATATTTTACCTTTGCTTACTCTTATTTTTCTTGATTATTCTATTGTTAGTCCTCCCCTTTTTGTCAGGTGCTGGCGATGAAGATTAAACACGCATGACAGCATCCATGGATCTCAGCTACAATGAGAGGAAGGAAATGCTAGCAACTCTGAAAACCAAGACGGGTACAGTTTGAACCTCATGAGGCTTCTTCACCACATGGAAGTAAGGTTTGAAACTCTTTGGGATCAGGTATTGATTCCCAAAGTAGGCAATTTCATATCCAATTAGAGTGACTTAATAGTCTGATTTTAATTGATGGACCCACCTCCTACCATGAAATGCAAAGCCAGTTTCCATATTCCTAGAAGTAAGGGAGTGTCCACGTAACCTACTGTAAAAGCAAAGCCAAGAAGCAATATATTGTGATAGAAGAAATATGGCCACACACTCAGGCTAGTGACATTGGTGTCTGGGTTCCACAAGTAGTGTGCATATCCTGTGAAGACAGAAAATAGTAACTATGGTGACCCAGAAAAAAAAGGCATGTCTGGCTGTGCCGACCTTCTGTCCCTCCTTGGCTTGGGCTCATTTCTTTATTTTTCTTTTCCTTGCTCTCATTGCCTTCCTTCCTGTGTTCATTCCCTTCTTCCTCCCTCACACTCCCATTCCTCGCCCCCCTTGTTTTTTTAGATAGGATTTCACTCTGCAGCCTTAGACTCTCAGGTGCTAGATTTATAGTTGTGCGTGCTCAGTTCTCTGGATCATTTCTTTCTTTTAGTTTTTGTTTTTTAATTATCATCATATGTGTGTGAGTGGTTTGCCCTCATGTATATTTATCTGTGCACCATGTGTGTGCCTAGTGTCAGGGAGACCGGAAGAGGATACCGTAACTCCTGGGACTGGAGTGACAGCCGGCTGTGAGATGCCATGTGGATGCTGGGAAGCAAACCCATGCTACCTGCAGGAGCAACAAGTAAGGACCACTGAGCCAACTCTGCAGGCTCTGCCTCCTGCCCAGGCTCAATATTTTGAACCTGGTTCTTTGGACTTCTCTTCAACCCTAGGGACTGTCTGTTAGTGTACCAGTACACACACCTGTTGTCTGTGGAAGAGAAGATCAGTTTTAGTCCTTTGCCTCTAACTCTTAACTATTCTAGGACAAATAAAAGAATCCATGTTTGGGCAAAGTGGAAACCAAAGCTACCAGGAGGCAAAGGAAGAGAGGTCAGTGCCAATGTTGATGGCCCAGATGGAGATGGATATTAGTTATAGGGAGTTATTTTTACTAACCCAAGCTTCTTCTTGCAGGAACCAAGACTCCTGTTGGTAATGGGAAGGTAGGTTCCATCAAGGGATGCTTTCTAGGGCGTCACCCAGGGTAGCAAAAAATGTCCAGACTGCTAATAGGCACAGAAGTGAACCACTACAACAAGTGCAGCTTTCTCACCTCCTGAGCCCCTCCATGGGCAGAGTCAGCAAGAGTGATGCCAGGGTTCATGCCTTCCACAGGTGGTTCTGGGATCCATCCATGAGCCACCTTCACTGTCTGAGGGAGAGTAGGGAGCAATCCTATCTGGGTTCATGAGGAGTCTTAACTGACCCCAGCCACCACTAATAAGACCCTGCTCTCCAGAAGAGAAGGACAGTGGGACACCAGCTCTGGACTTAGTAACCATTTCCTGGCTGAGGTTACAGACAGGGCAATAGACCAGACTCTGGGAGGATGGAAGACATGTAGGAAAGGCATATGAGAAGTGGCCTGTGAAGGTATGAGACACAGGCCAGACACTCTCGCTCATGTGTGCTCATGTGTGCTCACCTGTAACATGTGCTTACTCACATGTTTTCAGTTGTTTTATGTGTTTAGTTACATGTGCTCATTGCAAGTAGTTATTTCATGTGCTGATCACGTGTGCTCAGTCATTACATGTGTTCATTGCATGTACTCAGTTACATGTGTTTAGGACATGTGCTATGTACTTAATCACATGTGCTCAACCATTACATGTACTCTGTTGTTATATGTGCTCATTGCCTGTGCTCAGTTACATGGGTAATGGCTGCAGTGGGATGGGCTTTATGCAAAGCCTCTGAAGTCTCCAGAACCTAACACTGTCTCTTCTTATTCATAGCAGTAATAGTTACCAATTATTTCTTATAAGTACATATAATTACTAACTATGTATATTATTTAGAGTAATAATAAGTCCAGTTTTCTGCAATCTAGTGAAATGCATCTATATGAGAAATAACCTTTCCAAATAACCATATGTAAAGCAATGTATTGAACAAGTATTCTTCTCAGTTCCATCTTGAGGCAGAAAGAAGGTGACCACCTTGTAAAAGCGAGTGGGATACGCTTACATCTAGACAAGGAACTGTAGAATCAGAGCTTAAAGGAGACCAGGCCTTCAGGAGGCCAGTGCCGTTTGGAGCTTGGCGATCACATCTATGGATATCTTCTCACCAAACCTGTTCTCCCAGCATGCTTGCCAAAAGCGTGCTGACCAGCTCTAGAAGGCGCAGCGGGAGCTGTGCAGGGGCAGCCGCGTGGGATGATGGGGCGGTGAGACGCTTTGTCCCCAGAGCCCTTCAGCCTCCACGCACACTGGGACATTTGAAGAGCACTTTCTGTACCCGGAACAGGATATTTTTAGAGCCATAGCTGCCTCGAAGAAGAAAATAAAACTCAACAGGATTTTTAGCTTGTTTTTAATTTCTGTGTTTCCTTGGGAGCCGTAATATTATACATAGTAAATATCTAGGGTAAACCGAATAGTCACATGGAAAAATGATATTTCGCACCTCTATTTTGGAATTATGTGCAAATTTTGCCACACCCCTCATGTTGAATATCATATAGTTAAATTGCTAATCAGTCCAGCTTGGTGAACTACAATTAAACCATTAGTCATTGTCCTATTGCATAAAAGTAGTTGATTGCTTAACTCAGATAAAATATGCAGTAAAGGTTGCTTCTTTACAAGCAGTTTATGGCTGACTTAAGTGAAGCTGTGAAAACCAGATTAGCAATGGCTTCAAACAGAGTGAATAACTCGAGAAATTAGATGCTCTGTCAGAGGCAACAGAACAAACATGAAAAGTAAGTTTCTATTAGAAGAATCAAACTGAAAGGCCCCAGCCTCTCGGTAACTGGGCGCTAGAATTCTGGGGCCTGTGCTGTACACTAGCCTTGCTGAAAGTCCCCCTGGGGCTAAAAGCGCAAAGCTGACTGAGCCAGCTGACGGTGGGTGGTGGGACTCAGACACCCCATCTGCTTTTAGCTTCAGCTCCTCTTTTCTTTCCTCCCTGTTGCAGATTACCTTGTTCCCACGCCCCCCCTTCCTTCCCACCCCACCCCTGCCCTTTGTCTGTGTCTGCCATCTTTTGCTGCAGTCTTCAAGCCTGAGCTCCTTTCTTTTCTTTTTGTTCTTTTGTTTTTTCAAGACAGGGTTTCTCTGTGTAGCCCTGACTGTCCTGGAACTCACTCTGTAGACCAGGCTGGCCTCGAACTCAGAGATCTGCCTGCCTCTGCCTCCCAGAGTGCTGGGATTACAGGTGTGCGCCACCACCGCCTGGCATGAGCTCCTTTCTTTCCTCCCTACCTCTTTCTCCTCATTTCTCTCAAGGCAAAACCACACAGTGCTTATTAACAGCATATGATCTGAAAGTAGATTGAGGCCTCCAATTGTGCCTTTCCCTTTGCTAGCTTAACTGACCTTGGGTAAGGTACTTAGCTTTACCTGATGCCATTACTGTGTATTTAGATCAAGGTTCAGATGGAAACAGAACACTCCCTCTGCCAGACCCTGGGAAATGAAGGTCTACAGAGGGTACTGGGTGATCAGGGCGGGCACCCATTAGTTCTTTGAGAAGGCAGACATGTCTAGCTGGTGAACTGGGATTACAAATGGGGAGCTGGTGGACAGTCAGTGGAGGGTTTCACATTCAAGCATTGGGTGATGTTGTTTTTGATGAACGGGGCCTGAGGTCTCAGAAGCAGACCTCAGGGAAGTGGAGCAGGGTTAAGCAGAAGGTGCTGGCCCCTCTGTCGCCCAATACTGTATTTAACCAGGTGACCTTCAGAAAACCACGACTGAGCCTTCCCTCTGCCTTCCATATTTCAAGTAAATTCCACTTTGGGATAAATCACACCCAGAATCATACAAGAAAGAGATTCTGAAGACCTTAAAGTCTAGCTCAGTTAATTAAATTGATGGAGTAAAAAAACAATCATCATATGAGTCATTTTGAAAATGTATGAAATATAGTTATTAGTATTTCATAAATGTGGAAAATTAATGAGTTTAATGCATGTGAAGAAAGCACTTTTCACAGCGACACACAGTGAGCGCCCACCCATGACAATTCATGAGTCCCCTCCGTGTCTGCCCCTTCCTGTGTACTCTCACTGAGCGCCACCACCAAGTCTCTCAGCATCAGTGCTGTGTGGCCAGTGTGCAGGATGACAGGGGAAGTGTAACAGAGGAAACATTACATATTCTTGGCGACTGTATCTCTTCAGACATCAATGGTGTGATGCTCTGAACAACCTATGAACAAGGTAGCATCACCATTCACATTACAAGATGAAATACTGAAGCAGAGTACACATTTGCTTGTCCAGATCACACAGGATTTACACACTGTACCAATTTGCACCTAGCAATAGAAACAACCATTTCAAAAATTTAGTGTGTGTGTCTATGGTGTGTGGTCTGTGTGTGTGGTGGGTGGTGATGGTGGTGGTAGTAGTGTGTGTATGTGTGTGTGTGTTTGTGGTGTGTGTGTGTGTGTTTATTTCACAAGTGGAGGATGGAGAGCAGCTTTTGAATGGCAGTCAGTTCTTTGCTTCTACTGTGGGTCCCCGTTGTCGGCTCTTGCCTACTGAGTCATCTCACTGGCCCTAAATCCAAGCATTTTAAATACTGTTTACATTATGAGTGGGAATACCACAGCTTGTTCAAAGGGAACAAAGGTTCCTCTTCCATTATTATAGTATCACGTGAAACCTGGACAAGCTACAAATACACTTCTTGGTTTGGGATAATTCTAATGATCAGAGAGAATTAGGTACGGGGCAGGATAACAAAACCTTGATCAAGCCAAGAGAAAGCCAAGGTAATTTAATTAGTGAAGAGGATGAAGAAAGGTGGGTGTTAGTTCAGAATTAGATGTAAAATTTACAACCTGAACTGCGAAAAAACTTGCTGTAAAGAAACCCCCATTACACCCTTGAAAGACTTATGATTCTCACTGCAGGAAAAATCCCTTAAGATATTCTAGGCAACAAATCACTTGGTTTAAACCCCAAATCAACTCCAAAGTTGCTCAATGGAGTTTTCCAGTTTGATGCTTTTCAAAAGTAGTGTTTCCACGTGGCGATTACAAATGTCCACCGGCCTCTCTGTAGGACCCTGCTCCCAGCGTTCACACACAGTTCCTTGTTCCCACCTCATTCTAAAGGCTGATGGGTGTCTAAGCCCTGGTCTCTAGGAGGACAAATTAAAGAGAGGAAGCTGGTCCTGACCTCCACCTGAAGATCAGGGGACTCGGCCATGGACTTCGGTCTCTCGTCATTCACTCTCTGCCTCCTCTTCTCTCAGCCCTTATTTCAAATCTTTTACAGATAAATTCGATTTGTCCTCTGTGTCCACGTGAAGTGTTCAAAAGGTCAAGTGGGCAAAGGAACAACACAGTCTTTCTCAGGTGTGACACTTTTTTTTGTTTTGTTTTGTTTTGTTTTGTTTTGTAAGTAAAAAATTCTGAGACATAAAAGCTGATTGCACACAGAAAAATCAAAGACTTGCCCCTAAGGAGGTCCAGGGCGGCTGGACGGGGTCAACTGTGCTTTTCACTCTGTAGAGCTCAAGGTTGTAAAGTGTGCTGTTGGGGAAGCGTTTGCTTTCCTATAGTTGAGAAGGTGTGTGATATGGAAGGTTAGGACACCAGACGGTGATTAGATATGGTGTTCTGATATGGCGATAGCCACACTTGGCATATGGGGGTTATTTCTCACCAGTAGTGAGAGCAGGGAGAGCTGGGTGTGGCGCTTTACTGCAGTCCCAGCTCCTGGAGGCCAGGACACGATGGGGAATACAGGGCCAGCCGAGGTGCCAGAGCAACGTTTATCTCAATGTAAATAATTAATACAAAATCATGCTGTGTTCAATGTTTAACTCAACCGAAACCAGAAAGTGCAATAAAATGACTCGTTCAAAAGCTGGATTTGATGTTTTATAATAAAATTGGCAAATTTTGCAGCATATCATTAAAAATGTGGGTTAAGGTAACCATAAATATACTTGACAGAATGGCTCTTTTCTGTGGTGCCATGGAGATATCTGGGATTAGAGTCATGCCTGCTGTAGAGACCCGGGAGGGTGGGCCTGCCACCTACAGGGGCTCCTGGCTGCTGCTCCCTGGATTGTGTGCCGGAATCCGGGCCTGAAGCATGCTCCTTACTCCCCACTCTGCTTCTCTGAAGGGCGTCAGCACTAAAGGCATTTTGCCAGAGATCAGAAGTAGCTTGGCGCTACTAACAGCTCGACACAGCTAGCATGCGTAAGGCCCTCAGCTGCATCCCCAGCACACGGGCAAAGCAGCTGCTGTGGGAGGGAGAGAGAGTTTTGCTTACTTGGTATTTAAATGATTACCTTTAGTTAAGTATAAGTCTACAATTTTATTTTCTTAACCTTTGGAAACTTTGTTCTCAAAAAACAAAACATCTGTTTATAATTTGAAGAATAAGTTTAAAATCCTTTGGGGGGTTGTATATATATGTATGTGTATATAGAGAGAGTGTACATATGCTACTGTGTATGAAGTTAGAGGACAACTCGCTGTGGACTTGTGTTTTGCAGGACCATCCTCTGAGCCACATCCCATCCTCCTGGGGTTTTAGCTATACCCATTTGCAAAAGAGCAGATTCGTTAAGTATTGATTGGTGAGACCCTCGCTGAGTATCCAGCCCCTCCCCATCACCTGTTGTACAAGGCTTTGTCTTGACTGATCATGACTTGGAGGAAGGGCTAGAGTATGTTGGCCCTGTAAGACTAGGGGAGAGGGTGCTTTCAGTTTTAAGAATTGTTCTGAGTGCTTAGGTAAGTATACAGAATATTAAGCCCTTAGACCTCTATAAACCAAAGTAGTCAAGTTACTGATTGGACATTTTGCAGAAATAAGAACTGTTTGGACTAAGTTCAATCAATGAGTAGGAAATAGGTTTTTTTTAAAAATATCTTATGTCACATAGTTATGTCACATTTAAAATGACAGCAATAGTAATGGTCTGGCTAACCATGTAAAAATAATATCCTCTTGGGGTAGAATTTTAGAATGGCATGGACTGTGCTGGCCAATAGACATGTCTACAATGATAGGAACACTCTCCAACCCCCACTATCAAGCACAGCTAGGCCACATGTGACTAAGCATCTGATTGGGCAGTACAACCAAAGAGCTAAATTTTGCTTCTAGTTAGCTTAAGGCTAAGTCTCAACAGCCACCTGAGCTATATTAAGCAGTAGCTGCTGTATTAAGCAGTTCAGCACCACAGTGTTACTGCTGAAACCTCCTGGAGAAATTCCTTTAAATCACTCATTTCTTCACGCATGTAAATATTCACCTTAATGTACTATGTTTACAAATATCTGCTGCATGTTTTCTTTTTCCAGGCCCTGGGACTATAGAAGTAAGGAACAGCCTGAAGCCCTATTTTCAAGGAAGTTGTATAATCTTATGGACTAGAAAAATGCCAATCAAATAATCGCACAGCTGGTAGGAATTAGAAAATCTCAATATAGTATGATTAGCCTTTATGGCTGATTTATTTGAAGGAAAACAGGCTTTATAGCCTCTTTAATGTCCTTTGATTTATCCCATGGAAGTGACCTGTGACCTAGCATATGGAAGATCTTTGACCCTGTGAAAGGATGGATTTTATCAGCTGACACTTCAGAGATTAACCCGGTCCAGCTCACATAAAGCTGGATGTTTTTAGTACTGCATAAGTAAACAAAGCCACTAGTTCTCCTCAGGATGAAAGTGATTAGAAGCTTTACAGCCTTCAAAACTGAAAGCAGAACAGCAAGCCCCAGGGTATTCTGGAAGTCTCCAAGTCATTTGACTTACTGTGCAAAGCAGAGGCCTCTTTAAGAACCTCTTGTCATTAAACAAAGTACAGAAAATGCACACACACACACATGTGTGTTACAGTCAAGAGGTCAGAAGTTGGGTGAATTATTGTTCTTTAAAGAAATACTTTTGATATGTTCTTGGAAAAATACACCCCTACTGAGTACTAGCTAGGGTGTGGATACAGACAGTTGATTCTCTTGAAGACAGGGCATGTTAAAAGGACACTGATCTCTCACGTTGAAGCTTTCCTATTTCCCTGAGAAGATTATCTGAGAAACATTTGATCCTAGAGTCCAGGAAACAAAAGCATCTGAGAGGCTAATAAAATAAGTATGAGTTAAGATCTTGTTTGCATGTAGAATTCTAATCTCCCTGGAAGGTTTAACTCATAATCAAGCTTAACTGTGAAATGATATATGATAATTAGAAAATAATTATGCAGTCTTCAATGAGACACCACTAAAGTAAGGCAGTTCTGAATTAAAGTAGCATGTGACATCCCAGTTTTAGCTGCTGTAATTTTAATTTGGGTTTTATCTCAGGATAGAACTGTCTCCTCAAAACATCCCAAGCTAATAAAACATCCAGGCAGAATTTTGTCCTCCTTCAAATTGTACAAAAAGTGTAGGTAGCAAACCACAGGCTGTGGCTTGTGGTCTACCCCGACTTACCAAATGTTGCCAGTTGCCGGAGCATTTCCTTTCACTGAGTTAAATAGCTCACATAGACACATCAAAATGGTATTGTATTTAAGTAACAGATCACTGTATAGTATGCTATGGAATCTTCTGTGGCAGTGGCTGCTACAGAAAGCCTTTGAGAATTCTTAGGTCAATACATCATTGAAGACTTTGTTTCACCAGGGGGATGAGGTGAGAGGACCCCATTCCCTCCAAAGTCTATTTATCTCCTAGGCCCTGGAACTTTACTGATTGCACCTAGTTCAACTTTCTGTCAAACACACAGATGCTCTCAGATACCCGCACCCCCACCTCCCATTCCCCCCACCCCAGAGCTGGCATTGCTACTGGGGGAATTCTGGGGTCTTATTGCTCCATCTTTTCAAGCCTGAAGAATTTCAGTTCACATCCTGGTCATTGCCGACCTCTCTGCTACTCAGCTTACACCATGCTTGCTATCTTTTACATGTAGTTTAACATATGAGCAAATTGTCTTGTCGACTACTTTCAACATTTACAATGTTAAATCTTAAAGAGGACCTGAAGTAGGCCAGTCCTAAAGTCTTCCGGACTTCTCAGTTTCTATGGATTCGCTCACAGCTGGAGCCCTCGTTTGCTTTCCTGCCTCCTATGCCCTTTGTGTACTGTTACTTTTGAGAAAGTAAATGAATAAGTTGCAACTGGGTGGAGAACAGCAGGAAGAGCCACATCCCCCTTGATCCTTCTCTGTGGTAGAATTGACTGCTGTTGCTGGGACTCCGTAGGTTTGTATCTGCTTTTTTTTCTAGCACCTGCCATTTCTTGGACTTTTTGTGTATTTCTCTTTTACATTAAATCTTTGAAGTTATGACCCATGAATAGTGCACCCAAAATTCAATAAATATTGGTTGAATGAGTTAAAGGCTGTATAAAGATACATTATAACAACTTAAACAAAATCAAATTCAGGTAAAATAGATCCACACCGAAATTCCAAAGAATCTTTCTCACTTGCTGTCTCTCTCTCGGTCTCTCTCTCACACACACCTATATGCACATATAATAAGAGTCTCACGATGTATGTAGCCCTGACTGGACTGGAACTCACTGTGCACCTCAAGATAGCCTTGAATTAGCAATCATCTTGCATCAGCCTCCAGAGTGACTGATGACAGAACTACAGACTCTCACTGCCATGCCAGGCTCCTTATAGCTTGTTACTCTGTGATTTTTATCTAGCCTCAGTTTATAGATCTAAAGCACAGACCTTAGTTTCTTCCAAATGCCAAGAAAATAGGCAAAATAGACTTGTCTTGAGCAGACCCTTGAATGTATTAGCCACTTTGTCCCACGGTGACCAAAATACTTGAGAGAAACGGATTAAGAGGAGATATTTGGGCTCATGGTTGAGAGGGTTCAGTTCATTGAGAGGAGAGGAGAGGAGAGGAGAGGAGAGGAGAGGAGAGGAGAGGAGAAGAGAGCGTGTTAGAGAGGAACAGTTGATATCAGGGTGGGCTGAGAGCAGAGTAAGCAGACTGTTGGCTTACACACACACACACACACACAGAGAGAGAGAGAGAGAGAGAGAGAGAGAGAGAGAGAGAGAGAGATTCTTCATTAATTTCCTAACTGATTCTAAATCTAGTCTAAGCTGGAAGTGCAGGACTGAGTTGGAGAGCATGTGTGAGGTCTCCTTCCTGTCATGTGATCAGCACTCCCAGGCATTGGTAATACTGTAGCCACTTACAGCGAGCTTACTATATGTTGGCACAAGACTAAATAGGATAGACCCTGTGGTCATCCTCCTCTTCCTTCTCCCACCCCCAGCTGTGATATCCAGCAGAATATCCAGAAGAGAGGTGAGGTGATCACTGCCCCCCCCCTAATTATCCCACTTCCGTGAGAAAGCCCATGAAGGCCCATCACACTGAACCCACTTATTTTGGGGTCCACACCTCAGCGTGGGGTTCATAAGTGATGAACTTTACTCAGTCCGTGTCACAGCATTATTTTAATGAATCTTCTTTGTTATTGAAGATGATCTGGAAGATCAGGTAATGTATTCAAGGTCACAAAGCCAGTAAGAGGCGGAGTTGGGATTTGAAGAGTTGACCCTGGAACTTATTGAGAAATATGTTGTCTTGAATAGCAAGGCATTTTTCAGGGTGGTCGAGTTAATAGGAAGAGGGTGAACAATGAGAACCGTATTTGTCTTTTATCTTGAATTGTACAGTGATATAATACATTGATAGAAAATTATTATATTCAGGCGATGCAAAATGTACAGAGACTTCTTGTAACAATGATTTCAGTGTAGTGAGAAATATTCCTTTTTTTTTCTGGGCACAGTGGCTTTATTAGTGGGGCAGGATAGCATCAGCACTTAGGAATTAGCACTGGGGCCCTTCTTCTCATCAAAGGTGGGCACAACATTGACAAAGCACCCGTTGTACTGCCTTCGCCCCATGGCCTAGCCTGTCTTCTTCTTTTCCTGTTTGACCACCTGCAGAGTCTGTCCTCTCACTTTTCCAGCACGACCCAGGGAACCATGAACCTTACCTCCCAGCGTGCGATCAGCTTCTTCCAGAGTGGTCAAGGCCTCTACCCCACACTGGCCTAGGGTGGCCTCACATCCTCAGCAGTGAGTCTGCTAGAAGCACGACTTGATCTTCAGGGGCAATGCCTTCCAGTGAGACCACATGAGCTTCGGTGATCTGGGCGACCGTCTCCTGGCCGGTCCCCTCGAGGGTGTGCAGTTCCTGGGTGTAGATAAAGAGCTGCATGTTGGCTACTGACCTGTGGGTACTGCTGCTGCTGCGAAGATGGAGTCAAGAAAAGGCAAGAAATATCCCTAAACCCACAATTTTCATAAGGCACCCACAGAAATAGTAGAATAAAAAAGATAAAGAATGTAAGCCCGGTATTTAACTCCTGTCATCTCCTTCTCTGGGGTGAGACAGTGATGAGCAATAGCATAAGTTTGCAACCAACCTGGGGGTCTATCAGTGACTTCCAGACTGTCCCAGGCCCTAATTTAAAAAAAAAATATATATATATATAAAATTGTTAGTATATATATTATTAAAGTTGTTTTGAGGAAATTTTGAGAAGGCTGATATCAGCGAAGTGTTCAGATCAGTGCTTGTCATGTACTAAGCATGAAATGGGTCTTTCTGGGAAACAAAGATTGAAGAATAAGATACTCGACCTGTAAGGTCATCCAGGGGACAGTGTCTATCACTGCTTAGGCTTTAGAAAGTACCCCAGCCAAACCCCTAAAAGAATATGCACTTTCCTTTTTTTCCCTTTCCTTATTAGGAGTTCTGGCATTTTCTGAATCTATTAGTCACTATTGGAAAACACCCACTAAAATACTCAAGTTAACTATTGAAGTTCGCTGTTCATGTTCTCTCCAAATGAAAATGTTTAGATTTATTCTTCAAGAAAAAATGCACCAGAGCCTGGCAAGCAGCCTTAAAGTCAGGCTAGAGTGGCTAGTCCCTACAAGCTTCCGTGTTCCAGGTACGGTTTACTGTAGGACAGCAACATCTGAATTGAGTGTCTGGAGAACATGGTGTGATTTAGCAACATTGCCAGTTATATTACAGCGTGTTTGGAGAAGTTGCCCCCGGACCAGCTGTCACGGTTATTTCTTAAGAGTCTCCCAATATAAGCTTTTGCGAGGTCTCATGAGGACAGGATCTTTATCTAGGGCTCTCACCTCTGCAGGCTCAGGATAGGCACAGTCTACATCTTCACCAACTTCAGAAAGAGGAGAAATGGTTCATGCTATAGTCTGGTCTTTCTAGGAGTCCACAGTTATTATCACAGTTAAAGCCGTCCCTAAACAAACCTCCAAACCCCTCGATGTTACATGGGAACATTTTTCAAATAGGTTATGGCTAACAACTTGGTGATTATTATTCAAGCTGAATACGGTGACTATAAGCCTACTCCAGTATTGTGTCAAACTACATCCCCATCTTTGTGTCCTCTGGCAACGATAAAGCAGACGCCCAAGAGGACAGACGTGGGGCAGAGCAATTGTTCCCTCCAGTTGCTCTGACACAAATGCTTGTTTGGGTGGAGAGGACAGTGTGTTTGCTGCTGTAGACAAGCTCTTTTCTCTTTATAGTCTGTAGACTTTCTCGCTGAGCTAATGTTATTGATTACTTGTGAGGAGTCCTCAAGGCTGAACATGTGGGTTCCTGGACTTCCAAATAATCTCTGGTCAGAGGACAGAACAGTAGCCACCTACCTCTGATAGGATTGCTGCTTGGTGTTCTGATGAGCTTTCCTGGTCTGTTCTGGTTTGGATGCGGGGTGGGCATCTTTTCCCAGAAATTCTCAGATGGAAGGACAGTAGGACAGATGAGCTGTCTGTCATACAGAAGCACAGCTCTGAGTCTGACCTCTTTAAATGCAAGCAGCTAAAGAATGAAATTGCTTCTTCAGTGTTTAAAGCATCGTGCTGTTGCATGCATCCCTGTGCACAGTGTGAAACCATCCCGGGTAAGAAGCAGCATGGCCAATGAGCTTCTGATGTTCTGGCCTTTGTGTGACTGCAGCCCGAGCCGGCTGGGATCCTGACTAGCAGAAAGGCAGATGATACTCAGGAAAACAAAGACTGAAGGCAGCTGGGTTACCCACCTAACCAGCTCCATGAGTAGAATGCATGGGACACAGCAGGAATAGGACCCAGCGGGTGTCACACGTGACGGAGAGGCCTTCTTATGCCATATCATATGCTCCCGTTAACTGGCCCAGCACTTGCCAGCAGAGTGATATTGGGCATCACTGGTTTTTTTTGTTGTTGTTTTTTGTTTTGTTTTGTTTTTTTTGTTTTTTTGTTTTTTTGTTTTTTTTTTTGATTTTTAGGATTTGTTTTTTTTCGAGACAGGGTTTCTCTGCATAGCCCTGGCTGTCCTGGAACTCACTCTGTAGACCAGGCTGGCCTCAAACTCAGAAATCCGCCTACCTCTGCCTCCCAAGTGCTGGGATTACAGGTGTGCACCACCACCACCCGGCGGGCATCACTCGTATTTGCTTTTCTGGGCCACTCATTTCCCACTGCACAATGTAAACAATGAGATTACCTGTGCCCCCAAATTGTTATCAAGTCCAAATGATATATACATGTGACAAAGGTGTTGACCTGACCAAGAACAAGAACTCCATAAGCGTTAGACCTTACCATGTACAGGCCAGGCTTGTACTCAGCACGATGCATCGGGCTGGCTTTTCTGTAGCCCTCCTTAGGAAGGTCTGCTTAGGAGCATATCGTAGAAATGCACACGTGTGTAGGGAAAGCTTGTGACTCTTTCAGAAATGTCCTGAATAAGGGCCATATCTGTCACTAAGTGAGTGTGACTTATTTGGCAAATTTAGTATCATGAATAACAAAAATAATTTTTCTTATGTCCGACCTAACCTGGCAATAGTCATTTAATACCTTCCACCCTTACCTATTCATAATATAAGGCAATTTAAAAACACACAGCAGTGCATTAAAAAACCCAAACCCAAACCAAACCAAAAAACCTAGACCATCTGAAGAGCAACTCCTTTCTTGCATAAGAATATCTTGTCTTTAACTATCAGGTCAACCTGTATTAGGGGTTGGCAGATCTCTGAGTTCGAGGCCAGCCTGATCTATAGAGTAAGTTCCAGGACAGTCAGGTCTACACAGAGAAACCCTGTCTGGAAACAACAACAACAAAAATAGTTACCTGGGAATAACAGGACACATGTTTTCTATTTTCAGCACATAAATCTCAGCCAACAATTTTTTTCTAGAGAGCTAGCTGGTCTGGGTCAGGAAAATAGTCATTGCTATATTTTCAAGGACTCTAGATTTGTGTTTTAACCCAGGCCACTCACCCCCAACCCCCACAAAAAAAAAAAAAAGAAAAAGAAAAAAAGGAAAAGTTCCAGGAAGCCTTTGCGACAGTGTTTCTTTTGTAATTGGTCTGTGATTTGGTCTCAGAAAAGCACCCTTGGAGGTCTACACTCATCCTTTCAGAGGGTGTGTGTGTGTGTGTGTGTGTGTGTGTAAGGAACCAGAGTCTCACTGCGTAACTCAGTCTAGCCTCTGTGTCCTGAATGCTGGGACTGGAGGTATCTGACCATATCTATCTGGAAAGCTGAGTCCTTAATCTAGGGTTTGGTCAGTTCATACACTTGACCCATGAAGATAATTCAAACTAAAGTGAGATTTTACCTTCCTATTCACTTCCAATCTTATTTCTTCTTACTTGGAAGAGAAAACTTTTTAGAGCAAATCATTGTGAATAGTTCATAAGTAGAAAATAATAAGTTCTGAGTCAAAATACCAAAGTTCATAAGCAAGGAGAATATTAATAGAGAAAATTATCAAATTTGATCATAGGAAAGAAGCTTGGCATTTGGGCCCTGCCTTTCAGCAGCTCACAGTGGGATCTTCAGTTTAACTTACTTTCTTGGTTAGGGACTTGAGAAACTTTAGTATTTCAAATATGATAGGACAACCTTAAGGGCATTTCTCCTGTGTCTGTCAAGCACTGAATAAAGTGATTGGCAGTTGTCTTGAGCAGCTGATTGGTGAGACAGAGCACCGGCCATTGCCAGCCTGGTTCTCTTGACTTGCCTGCCCCTGTTGCTTTCGTGGCCTTAACTAGCCAGCTCAGTGCACGCTTCCCTTTTCTTTGTGCCCAGCATATTTGACTCTTTTCTTTCTCTGTGAAATCAAGCAATGTAGAGAGTACTCAGATCTAAAAGAAAACGTTAAAGATGTTTTAAAACTCGAGGGTGGAAGCTCATTGTGTCCTGAGTCTCCACTCCCTATAATATCTACCCCCAAAGTTTGGCTTCCTGCTCCTACGGGTCATCTGCCTCTCAGCCAGTGACTCTGAAACCCAGAATTCTGCCTACCAGATATCCTGTCTATTCTACCCTTTCCTATGGGGCATAGGTTTGTTTGTTTTTTTAATCAACAGGTGATGCATCTATATAGTACACAAGATATTCTCTCTATATCAAACCCACTCCTACCTATGGAATTTAAACACCACAGATGGATTGTGTTTGTTAATTTATTGTGGCCTTTTTGGAGAGTCATGAGACATTGTAATATCTTTATTCCCCCAACTACCAAGTACTAATTTGTTTTATCTCTTTGAGGCTGATATTAGGCCCACTGAAGAGATCATATAGTAGGGCCATTAAGACAGTCTAAACTGCTTGTGGGTTCCATGTGTGGTCACCCTTTTAACCTTGTGCCAGCCTTTCTAAAACTGCCCTGTTCTGAGAGACCTGGCCTTACCCTTTTGTCTAGAAGACAGGCACGGGAGATGGGAATGGTCAATCCAGCTGGGAGATTCAGGCTCTCTGCAGTCCTTCCTCACCTCTACTATGCTCAACATTAGATCCTTCCTCTTCTCAGATTGCAATGACTAATGACACTACAACTCCATTTGCCAAGTCTGAGTTATCCCAGAAAGAATAGTCCTTGGGGACTTCAGTGGGCCAGTCAGTCGCAAGCTCCAGGCTCTGGGAAAAGTTCCCTTCCAATTTTCTTCCCTGACTATCTGTATAGAAACTTCTAGTTGTCTCTGCAGATTTTGGTTGGGTGAATATGAATATGAGAACATGTTTCCTTCACCTCCCACTACTTTACACACACACACACACACACACACACACACACACACACACAGAGAGAGAGAGAGAGAGAGAGAGAGAGAGAGAGAGAGAGAGAGAGAGGAGCCAATTCTCAGAGACTAATAATCTAAAGGTACAGCCCCCTTTCTTAACTGCATGCATCTACTCACGTTGCTGTGCCCACAGGGAGCTAGGCTTTCCAATTGTGTGTGCACAGTGCTTTCAGGCCTCTCTCCTCCAGCTCCTACTGTGAAGATCACCATAGAACAGCTTGGCCAACAGCAGAACCCTCCACCTCACCTGAGCTCAGAACTTAAAGCTTTCTTTCTCTGGGGCCTTTATTTCCTTCACTGAACTCAAGTGGAAGAGTGGTGGCTGAGGCCATAGAGTCCTCCCATCCAGAGATCCCCAGGGAGACACGGCAGACAATGGTTCTGGGAAAAAGCTGTTCAGTTCGTCATATAGGTTTCAAAATCTGGAACTCTGATTTATTAGGACGGGATGTGTATTTTTTCTAAATATAAAAATATAAAGTTCACTTAATCCATGGGATAAGGTTTTATATCAATCTCAGGTCAGTAGCCAAGATTCAAGAAGACATACCTGTGTTGAAACGGGTACGCTGACTATAGGCAGAGGCTCCATACAGATGCCCTCTGCTTCTAGGTCTAGAAGAGACAGCAGAGTAGGCCTAACTGAACATTGTCATCCTGTACCAAGGAGTGTAGTCCACATGCATCATGCATCTTAGCTTGTCCAAGGCCAGCCAGATAAAAGGAAAAGGGCAGAGCTTATCCCCAAGAGCTCACCTCCGAGAGCTCACCTGCAAGAGATCACCTCTAAAAGCTCACCCCAAGAGCTCACCCCCAAAAGATTATCCCCAAGAGATCACCCCCCCAAGAGATCATCCTAAGAGATCACCCCAAGAACTCACCCCAAGAGATCATCCCTAAGAGCTCACCCCAAGAGATCACCCCCAAGGCCCTTTGAGTCCAGCAAGCATGGGGTTTCCCTTGATTCCTTTCTATTTCTTTATTGTCAAGCTGGAATTCTGCCTTTCATATCTGCTACTGAGATGTGTCAAATCTGACAGCAGAGAAACCTGAAAGGTCTGTCTGGCTCCAACTTTTCAATAAAAAAGGGCAGGGTACATTTTGGGGGGAGGAGAGGGAGGGGTCCTGAATGTGAGTGGGGACAAGGAGAGGCAGTAGAGGAGGCCTAGCCACTCTGGAGATCTTTCATACATTTCCCGGAGCCTCCAAGTAAGAACCCTAAAGCATCTTCCCAGGATTGCCACATGACCAAAATGGAAACTAAGAAAGGAAAAAAGGAAGCTAAGGGTGAAGGTTTCCCTTTCCATCTTGAGTTCCTCTTCTAGCACAGGAAGCAGAAGAAACAAGACTGAATGACATCAGAGTCTCTGGTTAAAGGGGAGACAGAAATGGAGGGTGTCTGGGGTGGAAAGAAGCTGGATGTGCTTGGTGCAGAAGATGCAACCAGGGCGTCCTGCCTGACACCCAAGGAAAGCGCTGTACCAATGTGGTCTCAGTTGCAGAGTTGAACCTCAAAGTCATCTGCAACTTGACCTAATTCAATTAAAACCAATTTTATAAGCCAGATAAGTGCAGTGGGAATAGATAATTCAATGAAGATCTTATTTTCAAGTGTCTTACATACCAGGGAAAGATGCTCAGTAGTCTACAAACTACCAAGGCAGAATGTAACTGTGCTGCTAAAGAGAGAAACACAGTTCTCTGGGAGACCTGGGGCTCCAACTACAGATGAGCTCTTGGCCAGCATGGAGTTACTGCAGAAGGTTTAGAGAAGACAGAAGTGAAATGTGTGTGTTAGGGAATGGGTGGGACATAGGGAATTGGGGAGATGTTGGGTGAGAAAGAGGTTATCAAATAACTGTAGAAGCAGCTTTCTAACTACTATTTGTGATTTCTGAGGTCACTTTTCAATTTTGGTCTATGCATTTGAACTCCTAGTTTTCATGAGATCTTCCTTTTATTCTCAGACTTGTATTTAAAAGTAACAAGTTGTTTTTCTCAGTTGGGTAGTAGAGCAAAACAAAACAAAACAAAACAAAACAGCAAAAACCAGCCAAGCAAACAGAACCAGATTGGATTGAACGTTCAAGGTTTTGAAGACAAGTGTAACTGTTAGTGACATAACCCCAAATTGAAAATGGAGGACTAATGGGTGACTGGAACTAACCTCTTCCTTTTGAACTACCAGGAATTACAAGTGTATGCTTGGTCTTTGGAACATGATAACAGTGGCAATTTGCTAAGTAGCCGATACCTTGATATCGAGTCCCTAGAATTTCTAAGGAAAACAACACAGGAACTATCAACTTAAATCATGGGCTCCTGAATTTTTGTGTTATTCTATTACTTCCTGTTAAGTGGGTCTAGAAGTACTTCCTAAACCCCTTCAAAGGGGATTTTGTATGGAAGAAACAGCTAATAGATCATTAAAAATCTATTTTCTTTCCTTATGGAGCTACAGCTAAGACGTAGCTTCCAAGACAGTAGCTACAGAGGCAGGGCATACCTCCCCAACCCAGATGATCATGTAAATGTGATGGGAGGACTTCTTAGATGAGACTGGGACATCTTCATTTCCTCTTCCCCATCTGCTGACTAGCTGCAGGTGGCAGAACCACTCAGTGGAAATAGCATAGATTTTCAAACAGGCATAAGGAGAAAGGCCGTTTACCCACCAGAAGCAATGGCAGAGAACTATGCGTGAGAAGTAAAATTACATGGTTTGGTAGATCCCATTCTTCTTCTCAGCCACCTGCTCCCAGAACAGTTACGGGCCTCTTCTGTAGTGAGCCTCCCTAAGGGAAGAATACACTCCCATCCACAGATAAGCCTTGCCCATATGACTTGCTTGGCTACTGGACTGTGAACAGAAGTTGTAGAGATGGATTCAGGAAACCTTAAGGGTGATTACACAACTCTACCTTTGTTCTTTTCCTTGTTCTAAAGGCAGCCTGTTCAGTCACGGGTGTTCTTCTTCAGCCTAGATCCCAGATGAGGAAGACAGTTGGAGAAGAACTGTAGCTGCTGACCCCTAGGACAATGTAGATGATGAGGAAAAAGAAGCATTGCTGTTTATGGAGGAACAGAAATGACAGCTGACCGCTGTGCTAATTCACTGCTGTTCTTTCTCTTTTCGACAGGCTCTCACTCTACGTCCGTACTACTCTTAAAATTGCTTTGTAGTCTACGATGGCCTAGGACTTGATCCCCCAGACTTAGCTTCTCAAGTGGTGGGATTACAGCCATGCATTATCATACCTGGACTTGACATGTTGATCATTATCCTAGATAGCATATAATTTACCCTGTCTATGAGACTATGAAATTGGAAGAACTAAGTGTGTGGCAAACCAAAGAGTGGGAAAGAGTGAATCAGAGATCATAAGATGATTTTTTTTAAACTAGAATTAAACACAAATTAATGAAATTAAGTCCTATTAATATAATTAAAAATCATAAGCTGAAGTTGTAAACTAACACATTAGATAATAATCATTAAGTTAATGGGCTACCCTCTGGCTCCACTAAGATACAAGAGAGGGGAACTAACGCTGGAGATAGAGCACTTCCCCTAACAATGCCTGTATTACTTCTCTCATTTTGGCTGATGATTGAGGGATATACTGTAGCAAGGCAGCTCCACAGAAGCACTAATGTGTACACTTGTTAACATGTCCCTGAACCAGGAGGCAGAGGGAGACTCTCACCTTTGCCCCCGTGGTTCTATGACCTACATCTGCCGGCTAGCCCTGATGTCCTACTCCCACCTCAGTAAGCAGCACCAACAGCTGGAGACCAAACACAGAAACCTGCGTGAGTCTCTGGTGGACATTTCACCCTCAAATCATCACAATCCATATGTCCCTACAAGCCCAGAACAGCCCACCCTGCCTTAGCCCTCTTGTTTCTGGAATGTCAGAAGAGCAGGTACCAAAAGCATGTACACGGGCCAAATACAAAACTAGATAATGAAATGTCTTTTAGCATGAGGCCAAATGCTCTCTATGTAATCTTTGAGGAAAGGGATAAGGACATTGGAAGTCTATGGCCCTTGGAGATGGCATACCTGGTTGGGAGCCTGGGGAAAAGTCGTGGGCTAGAGTGGAAAGGAAAGTTTGCAAGGATTTTCTCAAGAATGTACCCAGCTAATACCTGGACATCTCACAATTTTCTTGATCAAACAGGATAATGATGAGAAAGGAATGAGAAATCACAAAATATAAAATGTCATAAGAAAAAAATTAAAGATATACTTTAGTATGTTAGAAACAAGTCTTCATATTTTTTCTTTACCTCATTACAATGAGTGAATTTATAAACAATGACTTTATGGGAAATGTTATTTACTTAGTTAATTGTTCATATGATAGAGAATAAAAGGTTCTAGGTGACATCTGACTGTGTTACAGAAGACATTAGGTTGCAACCATTAGTTCTCTCATTCCCAATATCTCTACCTCAGGGATGGAGAGTCTTGTATTTGGTACTACATGCTGTTCAGCTTTAAACACTAACAACAACTAGTTGGCTCTATTGTAGTAGACTTCTGCTGAGTCTCCATTGGATGACGCTGACTATGCATTCAGCATTCCCCACTCAGCAGATACCCCCATCCCATTTTTTTCTGTTATAGTAGCCTGATATTTTGCTTTTTAAGATTTCAGTTAACTCATGGTCAGTCATGTCCTGAAAATATTAAAAGGAAGCTTCTAGATGATAGGAAACCATAAGTTTCATTCTGCATGCTATTCCAAAATATGTCATGGAATCTTGAGTCAACGACATTCTGTCTTTTCTAGAACATGAATCAGCTCTCTGTGAGCCAGCATGTCCATGCTGTGTAGGCTACCCTCCTATGAGTCACTTGGCACCTGACTTGTTTATTTGCTTGTGATACTATGAGGTAACCACAGTGTCTGTGGGCTATCACAGGCAGTTTTGAGCATCTGTTGTAGGTCTGCATGCATGTACCTCTCAGATAAGGGAACATTACTGTACTTTAACTTGGCAGCTTCTTGTGATCTGAATGGATATTTTCTAAACAGGGAAGGTGGGGGTGACAAGTTCATGGCTTAAGTCTTCACCACAGGCTGCACTAACATCATATTAGCTGCATCCCTGAGCAACATTAGTTATTCTCAATACAAACTATCTGGTGAGCAGCTTCACGGATAATGGTCCAGTAATCTAAACACCTGCGTTTAATTAAGAAATTAAATGTGTGACAACTAGGAAGTTGGTATATGGTGTGAGTTGGTTGTAACCTTGGCAGCAGTATATAAGACAGTATGCCCTTGGCAATGGACAGAGCCAGGAACCACCCTGTGTGTTGCTTAGTGCTGTAATGCCGTGACATACCACAGGAGGGATGACCATTAGGCAATACTTGCTGCCTCTTCCTTCACCTAAAAAGGTGGTTGACAAAAATCACCTGGTTAATAGCAAAAATGCATGAAAAAAATTTTAAAATACAACAGCAAACTATTTGTTTTCTATAACATGGTACAGGTACCAGGACTCAAACTTTGCATTTGTTGAAAATGTTTATATTTGTATTACTATTAATCTTAGGTCAAGTTTTTTTGTTTTCCCTGAAGAACAGACTGGAGTGGATGAGGAAAGTGGCTGAGCAGGCAGCCCCCAGGGTGACAAAATGCCCAGCAGGGAGACAGGAAACTAAATACTGATCTTTGTTCTTTCCAAGAGGATTCTTGTGTTTCTAAGACATTATGGCCATGGTGCAAGGGCTCATCTGACCTGCCACTCATCTGTGGTCCTCTCAGCACAGAGAGAACACTGTGTCTGTGTCTTCTAAGGTAAATCTTTATGGTGAGAACATCCCTCTTTCTGTGTTATGTGAGATAGAGAAAGCCTGGAGGACTCTGAGGTAACAAAGGAAACTGGCTTCAAAGATAGGACACAACTTAGATGCACAGCTCTGTCTTGGGAAGCATTCAGAACTGAGTGACTTAGGGCTAAATTCTTAGTTTTGCTTCAAATTTTAGCCACGGCACAGGTTGACTACTTCTTTTCCTCCCCTTTGAAACAAATTCCAAAAAAGTGAAGATATTTAAAAGCATCCATTCTCCTTTCTTCCTTCCTTCATCTACTGGTTCATTTGCTTAATGGATACTTACTGAGCGGCCCTTTATGCCAGGGACTGTGGTAGAAGCTGAGGATTCAGAGACAGACAGACAAACAGACAGACAGACAATTCCCGCTCCTATGGAGCTCATGTTATAATCGGAAAGACTGACCCAACCCACTCCTAGATGGCATGCTGAGAAACAAATTAATCAAATACTTGCCAGATGGTCTAAGCAGTCGGAAGTAAACAGAGAAAGGACTGAGCCAGAGAAGGAACAAGAAGAAGTGAGATTGTTAGGAGGACAAAGTGACATTTAAACACACATTCAGCCTTAAAGGACGTGCCCTGTCACCACTGAAAGTATGGACATGAACAGGCCTCATGTTTGGGCAGGCAATCTTGGAGCCAGAGTCCACTGGACAGAGCTTACTTTTCTGGAAACAAAATTCTTTTCTGCAGGACATGGGGTTGTGACTTAACTAGCTTGGTAGCCATAAAATTATTTCAAAGTCAAAACATGGTATCTGTTGTCCGGTTGCCGGTGACAGCAAAATGTTCTATTTCATTTGGCAATGCTGACTAATTGGTAACCAGCCTGCTCTGTTTGTTTTGTTTGCTTGTTTGGTTTTTTACCTAATCTCTCTCTCTCTCTCTCTCTCTCTCTCTCTCTCTCTCTCTCTCTCACACACACACACACACACACACACACACACACACACATTCACACGTACACGCACACGCACTATAAAATACATAAATACACACACACACACAGTGGTATTTTCAGGACAAACATCTAGATTGTTGTATCTGCAAGGTGCTAGTATTTTCAATATTTCCTCTACCTAGACCTCAGCACCACTTGAAAACTGTCTACAAGGTCCTTACTCAGGAAGGGGTGTCCCTTGGAACCATGCCTACAACGTGTCTCACTTTGTTGGACATCAACAGCACCATGTTTAGCTTCTCACACCCTTCTGCAGGACAATGCTATCAGTCTTGACAAGGCGTCTAAGACTATGCCCTGGGTTAATGGGAGCTATTAGAGATACCTGCTGTGGGCATGGGGTGGAATCACATACTGTCATCTTAGTATTAGCATTAGGCTAAGGAAGTAGCCGCTAGATTTCTCCATTGTATAAATATAGCCCCCTCCCCTTTGTAATTATGAAATACTCTGGGGCTGATTTTTTGAGACCACATGCTTTTCTTGTTTTCCAACATTTTGCTGCCATAGGAACAACTCAGCCTGGTGAGGCTCCACCAACATGCCGGTGCCAGCCATTAGCACATGACATGGAGTCTGAGGGGCTCAGGCTCTATGAAAATATAGGTGTTATCTAGACGTTGTATCTGATTAAGGGCATTTAATAATAAATCTTTCATTAAAAACTGTTATCTTGTGGGAAATAGACTCCCCTTGATGTGGCCAAAGAGTAAATAGTGCTAAATAAGCCAATCACTGCTATTATTATTCCAAAGGAATGGGTAACTGTTAGGGTCAGGTTTCTTGCCTCCCAAATATTCTTAACTCAGTGTTGGTCCTGCTTCCTTTGTCTTTCATCTTTCAATACTAAGGAAGTATTACTAACAGAAGACTCTGTGGGAGGCATGGGTAATCAAATCTTCCTTAGAACCATCAACTATAACTCTAGATTGGGCAGATTAATGTTGGATTTTATTTTTAAAAGCTACAGTGTGGAAGCTTTCATATGAATGTAATCTCTGTTATTGAGTCTAAACACGAGGACCTGTCCTGTAGATTTCCTGCTGTGATATAGTCCATGGGGTAATTGAATTAGGGTAATAGGGTTGAAACATTTTGTAATTTAATGAGTTTGTGGATTTCTTATTCCCAGAATTATAAAAGAACCTCTGTGAATGTCAAATTCAGTAATTATCACACTGAACAGAATTTGGCTCTATTTAACCAACTGGCAGACTCTGTAGATAACAACATGATTTGATATTTATAAAAAGCCTACCCCATACCCCCACTCTTAGAAACAGAAATTCATTAAGTTTAAAGGTTCTCACAATTTTGTGAAGAAAGTCACTTTTCTGGAACTTTCTAAAGTCTCTAAATTAGACATTTAAAAAAAGAGAGGGCATTTTTTAAAAATTGAATATATGCTTCATTTTCATTTCAAATATTATATGCTTTCCTGGTTCCCCCCTCCCAGAAAACCCTCAACCCACCCTCCTTCCTCCTGCCTCCAAGAAGATGCCCCTCCACCCAACCCACTCCCACTTACCACCCCCCTTCCCCAATTTCCCCATGCTGGGACATCTATCTTCATAGGACCAAGGACCTCTCCTCTCACTGACACCATCAAGGCATTCCTCTGCCACAAATGCAGCTGGAACCATGTGTACCCCTGGGTTGATGGCTTAGTCCCTGGGAGCCCGGGGGGGGGGGGCGGTCTGGTTGACCAACATTGTCATTCTTCCCATGGGGCTGCAAACCCCTTCAGCTCCCCCAGTCCTCCCGCCAACTTCTCCACTGGGGACCCCGTGCTCAGTCCAACGGTTGGCTACTAGCATCTGCCAAGAGAGGCCATTTTTGAAATATAATCCTTCATCTTTCCCTGAATTACGGTGGCTGGTTATGGCCCAAGACACTAACTGGCTTGCATTTGATGGAAATTAATGGAGGATGAAGATGATGATAAAATGCGAAGTCTCTTTGGTGTTAAGAGTAATAAACAACTGAATTCAGGGGAGGGAGATGAAGTCAGGATGTGGCAGAGCTGAGGTGTGAGATTCTGGCATTGGGTACACATGTGGGTGGATTTGGAGTAGAAACACAGACGCATTGGTTTTTGCCACTCCTTGCACTTTTCCCTAGTAGTACTGTTGCCAAATGTACAAAGAAAGAGCAATAGCCACCTTTATATACAAGGTACTTATAAAGATATTTCAGTCTGGCCAGCAGCTCCAGAAAAGGACAACTATTATATTCCCTCCTTGAAGGATGAAGACCCATGGGACCAGAGAGTTTACATCTCAGTCAACATCCTACAGAGTAACCTGGCCAGAAGACACAAAAACAGCATGGCCTTAGGGTCTGAAACCATAGACAGGCGACCTGGCCCCCAAACTGCACTGTCTTGCCACTGAGGGCCAGGAAGGAGAGTTAGAGCCCTCCTCTCAGGGAGACAGATGAAAGCGTTGTTTGAACAGCACGATGTCTCCTGTGAGGCAGCTCCTGGGCTATAGCAGATCCAGGCAGAACATGCAGATCCTTCCATCCCAAGTTCTGCATCTAGCCAGTGAGTGCTGCTCTTCTCACCAACATGAAAAGCAAATGACATCCACTCTGTCAGAGGGAACTCACTCAACCCTTGTTCTGCGACTCTCCCTCGGGCCAAAATTCCTGGCAGAGAAAATGAAGGCGGGATAATAACCCTTACAGACACGTCGGAAGATGAAACAGCTTCTCATCTGAGCCATAATCTCACCCCCCCCCCCCTTAGAGCCTCCACAAACCACTCCAGACTGACAGGACTGTAGTCTCTAAGGCGCACAGGCTTTCTCTTTTCCACTTGAGTCTCGAGTCTCCTTTGCTTTCTAAGCTGACGTCAGATGCTGAGGGGAGATTCAGCCTATAGTGCCAGGTGAGGTTTTACTCAAACCTAACATGGAGACTGGAGATCTGAAGGAAAAGCAACGTGCTCAGCTGGTTTACCTCTGAAGCAGTTTCATAAAAACACAACCCAACTAAAAAGTCTACTTTATAGTAAAAAAAAAGACCCTAAAAGAAGCCACGCATTGTCTCTTACTTTTTTATACGATGTGTGGCTGTTCCTCTGGGCCAGCCTGGGACAGTCTTGGTTCATACCTGCTTTCCCAGTATAATCATAAATAACATCCTATTTCACCCTGTTTTCAGCACAAACAGGGAAAGTGCAGAGACATGGACTGGCATCCATCTTTGTTTTAAAATCATCCTGTCACTCCTGTCACTCTATATCAATTTAAATAAGTAAGGGTAACATTTGGTTTTGTATTATTTTCTTTTAAAAAGAAAGTCTCTGTAGGGAAGATAACTAAATGGACGATGTGATTTAAGAAACCAAGAGACTGTTGCAGTAAACAGAGATCACCGCATAGACTGGGGACTTAAAGCAATAGGCAGACTAGGACACAGGGAACCTTCTGAGCAGGGCAAGCATCAGGCAGAGCTGCCAAAGCAATGGGAAGAGACTTTGATGTCCAAAGCCTCGAGGATGAGGGGTCTCTCACAGTGGTACAGCATTTGCCTTTGTGTGTGTGTGTGTGTGTGTGTTTGTGTGTGTGTGTGTGAGAGAGAGAGAGAGAGAGAGAGAGGGAGAGAGAGAGAGAGAGAGAGAGAGAGAGAGAGAGAGAGAGAGAGAGAGAGATGCCCAAGTTCACACTCAGTGCTGCTGAAAAGCAGGGAAATGGACAGAGAAGGACACTATGGCTCAAGGTTGCCTGGACGATTCTATTTGGACAGGGGCTCGGAAGGCCCCACCCCTCTCTGGAGACTCTTGTCAGTTAATGGTTGGTTTAGGAAAGGGGAGTCATTTTCTTTATTGCCACAGTCACTGGCAGATTGCCCATGTTTCAGTAATACCCTGTCTATGCTCGTGCAGCCAACCCTGACTCAGTGAATCCCAGAATCAGACATGAATTGGGCACAGTGGTGTATGACTTTAATGCCAGCACTCTGGGAATCGAGGCAGGTGCATCTTTCTAAGTTCCAGGCCAGCCTGGTCTATATAGCCAGTTCCAGGACAGCAGAGATCCTGTCTCAAATAAATATAGACATGAAAATAGCAGGGGGACATGCTGAGAAGAGAGGTTTTAGCAGGAGGGAAGGGGGAGAGAGAGTAACGGATGGGTGGGAAACATAACCAAAACTCATTATGCATGTGTATTAAGTTATCAAAGAATAAAGTAATGTAGACGGGAAAATAGAGCCCCTAATGCCAACTTCTGCTTGATCCCCTGGTCTCTTCCTGATTCTTTTGTTTTGCTTTGTTTTGAGACTGATCTGATTGGCCTGGAACTCCATGACCTTGAGTGTGGCCACATCCAGGGTTGTTTTTGTTTGTTTGTTTGCTTGTTTGTTTGGTTTTTTGTTGTTGTTTTGTTTTGTTTTTGTGTGGTACAGGAGTTAGAGCCTAAGCCTTTGTGCCCGTTAGGCACACACTCCAATAAAGCTACACCTCTGGCCTTCCTTTGCTTTCTTCAAATTAAATTTTTATCATTAGTCTTTCAGTTGTGTGTGTATGGTTCTGTTTGTGTGTGTGTGAGTGTAGATGCTTTCAGAAGTGAAAGGCCATTGGAACTCCTGGAGTGTAGGGGGGGGGGTGGGGAGGGTTGTGAGCTAACTGATTCGGGTGTCGGGAACTGAACTCAGGTCCTCTAGAAGAGCAGTCTGCACTCTTAACTGCCCAGCCACCTTTCCAGACTCTGGGGTTTTGTTAATGTTATACAAATCTTACTTGGTAGGCCTGGATGGTCTTGAACTCACAACAGTCCGGACACCTGTCACTGTTTCTCAAAGGCTGGGGTTATGGTAAGAACCACCACACCCCAGTCTCTACCCCCTTTCTAAAGGAACTAATTGTTTTCTTTTGAAAACTTATTATAGTGAGAAGTTAATTTTTTTTTAAACCAAATCCATCCAACTCCTCTCATAGCCCAAAGAGCTTTTCTTTCCCAGGGTCGTACACTTTTTCTTCACTGAGTCTCCACAGTGGCAGGTGTGCAGGGGTGTAGACTGCCCACTGGGACGCGGGCAGCTTATCAAGGGCTGCACTTGAAGAAAACTCCTTCCTAGCAGCCATTGCTTGCCAATAGCTCCTCAGTGGGTTGGAATGAAGACTCCTTGGTTTTTGTTTTAAAGCTAACTGTGGCATGCTTTGTGAAAGGCTTCTGTCTGCAGAACTTCTAATAACACATCATTTTGTGTACACTGCTGAATATGTATATGTGCATATTTTGATGTTGACGGCGAGCTATTTTTAGTTTCCTTTTTGGTATGTTTGGAGAAACTCCGAACTGTTGCTATGCTGCTATGGGAACAGTATCCATGTACACTGACATGTTTACAGTTGTTTAAAACACTATAAACTTCCCAGGGCAAAGGCAAACGGCTTTCTCCCATCAGGTTGCCCCGTGCTTTCCTTTTATTATTAGTTTATTACTCTCAGGTCCATGTTGGAGTCTGTTTAAACCCAATCCATTTGCATCTGTGTCTGTACCAAAGGCTTCCCCCTCAGACATACATCATTCCTTAATTAATTTTACATCTATAACATTTTTGCAGAAGACAAATTTTAAAATGTCCTCCTGAAATCAGAAATATGTGTTCTTGTTAGGAGTTGAAAATTGAAGACCTCAGAGGTTTCCAGGAAAGAAATAGAAATGGCACCCCTTGAGGATATATTGACTTTCTACAAAGTTTAGGAGTGGGGGTCTGAAAGGGAAATTAAGTCTGATCATAATAATCCTTCTTGGTCATATAGGCTGAATTTAAAGACTATTCTAACCACCAGGAAGATGCAGACTAGAAACTTCCCGTCTTTTCTAATTAGGGACAATTAGGTATCTGAGAATCTTTTCAATTTTTTTGAAAATCAATTCTAATAGAAACTTAGAAATTAGCCAGCAGTAATGATGCACACTTTTAATCCCAGCACTCAGGAGGCAGAGGTACGTAGATTTCTGAGTTCGAGGCCAGAGGCCAGGTCTGGTCTACAGAGTAAGTTCTAGGGCAGTCAGAGGTACAAAGAGAAACCCAGTCTCAAAAAAAAAAATAATAAAAAATAAAAAAAAAGGTGAATGAAGAATGAGATCAATGCCTGAAGACATCAAAGTAGTGGTCTTCCCAGTGTTAAAGCACGTGAAACTGAAATTAGAATCCATCTCCACCAACTACAGAATGGTTAGGTGTAGTGACATAAAAGGACACATGTGCTCCAACAGAGCACACTTTCTTACTGTTCTTCGTTAAGACATTCTTTCCTACCTTTAAGATCTGTTTGCATAAGTATTTAGTAAGATAAGTTTGGATTGCTATAAGGAAGTCTGCTGGTATTTCTCTTCTACCAAACTCTCATTTTTTTTTATCATCTTGCTGAAACAGCCATCTAAGTCACACAGAGAAGAAAAGTCCAGCTTTGGGGATGTTAAGGTGTAATTCCAGCACTCTGGAGCCTGAGGTGGGAGGCCTGACAAGAATTCCAGGCCAGCCTGGGTTGCATAGTGGGTTTGAGGCAGCCTGGGCTCTGTAGCAAGACACTGTCTCTAACAATCAAAACAAAAAGAAACAACAAAACCACTTCTCCCAACCTCTACCTCCCCCCTCATCCTTCTCATACAACAAAATGCCAACTAGAAGCATGGTTTATACTCCAAAATGGGCATGATTTATGAGCCCCAGCAGCCGTCCTGACCAGAGTGTGTGTCTGTCTTGCATGTGTAGATTGGGGATTGAAATGGCCAGGACCCTTCCCCAAAGCATTTTTGCAGCTTCTCTGTGCCCACTCAGCTGTGGACATATTATTCTAAATCCTCCATAATCGTAGATCTGCACGTGAGTCTTTCTTCCTCTTCCTCCTCTTCCTCCTCCTCCTCCTCCTCCTCCTCCTCCTCCTCCTCCTCCTCCTCCTTCTCCTCCTCCTCCTCTTCCTCCTCCTCCAATTCTCCTCCTTCTCCTCCTCTTCTCTCCTCTTCCTCCTCTTCTAATTCTCCTTCTCCTCTTCTTCCTTCCCCTCCTCTTCCTTCCTCCTCCTCGCCCCTTTCCTCCTCCTCCCCCCTTCTTCTTCTTCCCTTGTGGAAAGGATTCCTCTCTGCCCACCTGGAGCTTAACTGCAGTTAAGAATGTGACCACAAGGTCACATTTAGATTAGAACCCAGTAAAACCTGATGAGCCTGCTTAGCAGGACAAGGGGGGGGGGGCACTCACAGGTTCAGCTGTGGCTGCTTTCCACTGGAGTGGGTGTGGGCGGGGGTGGGGGTCACGGGAGTGCCTAACAGGAAGTGAATCTGGCTCGGGCTCAGGCCAAAGCCAGGAGACCCAGGCATTAATTCCCCGGGGTAACCAGCAGGATGGGGATGTGAGGGATTGGCTGTGCCCTCCCCCCCCCCGCGCCCCTCCCGCGCCTCCCCCCCCCCCGCCGCGCCCCCGCTCCGCGCTCCCCGCTCCCCGCTCCAGCAGCTGCTAATTGGCTTTCTCATCCAGATTCTCTTCACAAGCTGCTTTCCATCTCCATTCTGTCTCTGAGGGAATTTCCCAAACTAACCTTCGCTAAGCTTTCTTGAGGGACTGTTTGTGAGGGCAGGTGGAGGAATTTCCCGCCTTCTGACCACAGTGTGGCCTGGAGAGATTTACTGCTGATCTCCATTTGGGGGGTTTTCTCTTCGGCTCACCACGACTTCCTGTTTCCCAACCATCTCTGCTCTCTGGGAACTAGAGAGTCTTCAAAGGGACAGACAACTTTCAGCAGAGGGAAAATGAATGTGTATATAGTACAGTGATGCCCGCCTCCGCCCTACTCCTAGTTCTGGGCCACTGTGACACTGAATTTGAAAACCAGGCCCAGAAACCTTGCTGAGAGATTTGGGTGGATAACACTGAAAAGTACAGAAGTATTTGGAATATACCTTGTTATTCGTGAGATCTAGAAAGGATTGTTTCATAGCTTTGTGGCTCCTGATCTAAGATAGATAGAAATGCCTTTGTTAAGAGAAACCACTAGGAGCTGGAGAGACTAGAAACTGAGAGCCAGTGCTCTCCTAGAGGATTGGCGTTTGGCTCCAATTTGCAAAGGTCATCTACTCACACCCCGCTGAAAGTCTAGCTTCGGGACAAACGAGGTCCTGGCTTTTACAACATGCACGTATGTGCACATACCCACATACACATAATTAAACATAAAATAAAAAGCGCTGGGGATGAAACTCAGATGTCACAAAGGCTAGGCAAGCACCTGGGGCCAGTGCACATGCCACGCCCGTGCACATATCACGCCCTCGATGCCTCTTTCTCTTTCACTTAATAACAGGGTGCTGCCACTCAGGGAGTGCCCCAGTGCGACAAGCATGGTGCCAGGGAGTTTGCATCCACTTCCCATTTGATTCTGGTAAAAGTCCGGAGAAGTCGGCCTTATCAGACCTAGGTAACCAGCCAGGGGGCGGCTAGCTGTACCTAGGAGGAGTCCTGGGGAAGGTGCTGAGAACATTACACTTTACACCAGTCAAACCACCTAACTAGTTCTTTCTTTCTCCTGGAGAACGTTTCCATTTAACCCTACTTGTTACCCTAGCTTTATTAATTTTATCAAGGTCCTTAGAATTAATTCCCTAAGGGCAGGTCCAGCCTTTCTCTGGCCCTGCACTGAGGGGGTTTAATTAATCCTCTGGAAACTGTGTTCTGCAATTGACCCATGTCCCTGACTCTTAACTGCCTTTAAACAAGCCAGATTAAAGTCTGCCCCTGTGTGTGTGTGTGTGTGTGTGTGTATGCATGTGTGCATGGGCATGTGTGTGCATGTTGTGTATACATGCATATGTGCACACTCCCACATGTACGTGTGTGCTCTTGTGGTCTGCGTCCTTGGGAGGATAGATTATCAGCAACAGGTGACCTTTGCAAAGAACTGCAAGCATTTTCAGTTCCACCAGAGGAGGAACCAGCATATGAGGTGCTGGAGGCCACCCCGGAGTGAGGAGCATGGTCCATTCTGGGGACTGAACCCAGGGTCTTGTCCATGCTAGCTAAATACTCTACACTGTCATATGTAAGCCCAAGCCTTATTTTATTTTATGGAGACAGGGTAGCAGGTGGCCTAGGCAGGTCAAGAACTTGCTATGTAGTCAAAGATAAGCTTAAACTCCTGAATCTCCTACCTCCTAAAAAATGCTGGCATCACAAGTTTGTGCTCTCATGTCTGGCTTACCCATTATTTGTTAAACCAACAGGAAACATAGCCCAGCCTTTAAACTGTGAACATAACGGGCTGAGTTTCATTTCAAGTACTCAGGTGGCAAAGACAGGGCAAGCACTATTCGCTTGATGCCCTGTACCGGGAAGGGCAAGCAGGGACTAGAAGTAGTCAGTTGGGAATGCCTCCCATGTCTAAGAGGCATAACTTCCCAATCTTCACTATTGCCAGGACATCTTCTCAGCAGGCTATGCAACTTCAGGGGTCTAAGTAGCCAGTGCTAGGATTAGGCCTTCAGTCTGCTTTCCAGAAAACAAAGCAAGTCCTTTAAAGTCAAATCTAGCCCTTCACAATTCTCCCTAAACAAACAGCCACAAATTCATCATGTGTTCCCTCACAGATAGTGATACACATTATTGCCAATGTCCCCTTCCTTGCAAGTGCCACTGCCCTTCCTGCCACACTGCAGGCAAGCAGGGAACAGCAGTTGACAGGACCATCAAATCAGGGGCTGGGTGTTTCCCATTCACAGAATGACAAGACCCTGTCCTGTACCATGCTGTATCCAGACTGAATGATGGAATGTTCCAGAATCTCAAGAAAAACCCAGCTCTGTCTGGCAGCCATATTGGCACATCCAGCAGACTGCCAAGGTTCTCATTTCAATCCCTATCTTCCAGCTCAACACATTAATTTCAAGCATTGTTGTTTGTTTGTTGAGTTTGTTGTTATGTAATTCCTTTAACTCCCCAGGTAGCCAGGACTGGCTTTGAACACCCGATCCTCCTGTTTCAACCTCCCACATGCTGGGATTACAGATACATGCCTCCATAGTTGGGGTAATTTCAAAACTGAATACTAAAACCAAACCAGACCAAATAACCCTCAAGGATGGTTCAAGGTATCACAGCGGTTGCTTAATAATCTATGTAAAATGGTTCGATGGTATTCCTTGTACAAGGTGGGCCTCATGGGATATGGGAAATTGGCAACAAACAGAATTAACAGCATACTAGGAGAACCCTGCTGCTGTGTCCAAGGACTCTGGGTACCTCCAAGGGTGCTGGTTTGATACAAGAGAGATCTATAACAGCTCTTCATGCATGAAGCCTGGTTGTAGAAACCTCAGGCTACTGTTGGCCCAGAATGCAGTGCTTCCTTCCATGACTGTTTTTGTGGACTATAATGTAAAAGTCAGTGGAAGGTTAGCGTATTGTTTGAACTTAATGCAACTCTTCATAGTTTCATGCTTTTGTGTTGCTTGAAAGAGAAAAGAAAACCAACCAAGCCAATTCCTTCTAAGCAGCACCCTGGCAGCCACAGTAAAGATTCTTATTTTCCTTTTTATGTGTTTGATTATTGAGAATGTTTCACGTCCCTTGTGTCCATCTGGTTGTGATGCCTGGGGCTGGCTACTACTAGAACTTTCCCGACTGATAGGTCAGCAAGTCTGTACATGTTAGCATCCATGACTGCCTCTGCTGTGCACATGCCTGGGTGTCATTACAGTTCTGCATACTGTTGATATTTTATCTTTCCAGACCCTTCTCTGGGAAAGTCGTCACCTCCTAAACAGGGTTCTGTGCTTCACGGTGCCCACATGGGCTTGGGAGAGTCAGGTCACATCTTCCTTATCTATCTGTTCCAGGCCATCGCAGTCCTTGCTGGTCCCTGTGACCAGTGCAGTAATGCAGGGTGCCTAGATGGTTGTGAGCCAAACAGACAATTTTTCTCACAGTATTTTTAGCTTCTGGTTTAGCCCCAATTCTAAAAATAAGCAGTTGTTAGTAGATTTAAAATGCATTAGCCATAAATTCTCTGTAGTGTATTAAGTATGATTTCAAATTTTACTCTTACAAAATGCCATTGCTTATGTAGCTAGGAGAAGGACCCATACTGGTAAAAGACTGCAATCATAACCTTATTTATAGATCTTTCCTCGGACTGCATATGCCGTCTTTCATGTTACCTTTTTTCCAAAGATATTTTCAGATTAAATATTTGCTGTGGCTTAGCTATCATGATGTGTCCTGGATGACATTTAAGTGTGACAAAGAACATAGTAGCAAGGCCTTTCTGCTGTCCCGATCCCTGTAAAATAAATAAACAAAGCTTTAAACATGAAAAAAGGCAAATGCACTCTTGGGCTCAAAGTTATTAGAGCAAGACACCAGAGTCTCAGAAGAAATGAATCAGAGACTTAGACCCGACATGCAAGCATCAGTTGCTCTCCCCCACCCCGCCCCCACCCTTCCCCACCATGCCCCCACCCTCCCTCACCCCATCCCTGCCTACTGGCTATGCCCCTCATGTGATCTGCTCTCATCGAAGGTATCAGCTGTAGGAGGTGTGTGGTACTAGGGAGTGGCTTCTGCTGTACTCTGAAATTTCTTCTTAGAAAAATGAGCATTTGAGAGAGACAGAAGTGGCAAAGGCAAGGTATGATTCCATTTTAAGAGGCACTCATTTTACATGAGTTGTCTTTAATAACAGAGTTGATTTTGATTTTATAATTTCGGAGATGACCTTATCCAGAAGTGTGTTCATAATTGTGATTACTCAATAGTACTTAATTTTCTACTGTTTCCATAGCATTTAGTAGACATTTATTAGGCATTATATATGTTTGCCTCCTTGAAAGAGTAATGCACTTATTTGACAAGTATCAATTTTTCACATTAATACAGAAAGAAAACGCCTAAGAAAAACAGGATTAGCTACAGTGCCCTCCTCCTCCAGCTTTCTTGTTGTTGTTGTTGTTGTATTTTTAAAGTAACATAGTCCTAAAGGTGAATCTACATTCACTGTCCCATTCACTGTCTCCAGTTCCTCTCTCTTTCCCAAACAGGTATTCCACACACACTGTTTGGTCAGCTTTTCCACGGTCGGTCGTTGAAGGCCTGCACTTTCGGAAGGCCTTGGGAAGCTCTCAGGCCACCTGTAGGGATCTATGCAGCAGGCAGATTGGCCAACTGCCGTCTTCACATGGCTTTCACTCACACCGCCCTCACCCATCCCCATCCTCACCCAAAGGATCCCGTCCTTAGCGTTCCTCTTCAGACCTCTTTGCTAGTCTACCTCCTCTTCTCTCTGGTCTTGACCATCCTACAGAAGCCATTAAAGGCATGTCTGCCATTTTGACTCTCCCTTGAACCTCAGATCTTTACTGTCAAAGACTGAATATCTTAAGTGCAAACCTGCATTCTATCTTTTCTCTTGAAGTCCGTTCCACCCATAGCCTACACCAGCTCCGCTGGTAGTCGCTTCTTCCAAAGCCTTGGAGTCCCCCATATGCCTCTTTCTTTTCCCTCATCTTTTCCCAATCTTTTTATAACCTACATCCAACTAACTTCCAGCATTTCTGCTTTCTCCTGAGACCCAGTTCCGCTCTCTTGGACTATTGCATTAGGCTCCCAACAAGTCTGCCTCTTCCTATTCTTACCAAACTGTAGTGTCGATTCAAGAATCCAGGCAACATGATGCTTCAAAGTTGTAATTCAAACGTAAGCTCAAAAGCCCACAGTTGTGCCCCATTTCATTCAGGGTGAAGATGAGTGCTTGTGAATGCTGACACCCCAGATGATGGGCTCTGTCACCTCTCTGGTTTCAAGTCCTGCTCATCTCCAGGTGTCTTGCCTATTCCTCTGGCTCCCTTAGAGCCCTCAGTCTGGAGCGCTCTCCTTGTTTACAAGAAGGCATGCTCCATCCCTCACTTCTTTCTCAGGAGTCAGCACTGCCAGCTCTTTATGACCCAACTGCCTTCCCTCATTACGCTCCACATCCGATGTCTCAGCCTGGCCTGATATTTCATTTTCCACATTTTGTGCATATATTAAAATGACTTACTTATTCTGTTTATAGTTTATTTTCTATCTTCCACCTATATGTGTTAAGACAGGGATCTTTGTCTTCTTCTCTGATATGTTCTAAACACCAAGATCGGTGCTTGGTGCATAGCATGAAGCCACTCAATATATTTAAATGGAGTTCTCCCACTTCCTGGTCACAGAAATAAGCATATGAGTTTGGATACTCACACATTAATAACCACCCCTTGCCCCCATGTCCCTCTCTTTTTGGTAATCTCCTTGGAAATGCTGTAGTTGTCTGGGTATTTCTATTCTGTGGGCATTTGAAGGGCATTAGCTAGAGGATAGGTTTGGTAAAGTTTCTTGACCATACACCTCAGTATTCACTCTATAGCAGTCTTCAGGAGAAGACTTATTGGTCCCTTGTGAGAGGCACATGTGAAATTTAGAGAGCTGTTAATTCACATGACATACTTTCCTTGAAAATTGGTGGGATTTTGATAAGTTAGTTTCTAGGTGAAACAGTTGACCACAATTAGTCCAGATGTGCTGATGGTTACAGATGTCACATGCTTATATCAACACTTCCCTTTGGGGTTATTTCATGAAATATGTTTCTCAGTACTGTGAAGTAGGCTACATGTGCCAGTGATTAACATTTCTGAAACTGCTCAAGAATGCTTTGTGGCATTGTTGGCCATTACACACTCATGAATGTGTAAAAATGACCACACAGTTGGCACAGTGATTAGGTGGTCGTACACCTCCAGGTTCTTTGTCCTGTAAAAGCCATTGCCCAGTGTTCTCACACATGCCCTTTTTGCTTCTCCCAGGAGGTGTTCTGTGAATTTACTATAACAACTAGGTTATACAAATAGGAATATAGTCTGTCTGTAATATGATTAAAATAATTGATATGAATTTCTTAGAAAACTTTTTTTTCCTTTGAGAAAGGATCAAGACTTTCTGTGTAGACCAGGCTGGCCATAAAATCAGGTTCCTTCTGCCTCCATCTCCTAGGTGCTGGATATACAGGCATGAATTACCTCATTCCATTGCTTATTATTTATAATAAAAAATTTCCCCTTAAAGTAACTGTAGTTGAATAAATAATTTGTCACTCAAAATTTAAGACTAGTTTATTAAACAATCACCATATTTTTAAAATTAAAAGCATTACTGTAGAATATAATGGCATCATAGGACATTTAAACACTTAAAAGAGTTACCTATAATTCCATCCAATAGTTTCCTGGTCATTTATATGTATTTCCTTCAATCGTTTCCTATACACTTGCAGATTGTCCTATAACCAAAGTGATACCAGTGTCACCGAATGATAGTCTCTGAGGATGGGGACCCTTTCTGTTCATAGTTGAGCTCAGAGCTCAGTACAAACAGGAACCTGAAAATTTGTTTCCAAAATAATGAATAGTGAGTGGTTTTCAGAGGATTGAAAGCTGACCGTGTAAGATGGATTGTTTGTCCGTTCACAGGGAAGACTGAGTAAACATCAGTCACTCGGTGACTTCCTCCCAAGCCCAGACCTCACGGGACAGCTTGGGAGGGAAAAGGGATCGTGACAAGCTGCTGCTTCACCATGAGAAACAACGAAACTAATTTCTTCACTTCTCTATTCTTTGTCTGCAAAGCACCTGCGCCTAAAATATCTTGGTCTTTGAGATATTGACTTAATGCTAATAAATGGGGGGGCTGAGTTTGAAATAAAATTGCAAACCATGTTTTAAGTTTGATGTAAAAGCCCAGGAAAAGCAGGTTGCTTGCTCATTTAGATTACAAATGTCATCCAAAATAGAAACCAAAAGGTTAGGTAATTTCTAAATTAGACACTCTTCTTAGAGTAATTACCATGTTACTGCATCTGTATACTTCGGTGGAATTTGAATAACACTTTATTGCTCAGAATAATGTTCTATTCTTGTTGCCAGATAATACTTGACGTACTTGCTCTCCTGCTCCCCGACTGCAGGAAGGGCGTTGGCTCACATGGCGGGCACAACTCAGCACAGCAGCTGATCTTTACTGGAACTTTTCAGTCACTTAAAAAAAAAGCGAACTTCATTTCTTCACAGGCATGAGACCTGATCCACATTTCGTTTTCTCAATCTAAATCAGTTAAATTGGCACTAGTGACATCCCTCAGTAGCAGGAGGTTGGATCAATCATCTGTCTGTAAGAAACATCCAATCAAGAGAGTAGGCCATCAGTGATCAGCTGAAAGGCGTTGGATGGAATCCTTACAAGCTCTCATTGTAGCAAACAGTTCTGAGATATTATTTCAGTAACAAATAGCCCTGGGCCATTGTGATAGCGCCCCTCAAAGGTGATTTCCAAGCTTAAACAATAGATTTCCAGCATTTGATGTTCCTAAGTCAGAGTCAGAAGTTAAGAAATGTTAATTCATTTCCTTTTATAGTGTGACACCTACAGAATTACACAGAATTTTTCCTAAAAAATGATGTGAACTTGTCATTGGAGGCTCATTCCTCATTAGGAAAAACAACATTGCTTTTATAATGAATAGCTCACACTACAAAAATAAAACAATAACTGGGTATTTACATTTCAGCTAGAGGGTGTGGTAGTGTGGATGGGAGTGTCAAAGGCTCCTCTATGTGAACATTTTGTTCCCAGCTGGTAGCATCCTTTGGAGAGGTATAGAAGGTGTGGCTTTGCTATAATAAGCAGGTCACTGAGGAGCGGGCTTGGAGAATCCAAAGCTGTCCACAGTGTTTGTTGCTCACAATCTCTGCTCTCTGCTTGTGGTTCAAGAAGTGAGCGCTCGCCTTCCTGCCTCTGCTGTGCCGCCAAGGACGCTTACCCTTCTGGAATCATAAGCCAAGCCTCTCTCTTCCTTGTTGCCTTGGTCATAGTTTTATTACAGCAGCAGAAAACAGCTAGTACTCGTGGGAATAAGAATGGGTTGTTTTGCTAACCTCTCGTTTACATTCCTTAATGACGAATGCCTTTTTTCTTTCTGAGTTAGAACTGCTTATTTCAATATTGTTAATAGATTTTAAACATCCTCATCAGATAGGGGAAAAAAAGGAGTTGGTGAGAGGAAAGATACAATGCTCACTTTTCATCAATTAAAAAATACCCAAGAAAATTAAAGATGGAAAGATTTATTTTGGATTTACTCAAGAGTTTTCCTTTTGTGAGCTCTTGGCATTGCTTGGCATTGCTTGGCACAGCATCTAGACAGAACCCTGTGGCAGGGAGTGTGTGGCGGAGCACAGGTGCACATTTAGTGAGAGCCAGATGAAGGACCACTGGGATGAGGTAGAGCCCTGAGGCCGTGCTCCTGAGGACTCCCTCCCTCCAACTAGATCCCAGCTGCTAAATTCCGCTGATGTCAGATCTCTCAGAGTACAATCACTTGCTCTCCTTGTAACAAACAGTTCTGGGATATTATTTCAGTAACAAATAGCCCTGGACCATTGTGAGAGCTGAGCCCGTAGAAGCTTTCTGAGCTTAAACGATAGATTTCCAGCATCTGATGCTCCTAAGTCAGAGTGAGAACTTAAGAAGTGTTAACAGCCTCCAAATGTTGCTGCTCTGGAGAATAAGCCTTGAACTAGGGATTATGAGCCTCTGGGAGACATGCCACACCCAACTATAACAATAAATCAGTTATCTTGATGGGCTCTTTCTTCCATATATAACCAGACAAGAATATGCCATTGTACTTTAGAAACAGAAACAATTTTTATTTGCTAATACAAATAAACTAAATAAAATGAAATGCTATGCTCTGGAGAGATGGCTCAGCATAAGAGCACTTGCTGCTCTCCCAGAGGACCCAGGTTCAATTCCCAGCATCTCCTCAGAGGCCCACGACCCTCTGTAGCTCCAACTCCAGGAGATCCAGTGCCATCTTCTTGCCTCTGAGGGTGCCAGCCATGCAAGTGGCACACAGACATGCACTAGATAGAACAAAACACTGGTACGCAAAAAAATTAAGAAAAGGACAACAAAAAACTTACACCGTAAAATCAGGAGGTCCTCCAGGCTCCCATGGTCTGGGGTCCAGTTTAGTCTTGCATAGCTTGAAAATGAAAGCCCACTATGCAGAGACACTCTTGATCCCTTCGTACATGTTTTCTTACTCTGTAGTAATAAAAACTAGGATTCATTCTTTCATTCTTTAAGATGCGCTAATTGATGTCCATGAAAGACAAAGAGACTGTCTGTCCCCTTGAAGGGATAAGAGGAATGACGGATGGAGTTTTCCTTATTCAAAGTGCTTGGGACCAAAACTGTTCAAAATTTCAGATTATTTTCCTTTAGATTTTTGAACGTTTGCTTCCCCCCCCCCCACACACACACACACACTTTTCTTGACATCACTATAACTGAAGATGACCTTGAACTTCTGGTTCTTTGCCTCCATTTCCTAGATTACAGGTGCTAAGGATTGAACACAGGGCTTTGAGAATGTTAGGGAAGAAGTCTAATCAAATATATATATATATATATGAATATATGAGCATATAAAACTATGATATGTTTTGTGAATTGGGCATGAATCTAAATACAAAATTCATCCTTTTTTTCCCAGCTATACCTTGCCTGAGGCATTTTGTAGAGTGTCTGTAATAACTTGGTGCATAAAATGATGTTTCATGATGTGGGGTTTTCCAGTTGTGGCATTATTTCAGTGTTTAAATTATTTCTAGATTTGGAACTTTTTCAGAATTTGAGATTGGGGTTGTTCAACTTGGACCTGTCAACTTCTGGAATTTTCCTTAAATGGCAGTTGGTGTGTAACTCTTGCCCCTTCTTAATCCCTCCCTTCTTCCGGTACCAGAACTGTGGACTTACTCATTGCTGTCTCTGAGCATTGCTGTCTCTGAGCAAGGGCAGTACTGTAATTGGGGGACAGTGATGCCAAACCACATTCCCACCTTTGCAGCCTTATATGAAAGATGTGATATCTTGTCTAAATGAATTCTTTTTGTGCCTGTATTTCCCCAGGTGAAAAATAATTCCCATGCAACTAATTACTTAAAATGGAAAATATTGACCTATGTCTGACACAGAGAAATAAATTTGTTTAGCCAATACCCGTGGGCTTACCTGCCTATCTCTCTCTTGTAGACTAAATCTGCTCCTGTGGTCACAGGGAGAATTTCCTTAGAGCGTGGCCCTGCTGCTTCTGATAGAGGGATGAACCTAACCTTGACTGGGATAATCATAAGTGATCTCTAAGAACTTGGAAATGAGACTGGGGAAATGAAATGTGCGTTCAATCAGGAAGACTAATAATGTCGGGAATACTCACAGATACACTTTCACTGTGCCTGGGGAGAGGCGAAAAGAACCAAGTAGAGAAGAAAAAAAAAACTGAATCAGAGATACAGAGAGAAATTAATATTTAAAGATGGAGAAGAGGGGAGGTCCTCCAGGCTCCCATGGTCTGGGGTCCAGTTGTCGGGAAGCAGTTGTCCACATACCATCTGCAGGTCTCATTTCTGCTGTTTTCAGGCTGCCCATCATCACAGAGGCTTCCACAGGGGTTACAAACCATCCTGGTCCAGTGGTGGGCATGTGTTCTAAATTGGCACAATTTGATTGAAAATTTATATTCCATATCCAGGGGAACACCTTCTTTTGCCAGAAGGGAACATGTCAACATGTTCTAGTAAGACAGGCAGCCAACCTACAAGCCGTTGTTTGCCAACCCCTGCATAAGCCAGTTTGAATCAATTTTCTGCTATTTGTTGCCAAAACTACTGTACATGATGTATAGGTTCTTATTCATCTGGGGGGGGGGCATGCTGCATCTTGCCCCTTGAGTCTCTAAAGAAGTCCAGTGTCTGGAGATGATAACCAAAGTATTTAAGAAAAGGTCCAGCACAGACAACCACACCGGATAACTATGTGAAGTACGTTGGCTCGAATCGCTGTGCTGTGATCTCTTCAATGAGTCCTCCTCTCTACTTAAACAAGCCAAGTCCCTCACCATGCTTTCTAGATTCTTCTTTTGGAATGCGCCTTTGATAATTTTTATTTCTTTGGGTAAGATACCGATCAATTTTAAAAGATATGATCTCTTTTAACTCCCCCCCAAACAGTTTAGTATTTCTGTGCCAGAACTGTGACACTCCTTTTAAGAATCGGATAGGTTAAAGGTGTCCCTATTAACAAGCTCTTTTTGAATTCCGGCAGGCCTGATAATCAATAACACAATCTAGCACTTGACACATGAGGTGTGAGTGTGATGTCTCACAAAGATGTTAGCACAGATGCCAGATCTTAGACAGCCAATGGGTTTCACTAATGCGCTCACAACCAGGAGTCAGATTCCAAGAACACTGCTGTCTCCTCAAGTATCTTTGAAATTCCCCCAGTGTCCTCCCCCTACTTTAACAGCTAAATATTCACGGGGATGTATCACATTGTTACCAGTCTTGGCTTGGAATAAAGTCCTACCGTTTGCCAAAAAAAGTAGGTTCTCTTAATATTTGTAACTGCTGAGTATTCTCCTCTCTCTGCTCATTCCTTCCTTTCTCCAACAAGCAGGAGGCACTTAGCTAATTGCAGTTGCTGAGAGATTAAAGTCTCCATCATCAGTGTGTCCATAATTGAACAGGGAAGGAAATCAATAAGTTATGGTGCAGCTCCAACTTGCCCACAGTCATGACCAGCCTGTGCATGCAGATGCAACCATCCTAGACACACCCGCGTGAGTCTACAGGCTTCACTCTGCTCACACACACACACACACACACACACACACACATACACACGCAGGCGTCTGCGCTTTTTGTGCACAGACTCACTTTCCACCTCAGCCCTCCCCCATCGTCTTCGTCGTCGTCGTCGTCGTCGTCGTCGTCGTCATCGTAGTTTTCAAGCCGCCAGGATTCAGCGGCCGGAACCTTCTTACATTTTTGTTTGTTGATTTTCAGAATGTTCATCTAATGCTAGAGGAAGACATTTTTATTATGCTACTTTTTATTGTTTATTGTACGACTTTCGGCTCCTCCACTGTTTCCTCAAGATTCTAGAAGATATTTTGATAAGGGAGGAAACTCTTTGATAGGCAACTTGACTTGCAGTGTCTCCACAACAGCACACAGTGGAGGGTCTGTATTCTTTTCCTAAACTGACCTGCTCCAAAAAGAAAGGGTCTAGTCTGTCTCACCAAGCATGCAGAGCTAAGAGACAGCAAGACCAGCAGTCATGCGTCCTCCTCAAGCTCAGCGTCCTGCTTTTCATTCTGTGATAAAATATCCTGATGGCTAGGTTGGTATTCTGTGAACTTGACACACACTATGTTAGCTGGGAAGAGGAACCTCAACTGAGAAAAGTGCGTCGGTCAGATTGGCCTGTTGGCGAGTCTGTAGTACATTTTTATGATTGATGGTTGATGTGGGTGGGCCAAGACCATGGGCGAGAGGGGTGCAGGGGGGCAGCGCTGTTCCTGGGCAGGTGGTCCTGAGTGGTGTAAAAGAGTATAGATGATCATCTATGAGAAGCAAGGCAGCATTCTTCCATGGCTTCTGCTTCAGTTCCTGCCTCCGGTTCCTGCACTGGGTTTCTGTATGATTTCCCTCAGTGACAGAATATGACCTGAGGGTTATATGATTAAATAAACCATTTCCTTCCCGAGTTGCATTTGGCCATGGTGTTTTATTGAAAACAAAGACTTACTTTATCTTATGGTTCCAGGTTTTAGTCTATCACTGTGGGGAAAGGACGGTGGCAGGAGCTTGAGACAGTGGCCACAGCACATCCACTCTCACGAGCAAGGAGAAATGACTGTGCCCACATCTGCCAACTTGCTTGCTCTGCTCTGCCTGATTTTTTCACTCTTTTAGAGTTTAGGACCTCCTGCGTGGTGCTGCCCAGAGATGGCTGGGCCTTCCCACAATCCTCCACAGTCATGACCACAGACCAGTTTGGTGTAGACAGCTCCTCATTGGAAACTCCTCCTGGGAGTTTCTCATTGTCAGGTTGACGATGCTAACCACCATGACCCAGGTAGATTCGTCCATTTGTCTCCCTTTTGCCTTTCCTTCACTCTCTGCCTGCCTTCCTGTGATTTCTAACAGAACAATACTTTGCACTTCTGCATCATAATAGCAAAAGGCTTACGAGAGCAGAAAAAGTTAGACCACCAGTCTGTATGCTACTGGGATCCAGCTATTGTCTGAGTACAAGTGGGCATGATGGTCCTTCCTTCCTTCCTTCCTTCAAGGCCACACTTTGTTTTCTGGGTCCAAATTTAGGGATATCTAGGCCTCCTTATTCCCAAGACTGATAATTGTCATCTTTCCAGATCTTCTCCCAGTTCCCTTTTCTACTTGCTTAGGCGCTAGCAAGGTGGCTCTGAGGGTAAAGGATCTGGTTACCAAATCTGAAGACTTGAATTTGATCCCCAGAACCTACAATTGGCCTCTGATCTATGCATATCAGCACATACTAAATGAATGTAATGTTTAAAGTGCATTCTCTATGTACTTACGTGTGGCCCTTGTGAGCCATTTCTCAAGGCCAGACTCAAATTTCATTTCCTGATTGCTTAAACCCATATAGTGGTGGAATGTACTAGATACACTGGCAGGGCGGAGCAAGGGGTCAAAGAATTGGAAAGAAGTAGGAAGTGAGAGAGGGAGGAGGAAGAGGGGAGGCAGAGAGGGGCGGGAAGAGAGCAAGAGAGCAAAAGAGTGAGAGAGAGAGAGAGCAAGAGAGAGGGGGCAAGAGGGAGAGAGAGGGAGGAGAGGGAGAGGGAGGTAAGGAGGGAGAGGGAGGGAAGGAGGGAGAGGGAATGAGGGAGAGGGAGGGAATAAGGGAGAGGGAGGGAGGGAAGGAGGGAGGGAGGGAGAGAGAGGGAAAGGGAGAGGGAAGGAGGAAAGGAGGGAGGGATGGAGGGAGGGAGAGGGAGGGAGGGAAGGAGGAAAGGAGGGGGCAAAGGAGAGAGGGAGGGAGAGAGAGGGAAAGAGGGAGAGGGAGGGAGGAAAGGAGGGAGGGAAGGAGGGAGGGAGAGGGAGGGAAGGAGGAAGAGAGAGGGAGGGAGAGGGAAGGAGGGAGAGAGAGGGAGGAAGAGAGAGGGAGGGAGAGGGAGGGAGAGGGAGGGAAGGAGGGAGGGAGAGGGAGGGAAAGGGAGGGAAGGAGGGAAGAAGAGGAGTGAAGGAGGGAGGGAAGGAGGGATGGAGAGGGAGGGAAGGAGGGAGGGAGAGGGAGAGAAGGAGGAAGAGAGAGGGAGGGAAAGGGAAGGAGGGAGAAGGAAGGAGGGAGAGGGAGGGAGGAAGAGAGAGGGAGGGAGAGAGAGGGAGGAAGGGAAAGAGAGGGAAGGAGGGAGGGAGAGGGAGGGAAAGGGAGGGAAGGAGGGAAGAAGAGGAGGGAGGGAAGGAGGGAGGGAGAGGGAGGGAAGGAGGGAGAGGGAAGGAGGGAAAGAGGGAGAGGGAGGGAGAGGGAGGGAGGGAAGGAGAGAGAGAACACCAGAGAAATGTACGTCTGTCTTGCACCTGTCACCCCCTTTTTCATCACTTCTACATATACAAGCTCAGTATTGGTTGACAGAATTGCCATGGTGGAGCCTCACCCTCCTGCACTAATACTTGCGTTGCTGTACGGGTTGCTCCTTGGTCAGACTGGCGTGTGAGATGATGGAGAATGAGCAGTGACTCGGGACTGCACAAGTGCGATGAGCATCGTGCGAGATGAGAGAGGCCGGCATGGGTCAGAATCACCTCCAAAGAAGCGTCCAGTCAGGCACTAGGGTAACTGGTCAGCATCAAAAACACAGAGCAGGGAAGGTACAAAGTTTGTGGTGTGGCGGAAGGCCGGACGACTTGCTAGGACACCACAGTGAGGCAGGCCTAAAGCAGGAGCTCAGAAATGGTTCCACAGAGGAACAGCACAGGCTCAGAGAAGGGTCCGCAGAAGAACTCTGTGAGAATGAGAGGAGTTTGAGAAAGGGGAACATGTGGCAAATGAACAAATCCAGTCTAAGGAACTCAAGTAGTAGACGCTTCTAGAATTTTCTTGCAACTTTTATCACACGCCAGTCTCTTAAAGCATTGCATATGTAGTCTCTGAAAATATGACTTCATAACCAGCCCTGCTCATACGGGCAGTGACAGTGGAATTGTGGCCTGGCATGAGTTTTAGCTAATGTCTGCACAAGAGAGAGACTTTGATTGAACAATGCTTCTGGCAGTATTTTAAAGAAAAGATTAAAGTAGCACGCTGCATGTTAACCATTCTGTCCAATTCTGCATGCAAAGCAGATGGCTGCTGAATGTTCCATTCCTAGTATTGTTTGTCTTATAAATGCTAAAGAGGAGTTGAAATGGAGGATTCCATTACATTCAAGGAAACTCTCTCCCCCCATAACATATTCTCGACTAACCAGCAAGCTCCCTGCTCCCCAGAGAGATGCTCTTAAGGACACACACACTTTAGAACAATTAGTTTCCCCGGGTTGCTACTAGGAGCCCTAAAAGCCATGGAAATCAATACTCACAATAGTTTATCACCGGCAGATTAACGGTTTCTATTGATTTCTCCTGGAATAGGACTTTGGGTCCCCACGGAGCTTTAGTCTCTTAAGAGACAACCAGGCAGCAAAGCTCTGAGATGCTTTGGCAGCAGATTTTATGAAAAATAACAAGAAGCCGTGGATAGTTTCAAGTCTCACTGACATGCATAGGAGGGAATTGTGCTTGCCTACCTGTGCCCACAGTGCATCTCTGTGCCCAGAAGCAGATGCTCTGTGTCTTGTCATACAACCAAGGACTACTGTCAGTTTGCAAGAGTCCAGTGGGCTCTTGTCTCTCTGTTCTCTGAAATCCACTGTTAACTGGTCATGAAAACTGAGCCTGTTTATTTTTGTCTGGAAATTTTTACTCCAAATGACCCCACATACAAGGGATATAGGTGTTCAACATTTCCCAACAGAACAGCATTATCTGTCAATGTTCTTTGTGTTCAAAGAAACTTCTGGTAGTGATGTTCCTATTCCTGTGCAGGAGTCTGGCAGAGAGCCCTACGATGTGACCTAATTTCTAAACAGCTTGTCCTTCTGGTGAGCTAGGATTCTTAAAACTTGCTGCATTTCATGACTTGAACCTATAGAATCCTATAGGTGGTGAGGAAAGAGTTGGAAAAGCAAGAGAGATCCCCACCTGGATTTCTATGTGTTACTAGAATTTTTTTCTGTCTGGGGATAACAGCCTCTGCCTGTTATTAGAAAGGATGACGCAGAAACCAACACATTAACCTTGCTTTCTAGGAGAAGGGCTCTTGAGAGCCTGGAAGTGGGAATCATTCGGTGAGTTCCTGTTGGCTCTAAGGCACATCCTGTATATTTATAGTCAAGCTGCCCTGGAAGGAGTGGCAATGTTTATGTATGGGCCTGTCTAACCATTCCTTCCACCATGAGTGGTTCTTGAAAGTCAAATTATAACATTGCATTATGCTTAAAAGGAAAGGGTGCTTCATAGGACACTTACTAACCTCTTGAGAGATCTATGAGCATCAAGCAAATGACAGATTCATTTGGTTTTTCTCAGTGTGGGAGTGTAAAGAGGAATGTGGGGTCACTGTGGCGCAATGGAGGATCATACAGCAAGTTGTTGTCATCTTGGCACAAGAAGGGGAAGCCCCAGAAAAAAATTATCTCAACCATCATGAGAAGAAAGGAAACGGAAATAAAAAGTGACACTCTACAATTCTTAGAAGCAGTTCTGGCGCTTATTTAGATACAACACATTGCTTAGGTCAGCAGGGCCTTTGAGCCTTGCTGTGCTGGTAAGTTGCCCCCATGTTCTGTCTTGTAGCTTACTGTGTGTGAAATGTGCACCTCATTTAATGAAAATCATCCCCATGTTATAGGAACACAAGCTAAGGTGGACACAGCTAATAGACAGCAGAGCAGAGTTGTGCAAGGCACTCAGACCGGGCACAGTGCCTTCTTGTTGCTCGGACTTTTACAGATCCAAAAAGGATGGATATTTTATCTCTTTGACAGTCTTTTGGAGAGAAAGGATCCCCTAAGAGATCTGTTGCCTGTTTTGTTTTTCAAATCTTGATAAACGGCACTTGACCCTGGTAAAGGCAGAGGCTGTAGATGGCGTCATAATTTAGTGTGGAGTTTTAGACATGACACATGCAGTGTGTTCTTCTTCCCTTGCTTAGCATTCCTAGCCCTGCAGTGACGTCGTCCCTGCCAGGTTCTGACTGTCCACTCTGTCCAAGCTGCTAAAACCAGCAACCGCACAGAGGTGGCCAGCAGCAGCCAGGATGCGTTCCTGTCTCCCAAGCTGCAGATCCTGGGAATCCAGGGATGTGCTAGACTACAGACTTCCTCTCATTTCTTCCCACAAACTTTCCCACACCCACATGACAGAGCTCCTCTGTGACTAGAGTTCTATATTACAATCCATCCTGCCTGAATGAGCCCACGACACGACTCTCACCCTTGGAAGCAATATGGAAAGGCTGTGGAGGCTATCCATATAGTGGATTTACCCATCTGCAACCTACCAATGTGTGCTCTTCCTTAGGGGTTCTCCTCTTCCTCCTCTTCCTCCTCCTCTTCTTCCTCCTCCTCCTCTTCCTCCTCCTCTTTCTCCTCCTCCTCATCATCTTCTTCTTCCTCCTCCTCCTTTAATTTGAGCCAGTGTCTCATTATATAGCCCAGGTTGGCCTCACTGAGTAGCCAGACATAGTGCATAGCTCAGGCTGGCCTCAAACTCATAATTCTCCTGCCTCAGCCTCTGAGGCCAAAATGGAGGTATATGACACCACCATTTTCTATAATTTGGGATAAAGTAGAAATTTTCTGAGTATTTTAGAGGCAAAATGAATAAGTATCCATAAAACAATGCCAATATGTATCAACAACTGGGATCCACTGTTTAAGGATTCCTGTGGTCAGTGTAATATTTTCTTCATGTGATCTCTATTTTTTTTAGTTGGGACCAATGCATGCTTTTATGGGTCCACATGTATAGATGTATACAAAGATATACATGTAGACATAAACAAATGCACACATGGATAATTGGAAATACTTTTGTATTTAACTATGACTTTTGTTCTAATTAAGTTACAATTTACAAATATATAGTTGTGTAACTGGGGAATTTCTAAGCAGTGGTATGATCATAGGACATTAAGGAATCATCTGGGTTGGGTGGGTTGTCGGCTTCAGTGAATTAATCATCATGGCTTGAAGGGATTTTAATTCTACAAGGAAGAGAATGGCCATTGATTAGTCATGCCTGGACAGCTAGGGAGCACGGTGAGCTCTCAGACTGGGCTGGAGTCTTTTCCAGTGGAGCAATGTCTTCTGTACTATCCTTGACAGCTGAATTCTATCCACTGTGGAAATTACTTTAAGTAATTGTGAGTTTACTGTGTTTCAAGAATGCTCATCGCATTGCTGAACACCTCTTTGGTTGAATCACAAATGTATCTCCTAATACAAATCACTTGTTTGATTGTTTGGAGGTCTGTAGGTCGAGTTTATGTCATACTCCAAATCTTATCTCTTCAGCATCAGAAGATAGTCATTATGTAACATCTCCTAGATAAAAGCAATATTGCTTCCAAGGATTTCTTAGATATTATTGTTAAGGGTTTTGAACCATTCTAGATGTTACATAACTTTCCCTTTGCTGGTTCTCAAGTTATAGCCTATATATTCTACAACGTAGAGTCCATCTGTCAAGGATAGCGCAGAAGACATTCTTCCACTGGAAAAGGATCTAGCTCAGTCTGAGAGTTCACCATGTTCCTTAGCTGTTCAGGCATGACTAATCAATGGCCACTAACCGGAAAGGGGCAGGAAATTTCAAATAGATTCTGACCAACTAGAGTTAATTGAGGTAGTTTGTTTGGGGCTTATACATATCAATTATCTTATTAAGAATCCAGTTAGCACTTGAAATATGGTATTAGGCTACTATATATTAATCTTTCAGTAAATTAAAATTTTAGTCCTTCTCTTTCCTGATTTATATTTAAAAATGCCTGCATGTTTATCTGTATGCTACAAGCATTCCTGGTACTTGCAGGAAGCTAGAGGCAGGCACCTCTTTGACTGGAACTGGGTTATATACAGTTGTGAGCTGCTGTATGGGCGCTGGGTCCTTTGAAGAGCAGCAAGTGCTCTAACTGCTGAGCCATCCCTCGCCCCTGCCTCCACTCTTCCTTACTCCACCTCTGCAAAGTCTTATTGGTTCTTCTTCTTCTTTTTTTAAACTAGTTTCTTGCTTAGCTGTCCCACCTGGAATTCTGCTAGGAATCATGGTGAACTTGGCTATGACTTCTAGCGTTCCCATTCCTGGCACATTTGTCTACGCTCCTTGTCTGACTCTGGCCCCACTTGCTGTAACATCTCAGAGGCTGCTCAGTGGTGCGTATCTGTTCTGGGATGGCTGTGGGTGGGAAGATCTCATACTGCAGCCTTCACTGCTCTTTGGTTTTCCTTTTATAATGTCATTTCTTCCATTTCCAGTTTGTAGGCAAGGCGCAGAGCCTCTCTCTTAATGGAGGAACTAATGGAGTAGATGCACTAAGAACGTTTCTAGTAATTTCTGTTAAGTGAGTTCTGAAGTGAACTCATAAGATGACAATAACAACAGAAAACAGTGGCTCTGCCTCCCCCAAAGCCTGCCTTGTACCGGAAACCAGTGAAATTCAGTTACTCTGCATTCATGTTATCAGTGCTAGAAAATCTCTCCATCAGTCAAAACCAAGGAAACAAAATATAAGCATTAATATATGGTCCATCTGGTTGGTTCTTTTCATTTGTTTTTTGTTTTTTGTTTTTTGTTTTTGTTTTTTTTCAAGACAGGGTTTCTCTGTGTAGCCCTGGCTGTCCTGGAACTCACTCTGTAGACCAGGCTGGTCTCAAACTCAGAAATCTGCCTGCCTCTGCCTCCCAAGTGCTGGGATTAAAGGCGTGCGCCACCACCGCCCAACTGGTTGGTTTTTTAACAGATTTAAAAATGGGTAGTCTGTAACACAGACTGACGTTAATGTCGCAACCATGTACCAGGTAGACTGGAGCCTGCAGAAGTTGAAATACATGTCTAGCAACATGTGTGAGTTATAAAGACAGCAGAGAAGCCTCAGTTTTTCAGGAATGACACCATCTTGTCATTCGGGAAACAGAACACAAAATCAAAATTAAACAAAACAGAACCCACAAAAAGAAAATCACTTTTAAAGACTCAAAATGTTAGGGTTAATATCTGATATATACTTAGAACTCAAGTTAGACTCCAGAGAAACAAATGACCCTATTAAAAAATGGGGAACAGAGCTAAACAGAATTCTCAACTAAGGAAACTCGAATGGCTGAGAAGCAGCTAAAGGAATGTTCAACATCCTTAGTCATCAGGGAAATGCAAATCAAAAAATCCCTGAGATTCCACCTCACACCAGCCAGAATGGCTAAGATCAAAAACTCAGGGGACAGCAAATGCTAGCAAGGATGTGGAGAAAGAGGAACACTTCTCCATTGCTGATGGGTTGTAAGCTGGTAAAACCACTCTGGAAATCAGTCTGGAGGTTCCTCAGAAAATTGGACATAGTTATACCATTCCTGGGCATGTACTTAGAAGATTCTCCAACATATACCAAGGGTACATGCTCCACTATGTTCATAGCAACCTTATTTATAATAGCCAGAAGCTGGAAAGAACCTAGATATCCTTCAACAGAGGAATGGATACAGATAATGTGGTACATTTACACAATGCAGTACTACTCAGCTATTAAAAGCAACAAATTCATGAAATTTTTAGGCAAATGGAACTAGAAAATATCCTGAATGAGGTAACCCAATCACAAAAGAACACACATGGTATGCACTCACTGATAAGTGGATATTAGCGCAAAAGCTTGGAATACCCAAGATACAATTCACAGACCACATAAAGCTCAAGGAGAAGGAGACCAAAGTGTGGATACTTCGGTCCTTCTTAGAAAGGGGAACAAAGTACCCATGGGAGGAAATACAGAGACAAAGTGTGGAACAGAGACTGAAGGAAAGGCCATTCAGAGGCTGCCCCACCTGGGGATCCATCCCATATACAATCACCAAACCCAGACAGTGTTGTGGATGCTAACAAATGCTTACTGACAAAGCCCAATATAGCTGTCTGCTGAGAGGCTCTGCCAGTGCCTAATAAATGGGTGTTCTCAGCCAACCATTGGACTGAGCACAAAGTCCCCAATGGAGGAGCTAGAGAAAGGACCCAAGGAGCTGAAAGGGTTTGTGGTCCCATAGGAGGAACAACAATTTGAACCAACCAGTATCCCCAGAGCTCCCAAGGACTAAACCACCAACCAAAGAGTACACATGGATGGACCCATGACTTCAGTCACATATGTAGCAGAGGATTGGCCTTGTCAGACTTCAGTGAGAGGAGAGGCCCTTGGTCCTGACAAGGCTCAATGCCCCAGTGTAGGGGAATGCCAGGACAGGGAAGCTTGAGTGGGTGGGTTGGTTAGCAGGGGGAGGGGGTATGGTTTTCTGAGGGGAAACCGGGAAAGGGGATAATGTTTGAAATGTAAGTAAAGAAAATAACTAATAAAAAAGTAATATTTCTCCAAAAAGAAAAAAATCAAAATGTTCACAATTTTGTGTGGGGCAGCATTCATAGCCTTCACAGCAATGGTCAGGTGGTAGACTGCAGTCTGGAGCCTGCCAGCCCAAGTGGCTTTGGGAAGTCATGAATATTCATCAGAGTGTGGGACCTGCCTGCCAGTGAGTTTCTGGAAGTTGGGAGCCTTGGAGAGGGTGGACCAAAGTGCTCCACAGTTCTTGTCTGTGAACTCTGCTGACTCCAGACATCCTCTTGTCGCTGGGCGGATGGACTCTCACTGCCCGAGTGCTTGGAACCTTCCTAACTTAGGGACTAGGTGCTACAGTTGAAGAGGCTTCAACCCACCAGGCAGCGCAAGGCAAATTCTACGCAGAAAATTCAGACTTCTCTTCTCACAGAGTTTGTTGAGTTAACAGAGGGAATGGGCCTGTGCTTAGAATTGGAGGTCTCTCTCCCTCGGTGGCACTCCAGCTTTACAAGTCTCCCTGCTCTTGTGATCACAACTGCTCCGCACTTTTGTTTATTTTAGATCTTGAACCGATGTTGTCTTTAATCCCGCTCCCACCCCACCTCGCCCCATTCTTTATTTAGTATAGCACAGTAATTAAAAGTCAGACATTTGAATTCAGAATCGTTCTTGCCCACTTTAGAAGCTCTGGGAATGTGGCACCATTACCCTCTGCTTCTTCATTGTCGTACCACCTACCATGTGGATTTGGTCTGAAAAGGAAATGAGTCTCAACAGAAATGCTTAACTCTGCCCCACAAACAGCAAAGCATTTAGTAAATGTTCGGTGATTAAACCCAGGGCCTATGCACATGCTAGACAAGAACTCTACTACCAAGCTACACCCTCACCTTCATCTTCTTTCTTATTATTTTATCTTTTGAAGGGACAAACCTGACCCAAACAGGCGAATGTCACAGAGGAAACCATCTGGGGCACATACTACTGAAGGTGAAGTCCCATCAGAAGTTGAGGGCTAGGAAATGGTATCCACCAAATCAAGGAGAAAGTCTGGACCCAGAGTGAAAGCAGAGGCAGTCCAGCCGTGGCGCTGGGATGCAGTCTCGTGATGAAGCATGGGCCCTGGGCTGCAGTACCACCATCCACCTCTCAGTTCACTTTTAGGCTCGTCCAAGATCCCGGTCTGCAGTTTACTGATTATGGAAGCAGTAAGAACCTCAGGCTGGTTCTGAATTTGAGAACACCATGTTTACTTGAGTCCTATGCTGTATTGCTGACCACACTCTCCGCCCTTCTTGCTCCCACCCTAGCTATTCTGTGGTCTGACATTTTACGCTAATCATGACGTCACACACTTGCCTTGCCCAGCCCCGCCCCCCAGGTGGTCAGTTAGCTTTACCTTTACCTTGTCCTGACACTGTCTACCCTCCATCTCTCCACAGCACGTTTTAACCCTGGGTTCCCACTGATCTCCAGTTCTCTTTTTACAACTTCCTAAAGCTTGCTTATTGCAGAGGAAAGAGGAGACCCTGGGTTCACCAGCCCCTTTCCTCTTCTTCACCAGCTGAGAAGGCATGTCCTAGTTTCTTTTGCTGTTAGCTTGGGACAATGACCCAAGGTATTATTTGTTTTTAAAACTAAATTTACTTTTTTTTCTTCTATCCACTGAAAACACTAGAGAAACTTTGAGCCAAAAATAAATGCTGGCTTCCTACAAACAGCACAAAGGTTTTTGTTTTTTGTTTTTGTTAAACGTGTGACATTAGGCCAAGCTACTTAAAGTCAGTATGTGATTCCTTCAATGCTCATCAAGGTCAAGATTTGAGTCCTCTAAAGCACAGCTTCAAGATATCTCTTCACGATAGCCCCCTTTCAAAGGAGCACATGCTAGCCTGAGTTACCCACAATTCTTTCATCTCTGCCTGAATCATGGTGGCATTGATGACAACTTCGAGGTTCATCTGAGGTTGTGGGGCTCTAATTTCTTTTGGTTTTCCTTTAGGGTCATTTTTTAGCATAGGGTATCTGCCTGGTTCTCAGTTGCTGGATGAGTTCAGAGTAATTCTGTAATCCATGGGACACACTAAAACAGTAAATTTAGTGGGCCTGAGAAATAGTTCAGTGGGGAAGAGAACCCACAGAGCGGATGTGTGACTATAAGGAGGCCTCCTGGGACAACCTTCAACACAGTGACCCAAATTCTCAACAGCAGAACAAGGAAAAGCTGATCTGGGGTCTGATGCTTCTGGTTCAAGGGAGCCATGGTGAGATCTGAGCTTACACTCACTCTCTCCTGCCCCCGTACTAGGCCATGTGCAGCTCTGATGCCGAGTTGCAGGAAGGGGCTGACAGACCCCTAGCTTCTCTTGCAGGAAAACGGACCAGTTGGTATGGCTTCTGCTGGGGTTGTTGTTCACTTGTTAAAATTAGTTTTCTTTGCTTTTTTCTGTATGGCTTACCCCATCCTAACTAGTGATAGAGATGATACTTTCCTTTCACTTTGGTGTCTCTGTGATTGATTGCTTAAGTCTCTAGGAATCACTCCCTGCCATCCTACCTTGCTACAAATTGCTACTATCCCCAGAGTCCCCTCTCAGGGCTTATAAATGAAGCTGTGTTCAGGTCCTTGTGTGTAGATGAAGCCCAGCACTGCTTGGGACAAGCACTCCAAGAGTGGATGTGCAGAGACTGACTTAATGTGCATGGTGAGTTTGAGAACGCCCAGGAAGATGACAGCAGAAGATGTCCAGAAGAGATGTCCCGAAGAGATGTCCAGAAAGCATTTGACTAGATAAAAGGAAAAGTCAGGAGGAGAAGAATCTCAGAGCATCACAGGAGAGAAAGCAGAGGAAACCCAGCCCCTTCAAGCAAGAGTCTTCACAGGGTCCTCTGCCCTGGGCCGTCCAGGATTTCACTTGAAATGTAAGGACAATGGCAGGCCTGGTTGATCCCACATTTGCAAATGTGAAATTTAATTTAGGGAAAAAACCAGGAGATTGTGCAATCAGAGCTGTTTCGGTAAGCTGAAAAATATCTTTAGGGATGAAATTTCTTGCCTTTATTATTGAGAAAACTTCCTTGATCACGTTAAAGGAAACCACAGGTTAGAAAACTCATTTAATGCTTACCCTGGCTCTCCTCGGCCTGGAGTCTTGTGACTCACAGCAACCTGAAGGAGTTGGAAAGAGGTAAAGATACCAGGTCCACTGTGGGGCTCGGTCCTCTTTAAGTTTAGAATCATTCCACCTTTTTTTTTTCCCTTTTTAAATATGACTTCCCTTTAGGGTAATTCTTATGTTTTCTAAACGGTTGTTTGTTGCTGCTATTCAAATATCACCTATGCAGCCATAATCGGTTGACAGGTCTGATTTCCGGCTGTCAGATGATCTATGGGGTGCTTTCTACACTGGTACTATCTGAAATCTGCAGTCTCCTGGGTCAGAGGCCCAGTGCTCCAAGAATCTTTCATTTGGAAATGAGACTCCCTGTGCAGTGGGGTCAAGGTGAGAGGGGATGATCCCTCTCCCCAAAAAAGTGCCCACAGATACAGATATTATCAATTCTTGCATTCTCAATCAGAATCCCAGTTCTGGTTTCCTGTAGATTTTGGTTGGAAGAGAACCCTTCCTAACTGCAAATCATAGCTTTGGATACAGGTGTCCTTAACATACTTGTCTCCTTTTAAAACTCTTTTAGAAAATTTAAGAATATATTACATTATAATGGGTCTTGGAACCCATTATAAAAATTCAGTCTATGTGGTTTATGCTATATGATCAGGCAGTATGCAGCATATACAGTGAGGGGAAGGGGTCAGCTTGTTCTGGGTCAAGGGCATCGCTCCAGGGTGATGTTTTTGTGAGTGTCTGGACAGCATTTCCCATGCAGATGAACACACGCTTGAGACCTGCGGGCCGAGTGCCCTGGTTCCATTTGCCTACATGCCACCTCTGACTCTCTGCTTTTCTCAGAGGAATAACCAGCAGCTTGTGTGTCATTTCATTCCCTAAACACCAATTAGTGACCAGTTAAAATCACATCTTCCATTTCCACAGACGCTACAAAATGTTCATTTTCATTTTATAGATGAGGAAAATGAGTTTGGGAGCAGCTATATCGCCGAAGGTCTAGACAGTGAGTGTTAAGGCTGAATCTGAAGCCAGGACTGCCTCTCTCATCCCAACCCTGAGCTCATGCCCTCTCCATGAAACCTTGTCTCTTCCCAGAGTTCTCCTTGCACCGTTTACAATCCTTCCTCCTCAGCGTCTCCCTTGAACTTGGAACCTTCTACTTCCTGAGCAATCCCCGGAGACCGAGAAGTGTTCAAGTGTAAAATGAAGGAACTGAAAATTCTCTGGGTCCAGACTTCAAATTCCTTTGATCTTGGAGTTCTGCTTCTCGGCTTCTGGTGTCATCAGTGGTGGCCCAGATCAGTGGTGGTGCCCGGCTGTTGGTCTGGACTCTGATCTTTGCTATGACTGTGCTCATCGGGTACCATGATGTTGTTTAACAAGCGTATGCGTCTCTGGCTCTCCAAACACGAAGGACTCGTGTGAAGGATAGCATGCTCTGGAGGGCATGCACGGGCTTAGGTAATTAGAAGCTGAATTTCACCCGGGAATGTTGTGTAACTCTCTGGGAAGAGACAGCATCTATTTACCCCAGGCAGGGCACCGGCAGAACAAACAAATGATTACACTCAAGCCCAGCTTAATGAACCCCTGAGTTTATTGGGGTTACTTACAGAGCATGGGTGATGCAAAGGGCCCCCCAACTCCCCCAGCAGGCTGCAGGCTGCAGGCTGCTTGACCTGCTGGCAGCTTAGGGCTGGTGACTGGGAGAGAATATTCCTCCTAGCAACTGCTTACTACTTTTCTAACAACGGGGAAGGGGCTTGTGAATTTTGTAAATATCAGGAATTTTCTGATCCTTTTTAGATTTTTTTTTTTCTGAGCCCCACAATACCACCTCTTCCCTCCAGGAGTGAATATTTCAATCTGGAGGAACAGCTAAGGGACAGGAGTTGTGAAGCACAGCAACTCAACAGTTAACTCTTATTAAATGCCTGCAGTGGATACAGGCCTGGGGGGGGGGGCGCAGAGGGGGAAGGAGTGGCAGAGGGGGAAGGGGGGCAGAAGGCGAAGGGGGGCAGAGGGGGAAGGGGGGTTAGAGGGGGAAGGGGGGCAGAGGGGGAAGGGGGGCAGAGGGGGAAGGGGGGCAGAGGGGGAAGAGGGGCAGGCCCGGGGACCTGAGCTGCTGTTGCACATTCTGTACCTCTTCTTAAATTGTGTGCCTTCCCACAATCACCTACTTCCAGACCGCCTGTATCTCTGCTTACGGTTAATTTCTCTCACTTGCAAGACCTCCAGCTCACCGCCCTGCCGGCTCTATTCACAGTCAGCACAGCCATGTGCCTCTCGGACTCCAGGACACATGCTGCTAGAGTTTAGCCTACTCTGAAAAGTGCCTCCTGCTGTCCTACTAAGCTGCTAGCGGTTCACTCAGTAGGCTGATGTGGACCGCGATCACACGTGGAACTACATGGGTAGGTGGACAAGCAGACTTTTATTTCTATTTTTCCTGTTATTTCAAATCCAGTGTCCACTTAGATTTACGTCTTCCGAGCGGTCATGATGACAGCACATTATCTCCCAACATTTGCTGGAGCCTGAGATCCAGCATTTCTCTTGTTCCCAAGCCTGACCTTCCTTGGTCTGATCCACGGGGTAAATCCATGCTGGGAATAAATCCAAGATCCAGTATGACTCTGTCTGGAACCAGGCCCCCAAGGTGAAATTTTACTGTATTCTATTTGAGAATATTGAGTCTGCTTTCTTATGTTCTGTTCTTCTCCCCAATCCCTCCTCCACATTATTATTATTATTATTATTACTATTATTTTTTCCCTGACGTTGCTGTTTGACACTGTATGCTGCCATTTTCTCATGACTGACAGAGGAAGACACTCTAGTGTGACTGAAAGCCTGTGACAGTTTGATCACTACTTGAGCTCGTACATGAGTTAGTGTCCCTAACGTATCAGCTGCTCTGCATTGTAGTGAACTGTCAATTCTGTCAATTCTTGTCTTTCTTCTTCTCCAAGAATGAAGTAGGCAGGCAGTGAACAGTGAGTAAATGAGGACTTTAATTCACTACACAAGAAGATGATAGAAAATACAGTCTGATCTTGCCAATGACATGGGGACACCAACCCAGGATGTCAGAGCTCTGAGCTCAGGGTGGCAATGGGATGACAAGCAAGAGTGGACCCCAGAGATTGGGTCTGTGGATCACAGGTCGCTGATGACAGTAGAAGTACCAGAGGCAGCAGCCATGGCGTCAGCAGGTCTGGTGAGCCTTCTTTTAGCGATTAGCTCCAGCAAGTCCTCCTCCAGTGGATGAGAATTACTCTCCTGCTGTGTTGTGGGGTCAGGGGTGTGTTAAATTTGCTTCTATCATTCCTGAAAATCAGAGTTTGTGGAATATATTTCTGAGACAAGTTCTTGTCTTTTTAACAAAATAATTTTTATATTTTATTTTTATGAATATGGGTATTTTGCCCACCTGTATGTCTGTTCACCCAGTTGCTAACAGAGGTCATGAAGGCCAGGAGAAGGTGTCTAATCCCCATGGTATTGGAGTTACAAATGATTTTAAACTGCCCCCTGGTACTAGAATCGAACCTGGAACCGGGGCTCTGAGCTGCTGGAATTCAGCCAGGGCTCTGAACTACTCAGCGACCTCTCTAGCCTCTACCATGTTTTGTATTTTTATTTATTTATTTTTCCAGGATCTTTTGCCCTCTCAGAGTCCTACTATATAACCCTAAGCTTTTGTCATAGCTATTGAATTAATTTACCAGGAAGCTGGGGAGATAGCCTATTAAGTAAGAATCTTTGATTTACAAGCATGAGAACCCCACCTCGAATCTTCAGCACCTGTGTAAAAAGCTGGCATGACTGCACGCCCTGATCCTCGGCGTTAAGAGATGACGACAGATGGATGCTAAGGGCTCTCTGGCCAGGCAGCCTGGCATGAAAGGTGAGCTTCCAATTTAGTGAGCCTTGTCTTAAGGAGAGAGCAATAAAGAAAGACACTTGGGATCTTCCTCTGGCCTAGGCGTGCACAGGCTCAGGGTCACCAGCATGGACACACATGCAGGAACATCCACCAGGCAGCATTCAGGTCAGAAAGACAAAAGCCAGGAGGAAAGGTTTGGCAGAGTGGTGATTGATTAGCATTTTCCAAGACAAGGATCACTTTAGAACAAGGAAGGTGAAAGATTCCATCCTGCAGGGACTGGCCTTAAGTTCTGCAAGAACACCACTCAGTGTCTTCAGGAAATCCTCAAACTGGCCAGATTCACTCAGGCTTGTTCCCTGAACATATGCCAGCAGTAAGGAGCACTGAAAGATACTTTCAGACAAGGTAAGCTGGCTTGAAGAGGCTCAGACTGGCTCAGACCAGATCTACATGTGCCTGAGTGCCCACCCACAGGTTGTGAGGTGCCCTCCAGGTTTCCAGCTTTCATGAGGTGTCTCGGGTACTATGGTGGGCTCTGGTGATGCAGCTGTCATGGAGTCATGTCTGCACCTATAAGAAACGCCTCACCCATATTTCTGTAAATAACCCTGACAGAACTCATCAGTTCACCAAATTGAACTTTGATAGTATCCATACTTTGCCTATTGTTGGTTTTCTATGGATGTGCATAGACATTTGTTCACACCTCCCCAGGAGTAGTGTCACACAATAGAGGTCAGGAAAGGCACATGGATATAACCTTTAAAAAAATGCTTGCCAATGTAGAAAACTTTAGCTTTTTCTTGGAAATGTTAGTGGCTATTCCTAGCTGTCATCTTGACTATATCTGGAATGAACTACAATCAAGAATTGGAAGGCTCACCTATGATCCTAATCTGGAGGTTCAGAGATACAAGTTTCTGACCTGGATCTTAGCATGGAAATCTTGAAGTATAGTGGCTATGCTTCAAGATTAAGACAAGGAGATCTTGAAGTTCAAGGTCATCTGGGATTAAAGGAGCAGTGGCACAGGCCTTTAATCTGGGCCACATCCTCTGCTGGAGACCTACATAAGGACATTGGAAGAAGACTCAGTCACTCTTCCTAGCCTGTTTGCCTCTTGGGACTGAGCAACTGCTAGAACCTTGGACTTTCATCCACAGCTGCTGCTGACCATTGTTGGGGAGTTGGACTACAAGCTGTAAGTCATCAACAAATTCCCTAACTATATAAAGACTACCCATACATTCTGTGACTCTAGAGAATCCTGACTAATATGGAAATATAAGAGAGGGGCCACAGTTGATTTATAGGATGCTCAGCCAATTACATATACTTCAAATTTCTCCAGAATTGGAAGGGATAACCTATGTACTTTACACTTGATCTTAACCAAAAGGCCGAGAAGCGATAAACTATGCACTTTAAATAGTGAGGCTTCCATGGGGCAAGATGCGGCCACTCCCAGATGCTTTCTCCCAAAACTTCTTTCAATTTTGATTGAAGCAAAATAAAGAAATATGAAAGCAAGTCTGAAAGCAAATAAAAAGGCAGTTCTGTGCCAAATTTGAAGTTACTGGCTTTGTGGCCTTTGGAGTAGAGAGGTCTTGATCTTAGGCCTGGATAAAAATATCATGTAGTATGTTTCTAAGAAAAATTTCAAGCTTTCTTCATTTGTAGGAATTATAAAAGGTCATTTCTAAGTGCTTTTGGTTCCCTAATTCCTACGAGACAAGGTAGGCTATTTGATAACTTGACTGGCAAAACTGGGTGGGGACTGATTTTAATTTTAATTCTGAAATTAGCTTAAAATCTAACCATGACTTAATGATGCTTTGTACAAATGCAGTTGGTGATGTTTATCCCATTGTTTAATAGAAAGACAGCTGAATGTGTGGGCAAAGATTTAATCTATAGGTTGATGGTGTCCCCAAATGAAAACCAACCTAAATGTCCAATATTAAGAGCAGTGCTAATAGAGGCACATAAATATAATTAATAGAATTCTAAAAGCTGCTGAAAAGCGTGCTTCAGGAGAGTATTTAATGGCAAAGTCAGATGGCAAGAGATGTGGCTGCCCATTAGTATAGGCAGCATTATATTGTAACCCTCTAAGGATCCCATACCTGAGAAACTGAACAAAAGTACACATTTATATTGAGCCTCCTGTGTACTCTTGTCTCCTGTTTCTGGCTACTATTTGCAGGTATGAAACAGGCATGCAGCTGGTTTACCCAGGAAAGTCTTTGCTCTTGGTAGTTCACCAACAGAGCTTGAGTTTTCCTCCGGTCTGCAAGTTAAGCAAATGTGATTCTGAATTTGGAAACAGTCCCCTAAATTTTATGTAAACAGAAAAGCTTTGTCCATAACTGTAGGGTGAGATTTAGATTTGGACAGAGTTTCTGGACATTCTGCATGGTCTCTCTTCCGTGCATTCCCATGTGCAAAGCATCGTGCACACCCTGGCATGGAGCAGGTGAACGTGTTCATGCTAGCCGCTATGCTCACTCACAGGTGTTGGTTTCTTTATTCTTTTATGAACCACCATGAAGTGGGTTTGGCCTAGTGCTGCTTGTGCTAAAATGTTAATTTTGGTCCCTAAAAGCGCTTACCTGAGTGTCTGCACAGAAGACACTGACGGATCCTGACCCCAGATGGCTCCAGCTGGTAGAAAAAGATATCAGAAGCCAATGGTTGGGAAGAGCAGACAGAGGCGGGCAGGACTTTTAGGATTCCTGGGCTTGGGAGAGAGAGGAGCAAGAAGCAGAATCGCCATGAGAGGGGCTCAGGAGGAAACAGCCATATAAGAATTCTGATAAGGGGCCCTAGTGGCCACTTCCTAGATTGGGTCTGGGGTAGCAGAGATGAAATAAAGATTTTAAAGGATGTTAACGCTGGAATACTAGAGGGGAGTGTTTGCTGGCTGTGGGAAGGATTAGAAATGTCCAGTCATTAAGCTAGTCAAGGCATATCAAAATTAACTGGTATGTGTGTGTGTGTGTGTGTGTGTGTGTCTGTCTGTCTGTCTGTCTGTCTGTCTTCCATTCAAAGCTGCTAACTATTGCTGCACAACCACCTTGAACCTGGCCAGCCAGTGGTGATCAAGGCAGATGCCTATTCTGCTCTTTTGCCATCTTTGTTTATTGAGGAAGGCAGATAGACACCACTATACCATTGACGCAAGAAACAGAGATACCACTACAAAGTAGGGATGGGGAGCCCTTGGGAGGACACATTGGGTCTCTCCTGAAGTGTCAGGTGAGCTGAGCTCATGAGCATGAACTGAAGTACACTGGAAGTTAGAGCTGAGGGAATAGCATCCTAAGCAGGAAGGGCACGGGAGAAGAGCCCTTGCTCAGCACTTGGCCTGAATTCCCACGGGTTTTGTAATCCAAATTCTTAGTTATTGGCAGTTACTGGAAGCATACCCAGGTCTCTTCCAAAATGGACTCTGTCCTGTTTCTTCTTTACCTCTGTTTAGAAGCTGGAAGCCTGAGAGTCCTCTGGAACTGCAGGGAGCTTCCTGACAACTCCAAGCACGGGAACGAGCTGGCAAGGGCTCAGTCACATACCTCCACCTTGGACACTTGGCTCCAAGTCCTAACAGGTCCTGGGAATTGATATGCTGCTATCTCAAAATTACCTTTATGAAAAAATTCAGCTTGTCCCTACAGCGTGTATGGACGACTTTGAAGCCCAGTCCAGGATTTACAGGTGCAGTAGACTTACAGGTATGCTGGATTCACTTGCAGGCACTTGTGATTGGTCTGGGCCCCCTTATCAAGTTTCAGTTAGATCAAATTTTGCAGCAGCCTCAAGGGTCTAAAAGCAGACTTTCTGAAAGAAAAGTTCAGTGTAAGATCAGTCAGTGGTGTGGGCCGACCTGCTTTATAGATCAAAAGACACAGAAGCATCCCCACCCTCTCGAGGACACCTTGCACTTTGCTCCCTCTTCCTCCATAGCATCATCTAAGAGAGTACTGCAGACACATCCTCAGAAGATGAATGCTGCTTATCTATAAGACCAGGCTACTGAGGTGGACTGGGAGGAGGAAATAACCAAGCGAGGAATAATACTGTCACTGCGACTGATGGAGTAAAGGGACGTAAGCAACCGTGAGTGACAGTAGCACTAGAGATGCCCACCCACAGGGAAGCTGTGTGCCAGCATGCTGTATGTGGAGATCCTTACTTGAGAATAGAAAACAACACCTGAGGAATTAGCTGCACTGTATTATTTAACATTTTATTTATAACTTTCCAGCAACTTCTATAGCCAGTATTATTTAGTCATTGATGTCTTCAAAATCAAGATCTCAGGCTCTGACAGCCCTGTTTGGTTAAAAAAAAAAAGACTTATAGTTCCTCTCTGAGGTTCAGTCTCTTGTTGACTGACTATTTTTATAACAGCTTACATCAGCGGTGGCAAATAGAGGGTTTACAAGCTCTCTTTTGGGGCTCTTTTCAGAAGAATTGTCTGAAGTCTGTCTATTTTTCCAGACTTGATTGCTCTGGTTTTGTTTTTTCAGAAGTGAGTGATTTGAGCTAACAGGAAATCCTCATTGCCGTCACTTGGTCTAGGGCACAGAAGGGCTAGAATTTTTCAGAGGCCCCCATCTCTTTTCAGAAAATGATTCCGTGGTAGCAACATGCTTCCTGACCCCTTCAGATGAATTGAATGAACAAATCCCCCAACTTTACAAGGATTTAGCAATCCTTTGATTTCCTTATTTAGCAAAACCATATTTAAATTAAGTTATAACTTCTAAACAAAACAAGTAATTGTGCTTATTCCTAATAAAGTATTAAAAGGCATATGACACAGCTTGTAGTGTGTTTCCAGCAGGAAAGTCAAAGCAAGAACTTCATGAGGGTAAACTTCAGTCTGTCTTCCTCTACCCCTGTTCCTATGAGCAAATGGCTAAATGAATTTAAACAACTCAACAAGAGCAGAACAAGTCATAGAACCTATACATTCGAAGTGAATTGAGACTATAACATTAAACCGCATTAAACCCCTAGCTGTGGCACTGAGCTGTAATGCTGACCAGTGCTGTGCAGCTGATGGTTCCAACCCACCAGTTCTTCCCTCTTTACTGTGGTCAGACTTTGTGGCACTGGGAGAGAGGTGCTGCTTCTCTCTTGGGCACTCTGCCCCAGGCCTCCTGGGACAGGGCTCCATAACTTCCCACAGTAGAGCAGGTTAGGCTGGATTCATGGCTGAGAGACCAGACAAAGCTCAGTGTAGAAAAAGCACACCCAACAAAGATCCTAAACCTCCACACTTGGGAAAGCAGTCCTCGGAGGCTGGATGCTTCTATCCTTGCAGCAGCAGCATGAAATTCAATCTGCTCACATAAGGGAAGGTCAGCTCACTACCATTGCTTGCTGGGAAATCCTTAGACTTGTTGTTATCTAGGATCTCAATTTGGGGCTTGGGAGGACTCATACACTTAATTCTAAAACATCTCCACTTCCTGTCCAACACCATAGCTTTTCCCATGACATGTCAGGTCACATATTTTAAGGAAACCTATTTTCTCTGCTCACACCCCTCACTACAAGCCAAAGCAATGAAGTCAGCAGACACAACTTTAATCCAACTAGATTGTGAAACCAAACACTTAGTTTAGTAGTTGAGAGAACTGTAGCTGACATCCTTAGGTTATGTGAGTTTACTTAAGGATGTTTCAGAGCCTCACCAGACACAGTGATTGACATTTATATAACCCAACACCCCATTCAGGGTGTTTCTTTTTACTTAGGGAAATCAATGTCTCTACTCCTCCCCTTTTATTAAGAAAACCATACACAACACCTAAATAGTGTTTTCCTAGTTTCTACTCATCAAAGTTTCTTAAAATGATTACTAACTGGGACACTATTTTGATTGAAATCAACTGGGTTAAAGGCAGTGTGTTCAGAAAAAGTAAAAGGACTCTAGTAGGAAAACTGGTGGGAGGGAAGGCCATCAGCACTCTAATGGGGAAACCATGAGGAACCACACAGATGTGCTAGCTCCAAAGAGAGCTCCAGCCTCCTTATACTGCTGCCTGGTTCATCCCAGCCACGCCGCTGGGTGGAGATTGTCTCTGCTGTCCTCAGCACCAGACCAGTTATCTCTAAAAGAGGACTTCACATAGGATTCTCCAAGGGAAAGACCCTACAGGAGAAAATCCATATGGAGTAGGGTTCAGGTAGGACTTAGGGAGGAAAGCAGGGCAGAGGTTCACCCAGGGATGGGATGAAATCTAGTATTCAATCATTTTTTCATACCCTGTATCTCTACTTAGCTTTCCTTGTTTATATAATAACCAAGGTCAATGTAGTAGACCAGTATGACATCCATCTAACATTTTTTCTCTTCACTTTTCTCCTTACCACTTTGCTTTTACGTTTCTTCTCCCCAAAACACAGCCGAGCTTGTTTGGTAAAGCTTCTGTGGCTCAGTCCTCTGAGAGGTGAGACTGGTCTACACTCCTGGATTAACCGTGTCCTCCCTTCTTCTCTGTGTATCCCTTGCCCCACTTCCTACCTAGCAACCTAATGAGTCATTAGTTCCACTGTGATTGCTTTCTTTTTTTTATTTATTTTTATTCCCATTCATGCCCACAACACACAGTACCCTTAGTGTCCCTTCATGTTATAGAACAATTGATACTGAAAGGAGTGACTGACTGTCTTGTAGTCAACTGCAACTCCAATTTCATTGGGCTTGGTGCTGAATAGTGACTCTTGCTGCAGACAGTACTCAACTCTCAGGGGAATGTTGGATAAAGACAGTCGCCTTGAACACAGTATAACAGAAGAAAACATCCCTCAACTGAATTTCTCCTGAACACAGCAAATATGTCCCATGGAAGAAGAAAGGTGAGTTTAAAAATAAAAGAAAGCTTAACCAATGGTCTAACAATGAGGAACTTCCAATGCAAAACCACAAGTAACAAGACATATATCAACCAGAAATTACCAATCCCATATTAACCCCAATGAGACCAACTTACATGAAACTCTAGACAAAGAATTCAGTGTAATAAATTCCTGGATGAATCCCATAACACAAAGAAACAGCTGAATAAAATAAGGAGGTCCGTTCAGGATATGAAAACATAATTCAATAGTCAGCTAGAAACATTAAAGAAAAAACTGAAATGATGAAGTAAATGAAAATTTATGAGAAGCCAAATAAAAGGCTCAATGGAAACACTTACCAAGAAAATGTGTTACGACAGGATATCAGGGTGAAAGGACAACACAAAACCCATCTATCTTCTCCATTTAAGGACCAGGTCTGATTTCCAAAAGAAGGCCATAAGGTGCCAACTCCAGGAACAGCCCACAAAGCCCAGAAACAAGGTCATAGAACCCTCTCTCAAAGGAACAGCCTGGTGATAACCAAAGTATGAGGAAATGTTTTATCCCAGGATGGGTCATTTGTGCTAGGCAGTCCTATCTCATCCTGTAGTTAAACATTCTTGACATAGGAATGCTGACCACTGACGACCCGGCACAAGCCAATCAGAAGCACCACCCCAACACACACCAGTGAAATTTTAGATTACCTAACCTCTAAATATAGAACTCAAATAATAGCCAATCAGAGTTATACTAATGTCATCTCTTTGGCTCCTGCCAATAATAGTAGAGATTACCTAATCCTTCTAGAGAGTACCCCTCATTCCCCATAAGAAGGCCTGCACACCTTTGTCTGTCATCACCATTTTGGAGAATGGTTGACCCCTGCATGCTGGTTGTTTCTGCAGAATAAATGTTCTTTGTCTTTGCACACTATCTGAGTCTGGGGTCTTACTTTTTGAATTTTCAGACCCTTACAGGGGTTTGAAGACAAGATAAAGGCATTGGAACACTCAGTTAGGTCAATAACAAATTAATTTTTGCAATAATATTTGGAAATAAAACATGAATGAAACATGCAAGATGTTGGACATACCATAAAAGCCCAAATCTATGAATTAAGGGCATAAAAGAAAGAAGAATTTCATGTGGAAGGCATAGAAAATATGCTCAACAAAATTGCAGAAGAAATTCCCCAAATCTAGGAAAAGAGATGCTTATTCAGGTACAAGAGGCACATAGTAAACAGGATGAGAAAATAAATTCCCACACTACAATTAAAACACTGAAGATACAGAACAAAGAAAGTGTACTGAAAACTGCTAAGAGAAGAAAACCACGCAACATACAACAGCAGGATCATCGGCTAAATTTCCAGCGGAAACCTAAAAGGACAGAAAGGCTTGGAAAGCTATATTTCAAATTCAGGAAGCCCACAGCTTCCAACACAGATGCAATCACTCAGAAAAACTATTTAACAAGATCAAAGGGGGAAGAAAAACTTTCCATGACAAAAGCAGGCTAAAGGAATTTATAACCACTAAAATAGCTATAGAGGAGACTAGAGGGAAGACTTTGAAGAGAATCATAAACACATCCAAGCTGCTACAGGGGGAGAAATAAATAATGTTAAGACAATCTTTAAGGGAAAGAAGACTAGCAAAACATCAAACACTATAAAATTACAAAAATGGCAGGAATCAACACTCGCCTTTCAACAATAGATCTGAATATTAATGTCTCAATTCCCCTATCAAAAGAGACAAGCTAGCAGACTGGGTTAGAAAATAAGATCCATCTTTTTGCTGCCTCCAAGAAACTCATCTTACAGCAAAGACAGACACTCTTTACAAGGTGATAGGATTCACAAATACGTTCTAAGCAAATAGAATGAAAACCCAAACAAGTACCGCTATTCTTTGACCTGACCAAACAAACTTAAGAGAAAATGTAGTCAGAAATATCAAAGAATCACTTCAAACTGATCAAGGCAACAATCCCTCCAGAGACTTCTAAACATGTGTCTAAGCATGGGTGTACCCAATTTCATAAAACCATCATTAGACATAAATTCAAAGATTACTCTTAACATAGTAATAGCCAGTGACTTCAGTACTCCAACTTTCACCATTAGACAGATAATATGTAGAAAAAATAAACAGAAACATCAGAGTAAATGAGATCACAGTTCAAATGGATTTCATAGACATCTCTAGGACATTTCTTCAAAATTCTGTAAAATATACATTCTTCTCAGTAGCCTGTGGAATTTTCTCAAAAATAGAGCATATACTAGGACACAAAGCAAGTCTCAACAAGTGTAGGAAAATTGAAATAACATCTTGTTCTAGTTTTATTTCTGTTGCTGTGATAAAATATCCTGACAAAAACCAACACAGTAGGAAAAGGGTCTATATAGTTTACAATTCCAGGTTACAACCTATCATTGTATGGAAGTCACAGAAACAGGAGCTTGAGATACCTGATCACAACAGAAATAAGAGCTTTAGACACCTGGTTACAACATTTCCAAAATCAAGCGTAGGGAGAAATGAATGCATGCGTGCCCGCTTGCTTGCTTCTTGTGCCCGATCTGATTTCTCTACTTTTATAAGGTCCAGGACCCCTGTCTAGGGAATGATACTACCCACAGTGGCCTGGATCTTCCCAGATCAATTTAAATCAATATTCCACAGACATAGCCACAGGGCAACCCAATGTACACAGCTCCTCACTGAGATTCCCTTTCCAGGTGATTATAGGTTGTGTCAAGTTGATACTTAAAGCTATCCATCATACATCTTGTATTCTATCTGACCAAAATTGAATGATGCTATAAATTAACAATAGAAAATATACAAACTCACAGAGATTAAACAATGTACTATTGAAGAATGAACAGGTCACTGAAGAAATTAGAATATAATTTTTTTAAAATCCTAGACTTGAGTGAAAATGAAAATATAACATCTCAAAACTTATGTAATACAATGAAAGAAAACCCTGAGAGGGAAGTTTATAGCTTGTGTACCATAACATAACATAATAATAATAATCAGCTTGCTTAGTTTAGGGCTTAGAGCAAAGCTTAGTTGACCATTCATGTCTTGGCTTCATTGAGACATGGCAGAGAGCGTCTCCTGGAGTCCTGGCTGATTTTGGTCCTCGCTGACGTGTGCAGACACCGCAGAGGACTGGTTGTTGCTGCTGGATCGTGCTTCTCTGATGATTTGTGTTTGGTATCCTGACACTATTGAACTAGACTTCTGGTATCCTGACAACAGAGATTGGTATCACCCCCAAAGAACTACTTGTAAACAGGTCCACATCCCCTGTTCACACTTAACCATCTTTTCTTTCCTACCTTTGGACGATGGACTAGAAGGGGGCTTGAAGCATTTCAGAACTCTTACTAAAGTAGGTTTTAAAAAAATCTAATTCTACAGGTACACTTCCAAACTCTTTTTACAAAGCCAGTATTATCTTGATAACAAAAGTAAGATAAAAACACAGTAAGAAACAGAAAATTTAGATCAATTTCCTTGATCAACATAAATGCAAAAATTCTCAGTAAAATACTTGCAAAGAACATGTCAAAAATACCATATACTATGACCAAATTGGCTTCATCCCAGAGGTGTAGGGACAATCATCTACAGGTAGGGAGAAGGCTTTTGACAAAAACCCACATCTCCTTATGATAAAAGTCCTGAAGAGACTCGGGACAGAGCAAGCACTTCTCACTACAATGGAGGCTTTATGGCAAACTGTTAGCCGACATCACATGACATGAGGAGAGACTCCAAGCATTCCCACTAAAGTCAGAAACAGGGCACGGGTGCCCATCTTTGCTCTCACTTGATGTAGTGTTAGAAGTCTTGGCTAGAGCAGTAAAATGAGAGAAACAAATAAAACGGGGTACAAATAGGAAAGGAAGAAATCAAAATACCTCAAAGATTCTACCAAACAACTCAACCTGATAAACACTTTCAGCAAAGTGACATACATAAAATCAACATACAAAAATCAATAGACTTCCTGCATACCAATGAAAAATAGCCTGAGAAAGACACCAGTGAAACCTTCTCATTTATAATGACCTCAAAAACTACTGCGGGCTAAACCCAACCAAGGAAGTAAAAGAGACAAATGTCCCAAAGTTGTCCCAGGGGCTCCCTGCAACACTGTTCTGTACATCCACCATATCCCCATCAGCTGGGCACACAGACACTGTCCGTGCATCCGAACCCTTGACTACTCCTCAGCCCTAAAGTCCCCTTCTTATTCCTTTCTCTTGGGCTCACAGAATTCTCTAGTTCCCCATCCCGGTTCCCAAAGCCTGGGCTGGGCCTCCGGATAGCCACAGCCCTTCCTCAGGCTCCATTCCTTACTTTATAACTTGATACTTTCAGGCAGTAATCACACATCAGGTATAACTGTTTGACGAAGCTGTCCCAAGTCCCTAATGCTAGACTTCTCTCAGTACCATGGAAGACTTTGTCGTTTTATTCCTAGAGGCGAGGAGCCATTCTTCTCACTTACCCAATAGCAATAACAAATAATTCATTCAGATAGCAGAGTTTCATCTATCAAAAGCCCAGCACGAGCTGGGTGGTAGTGGCGCACGCCTGTAATCCCAGCACTCTGGGAGGCAGAGGAAGGCGGATTTCTGAGTTCGAGGCCAGCCTGGTCTACAGAGTGAGTTCCAGGACAGACAGGGCTATACAGAGAAACCCTGTCTTGAAAAAAAAACAAAACAAAAACAAACAAACAAACAAACAAACAAATCCAAAAACCCCAAAAGCCTGGCACATTTCTTTATAGCCTGAAATCCATACTATGATTTTAGAGATACAAGACAAAGCTGTTCTGAAGCATGGCTTTTGTAGGATTAGGCAGCGCCTTGTAGTGTAAGGGTCTGAGAATCAGTGAAAGAAGACCCCAGGCTTAAATAGTATGCAAAAACAAAGAGCATTTATTGTGCAGAAACAGCCAGCATGCAGGGGTCAGCCATCCAAGCAAAATGGCAACCCCAGAGCAAGCTCTCAGACCCCTTTTAAGGCCGGTTAGGGGTTTTCCAGTTGCAATTGGGTCACCTTCACCAGGACTGGTTGAGCTTATGGTATGGGATATTTGTATACTTCTGATTGGCTCATACATTGAGGCAGAGAGGGTTACCTTGTAGGGACTTTTTTCTATCTGTTGCAGGGCAGTTGCTGATTGGCTGTCCTCTTCTGCCTTTTTTTCTGAAAAGCCTAGGCTGTCCTTCTGGGACACTGAAGCTTAAGGCCGAACATGGCCGCCTGTTCTAAAATGGAGTCAGTTCGGTTCTCTCTGTAGTGATCAGAAGACACTGGTGCTTAAATCTAATATTCCTTACCATTTGATGGAGAGACTTCATCCTGGAGTGTGTGATGAACAGATTTAAAAAAGAGAGGGAACAGATTTGTCTCAGAACTTGAGAAGCTGGGTTTGAAAGTGGAATTGATTGTACTTCAGCTCCCCTGGGAAATTCATACTCATGTTGCTAATTAGGGTGGCTGAGCAAGGGCCGAGATCTGAGTGGAACACTACATCAGCCCATTTCTTCATTTATTTGTTTTTGTACTTTGCTTTTATATAACTGAGCAAGACAATGATCGAATCTCCATTTTTCAGACATTGCATGAGCTCCTTTCCCGTATAACCCGTTCCTCTGCAGAAGGATGTCTGTAAGATGGGTGCCCTTGTATTTGTTTCACACAGGGAAAAGCTAAAAGCAAGAGAGGGCAGTTTACCAATGAGCTCACCACTGGCCAGGCTCAGGACTGGCAGGCACACGGTTGACACCAGACCCTTTGCAGTAAGTAGCACTGTCTTTTAAAGCATTAGCAAACATGCCAGTGTTTGTTGTGTGTGGTCCAAACATAAACACTGAGGGGGTTGAGGTATCGGGCAGGCACGGGAAGTTCTTTTGAGCTGAAGCTCGTGGGTAGGAGCTGCTGCTATTTGATCTACATACAGATGAGTCGAGATGGTCCTGATGCTGCGAGATGGAGCTCTAACTCACCACCTTCATGTGCAGAATGCCACCTTCCCCAAAGCCAAATACATCAAGCGCTTATTCTGGAGAGTCTGCCCCGGACAGTGCCAGAATGCCAGGTCCTAGGGCAGGCTGGCTTTATGTCCATTCCCTAGCTAAGCTGTTTTCTTTTCCGTAGTATTACTGCCCCATTATGTTATTGCCATGAACAGATAGTGGTGTGCTTTGCCCACATTGCCCCTGCGAGGAGCTTTTTTTGTTATAATTCGAGAATCCGTAAAAGGTCTTTCCTTCTTCCTATTCCATACTGAGGTTTAAATGTGCTCTGAGGCAAAACACTGAAGGGAGGCGATGTTAGTTGCATAACCGAGCCTGTTCCTGCCACTGGGTCAGAAGTTCAGCGTGACACTTCAGGCCCCCATTCTGTTTGCTTCTAGTGCCTCTGAAACCCTGGGCTCTCATCCCTCAAGTGGAGGGAGCTGACCTCCCAGACTCTCCCTTGTGAGTTTTATGTCAATATGGAAGAGAGTACAGAACAAATTATTCCACAGCCTCTGTAAGAACACTTTGGGGCAGGGCCTTGGCATTTCTGAGAATATGTAACTCATGTTGTAGTGCTCAGTGAGGGAGAGATAGTGTCATCTTCTGAGCCGAAGAGCTGGGCTGGGTTCCCACAGGGTTTCCATGCATGTGTCTTGTTTCCACAGTGGCTCTGCATGCTTGGTGTGTGGGTGAGCGGGCATGTTCACATGTGTGCATGTGCACGTGTATGTGCATATGGGGGCCATAGGACAACCTTGCATGTCATTATTTCATCTTTCCCCTTTGTTTTGTGAGACAGGGTCTCTCACTGAAATGAGGGCTTGCCAAGCAGGCTAGGCTGAAGGCCGGCAAAGCCTGTCGACATGCCTTGACCTGTGTGTCACCATGTCCAGCGTTTTCCCTAAGGCTCTGAGGGATTGAACTCAGGTCTTCACATCTGTGCAGCAAGCTTCGTACTGGTTGAGTTGCCTCATTTGAAACACCTGTTTTCTAGGTCAGCTTCTTTTGTGTAGTTTTCTGTTTAGCTCACATGAACCATTCTTATTGAAGAGCGGAGGTTTAATGGACCAGGTGGGAATGCGAATCCCCTGGCAAAGGCGGCATCCCTGCCACTTGGTTATGTGGCAGAGTCCTGAGGCACCACCAGCGTCTCTGGTTGTCCTCCACAGACACAGAAGGTAATTCCTTCCCTCCAGCTTGGGGAAGGATGTAAATCTAAGGCTGTATAAAGCGCTTAGCAAAATGCCCTTCACTGTAAATGCTGGAGTGGAGGCTGTGGTCTTGTCCATGCTGCTCTGTCCTCTGTGTTCCTCTCTTGGTGCTCTTTGGAGGTGTGCACCCTCCGCACTTCCCCAACAGTGAGGTCAGCCGCAGAGCAGTGCTGCTGCCTTCCTGACCCTCCGTGCCCTGTTCCTGCGGTCTTACTTTGTTTGCTCCGAGTCGCTCTACCCTTCCTTCTTATCTTCCGCTGTCCAGACAGGACAGGGTGGACAACGTGTCTGTGCCACGAAGAGTTTTCACTGTCATTTTAATTGAAAACCCTTGTCCCACATAGTCTCTCAGCGCTGGAAAGCTTCTGGAAACATAAAAATTATTCTTTGTAGAGACTGAAAACCATATTTGATGATTGATTTTTTTCCCCTATTTTTCCCCAGCTAGTCATGCACCGTGTACCTAATACTACTACTCTGTGGCTGGTCACGGGAACAAACGTGTGAGAACAATTTTTTTAAAAATGTTGCAGACTGAAAATTCATTTACAACTTTGTTTTGAGCCAAACAACGAGACGGGAATGGCAAGTGGTCAAATGGATTGTTTCTACATTCAAGAAAAGCAGGCTAGGGAGAGCAGAGTCACCAGCATTTAGGGCCAGTCCTCCCCACTCTCCTATTTTTTTGGTGACTATGTCAACAGCAGCCCTGTTAGCCCAATGGTTTCTTCTCTCTTTCTGGGGAGTCAGAATTGACCTGGCACTTACTAGAGAAACAGTAAAGAAAACAGGTTGTGGCAGAGATGGTGGAACACAGAAGAGTCACAAGTATGTCTGGGTTTAAGCCCAAGTTTTAATATGTTCTAGCTGAGAGCCTTAGCCTGGCCACTGTCTTTATCTGTATATCTGCCTCCTTTATTAGTCTTCAGGTGCTTAGTGACTCTGCACTATAGCTGGGTATTGCTCTACATGCCCACTCCTGCCAAGAAAAAAGCCGTGAAGACATAGGGAGTACAGTATTAAAATAGACAGAAAAGAAAAAAGATTCACTGAGAAAATTATATTTGTGTAAACAATAGAAGAGAAAAGAGTTAAGAGGATGAGTCACAAGAATCTCTGGGAAAGAATGTGCTAGAAGAGATAGCTAGCACAAGGGCCCTGAGGTGTTAGAAGAAGGGGGCATGGCACACATGGCCAGAGGAAGGGCAGCAGCAGCAGCAGCGGGGAGCAGCGGGGAGCAGCGGGGAGCAGGGGCACAGGACGTTGAAAAGGGCATTGCAGACTTGGGTTTTTTGGATGGTGAGTGATTGACAGCTCAGGGTCTAGCACTGGGTGTTTAGTGGGTTGATGTGTTGAGGATAGACTACAGGGAGCACAGGCAAGAAGTTGAGAAACACATCAGGAAGCTACTACCTCCAGGTTGGAGGTGACAGAGATTTGAACCAAGGAAGGGATGGTGGCGAAGGTGACGTGGTTGAATTCAAGATGTATGTGGAAGATGTTTGTGGATGGTCTGCGTGTGGACATGAGAAAAATAGTATACACTCTGGTCAAAGTAACTGAGGGAATTGTGTTGCCATCACCAAGATGGGGAAGGTGGGGGAAGTGGGTGGAGGAGAGACAGAAGGAAAATTGAGAACAGCATCCACCCTGTCTCCCACACTGGTTTAACTGCAATGATTTCTCTAGAATGTATCAGCAGATATACTCTACTGTTGTGAGCATTCAAAGGTTCAAAGGACACCCCAGAGCCCAGCCACTGTCTGCTCACAAGCTGCTCCTTTCTCAGACATCCTGTCACTCCACAGGTGGTTCACGCTGGTGGGAGGGGCACGTTCCTCAGCACAGGACTCTGAGCTGTGGCAGGTATGATCTGAGCTATGTTTAGGCAGCTATTTTAGAAGGAGCCCTCAGAACAGTGACTCAACTATGACTTAACAGTTAATACCTTTATTTCTTGCTAACAGAATATGGTCCCTAATTTTTCTTTCATGTAGCAACTGATGTTGCCATGCAGATCTCTTGGTTGCTAAGAGACGGGAATGTAACCGCGCCCTGTGATTGGCCAGCACCTCTAATGCAGTGTGGTTCTCACATGGGCCGCTGACACTGAGCTGTTACTATGGTGAACTTTACAGTTTGCTTTGATTGGTGGATTATAGAAATAGGCCATCAGTGGAATTCATTATATTCAGCTAAGTAAAAATGAAAAATAAATGTAATAGCTTTCCCTGATCATCAGTGTGAAGAAAATATAGCATCTAATGACGTAATGAATCATCAGTAGATGACACGGTCTTCACAGAGTGAACGGCGGTGCCAAATTTGGGTGGGAAATATGTTCTTTATTGCTTTGAATCACTTGTTCAGAGTTAATGGCATTGGGCTGAATGGCTCTAGAAGCCCGAGCTTTGAAAGGGGACATGCCTTTCTCTCTGGGATATTAAGGGTTAGGCTGGAGCCTGGGCGTGGAGGGTGGGTGGCACATCAGCTCCAGGCAGGCCTGATTAATTTTGCATCTCAAAAAAAAAATGTGTTCTTGGATGCCTCGTCAGACAGGCTGCCGAGTGCTCCTGGGGGGAAATGGCTGGCGACAGTCACAGCCAAGCAGGGTTTGTGCTTTGGGCTCTCAGCCCTCCCGTGCTGGCCCTAGCAGCTCAGTGCTGGGTGGATAGGCGGCCCCCAGCTGCCAGGGCCCTTGCTCAGTGGAAAACTGACTTCTGAGCCTTCAGCCGCATAGCTCAGCTCTCTTCAACCTGAGCAAACTTGGGAGGCAGACGGAAGATGAACTTAGGAAGGGGGCCGAGGAGGACCTCGAATGCCAAATTTGAGCTGAAGGCTGGAGGCTGGAGGCTGCAGAAGGACTAGGCAGCCTAGGAGAGAAAGTCAGGGAGCGACAAAGACAAAAGTTGTGTACGCTGAGCTCTGGACTGGTGTTTGATATACAGTCCGTCATCTTTAACAGCCCCTTCCTCCATTTGACAAATTACTTTTGAAAAGAATCATAAAACGAGGCAAGGTGTAATAGCCAGAAAGAAAATACTTCGATTAAATTCTATCTCATAACAATAAAAAAATTAAAAATAACAGTAATTCTATCATCCCCTAATGAAAGAGAGTTATTGTATTATTTGTTTGCTTTCCTATTTAGTGTGCTTGCGTCCATGTGTGCACATGTGGGCCGGGGGGCGGGGGGATGTCGATATCTTCCTAATTTCCCCTGAGACAGGGTTTCTCACTGAACTGGAAGCTTGATCACCAGTTCAGCGAGTCTGGCCACCCAGCAAACTCTGGGGTCCACCTGCCTGTGTCCCCCAAGCCAACACTGGGTTTACAGCTTCTTACGTGGGTGCTGGGGATTAGAACCAGGAACCTCCTGCGAACACAGCAGCCACTTTTACCACTGATCCAGCTTGCCAGCCCCTTCTTTTATTTTCATTAATGTGCTTTTTGAAGAACAGAATGGAACATATGTTGGTCTTCTATTAGAAATGAACAGTGGTCTTACAGTTTTTGTGTTTGTGAAAAACTTTGGCAAATATGGCAAAGGTTTTGTCCAAATTGTTTTTCTTCCCATATTCATGAAGTGTCAATCCATTTTTATTGCAAAAACATTTTTTATTACTTTTAATTTCAAAAAGTGATGGAACAGATTAAGTGGAAAAACATCTTAGTCTGTTTATTAGTGCAATATATAGGTAAATATTTATAAAAACAAAATTTATAAATTATAAAGTCAAAATAGAATTGTTAAAGTATTAATTTGTTATTAAATTAATATTGAAGAAAAAATAAAACACCATAAACAGAATATGTTTGTTTATCATTAATGCAAAAAACAAAATATAACAAAACCCTATTTCATTGTGAATTCTGGAAAACTTAAGCACAGCTGGAGCCTCTGAGTAGTCGCATAGAGTGACAGATCTGAAGTCAATCAGCTGCTGTTGTCCTCCCAGTCCCAGTCACTGCGCCATCACTGTTTGCCTCCACGCCAGAGGAGAGAGGACGATGTCGTACCAGGGAGCCTGAGACACGAGTTGTGCCCAGAGCTAGCTCTGTGTATGTTTGCTCTCAAAACAAACGCAGGGTTAGTTCTTCTCATCAGCTTCCATGTGGTTAGACATACTTGCTCTAAAAGACACACCCAAAGGACACTAAATGGAAGCTTACATTTATACCATTAAAACTCAACTGCAGCCTCAGAAATTGTTCAAAACAGACGAACTAAAGTTTTTTTGGTTTCGGCTTTTAATTTTATTTTTGGTTGAGAAGAGCCACTTACCACTGACATTTTTAAAGAATCATTTGCCCTGGTAATTGTAAATGGCAAACCAGCTTTCAGTGGGTTTAATGTGTCTTTTAAAGTGCTTTTCAGACCAACCCCTTGATACCCTGCTCAAGGGTAACAGCCTTACTTCCTACTCAGTGCAGTTTAGATCTATGCTGGGATTGCAGCAGGCTGGAGCTGGGAGGGAAATAAAAGACAGGTCTGCAAGCATCTAGTAAGTTCTCTCTGCCCCTGGTGCCACCAAATTGCATTGTGTGATTAGAATCGCACAATAGAAGGAGGATGGAAGTAAAGACTAAGGGGTCTCGCTCATAAAATATCCCCGAGCCCACAGCTTTGCATGCTGCTTGTATTTGCCCTGGCGTGGCTGCACAGTCCATCTCGGGGTTTGCGGACCCGTTCAACTCATGGTTTTAACCTTTGTGTTCATGTTGAACTGAACTTAGCCCCGGATTTATCTCTACTGATAAAACAGGCAGAACACGCTCTCCAGAACCACCATCCTTGTTGCTGGTCTAGTTGGGCAGCAGCACAGGAGACAGGAAGTTGCTGGAATTCTTAGGGGGCAGTAAGTACAGGAAGGAGGAAGAAGGGGGAAAAATATCAAGGTTGACTAGGTTAGACACTCCCTCTTTTTCCTGTCACCTCACCAGACAGCTATATTTAGAACCATCTTTGAATGGATGGATGGTTTCCTAGGCAAGGTGACTTAAATCTCTGATGCATTTTACCAGTGTTGCTATATATTCCTTTCAGTTATATTAATCCATGGACAGCTTCCTCGGGAGTGCAGATGCTGCTGGGAGAAGGAGCAGACATATCTTTAGTATTTTGATATAAAAGAGCATCTTGGGTTGCTGCCTCTGTTATGTAACGGTCGAGATGGGAAGCCTGGGTACTTAGCTGTGAAGACACCTCTCAACTCAACCTTGCCCAGCCTTAAATGTACACCTTTTCTGTTAAGAAATGTCAATGCCTACTCCTTGGAAAATGAGAGAAAAAGACCCATTCTGTTGATAAACAGTTTTTGAAAGAACTTGACCTATAAACAATAATAATGCTTTAATTTTCCTTTTTCCACCCAGGACCTGGGTCATCTTCCTGGCCTACGATGCTGCCCACCTTGCTCTGCCCGTATGGGAAGGTTTTTGCTTTAGTTCTGCTTTGTTTATTTTCTCCTCACATGTCTGGGGAGAGAGACCACTTGAGACATCTCAGCTCTGCTTCAGGCTCCATAATGGCAAATGGATCCGCACTTTTTCATATACCAAGGGCCGGTGACATTCAATCAAGCTGGCTCACATGATGTGTATGTGCAAGTGTGGTGTTTGAAGCATCTACTAAGAAACCAGGAACCAACCAGGACAAAGGCCCAGACAGTATATCTCTTAAAGTTGTAAAAGAGAACACACTTTTCTATTGAGAACATTTATTTCTCAGAACATTTGTCTAAGTGTGTGCGTGCATACTGTGTATATGGCATGTGTGTGTGCATGTATGTATGTGTGTGTATGTGTGTGTGTGAGTGCATGTGTGTGTGTGAGTGCATGAGTGTGTGTGTGCAATTAGTGGCTTGCAGGCGCCATGGAAAACACATGGGCAAACTGTAGAAATTGAACCTGGAGAGTTTTAAGAAGCCAGCTTGAAGGGGATCTATGAAAACCATCAAGACCAGGTAAACTGGCATTGGCTTAGGTAATAATTTATCTCTGCTCAAAGTTTAAAAATATCCCTACACCACACTAAGCAGAGGTAAAGCAGGTTTGGAAGTGAACTAGGTTCTCTGGGCTGTAGCACACATGTTAGTAATGTAAGCAGTTCACACTCTCATGCACACATTAGTAATATAGTAACAGTTCACACTCTGATGGGCACGTTGGTAATGTAGTAAGCAGTTCACACTCTCATGCACACATTAGTAATGTAGTAAACAGTTCATACTCTGATGGGCACGTTGGTAATGTAGTAAGCAGTTCACACTCTCATGCACACATTAGTAATGTAGTAAGCAGTTCACACTCTCATGCACACATTAGTAATGTAGTAAACAGTTCACACTCTGATGGGCACGTTGGTAATGTAGTAAGCAGTTCACACTCTCATGCACACATTAGTAATGTAGTAAGCAGTTCACACTCTGATGCACATGTTAGTAATGTAGTAAGCAGTTCACACTCTTATGCCCCACTCTCCTTTGCTGCACAGCGCAGTGTTTTCTCAGGAATGTGGGTCTAAGTTAAATGTGTTTTGGTTTTTAAATATTCATTATTTTTGGTTTTGTGTACTAGTGCTCTACCTGCATGTAGGTATGTGTACCATACTTATGTCTAATGCATAGAGGCCTGAGGAGGATGCTAGGTACCCTGGCACTGGAGTTACAGATAGTTGTGAGCTCCCACATGTGTGCTGGGGACCAAACCTAGGGCCTCTGGAAGGACATCAAGTGTCCTTCCTCCTGATCTACCTCTATAGCCACCAAGATTTGTTACACTCATAAGTGATAGCTATTGTAAAACTTGTTTTAATGCATGTGAAAAACTTATTTTACAAAGTACAAGTCATCGGAATGAGGTAGAGTCTCCCCCGTCCCCTCAATGAACTCAGTATTTTCACATATCAAATCAGAGAACTAGTATGATGAAAGATTTTCAATACCCCGTCTGGCTTGATCTCTCTGGGCTTCAGGATCTGTCTTGTGGTGTGATCCTGTCTTGTGGTGTGAATAGTCACGGTTCAGGATGCTGGAGGCATTTAGAATATGGGGCTTTCCCTCTGCTACCTATAAGGAGTCTGTCAGGTAAGACATTGACTTGTCTTATTCTTTCTTTCCCCTTTCTTCTGGTGTGAAGAGGAACAAGGCCTAGCTGATGGGGGTTATAAAACCAGATCACCAGGAAGCCAAGGGACAGAAGCTGTGGGCCACATTAGCATTTCTGCAGGCAGCTCAGTCCTGGAAAGCAGAAGGCACCATCCAGTGTCCACTGACAACTCTGTGTCCTGCCTTGCCAGCATCCAGGCCCAGATACTGGGCAAAACCACCAGCCTTCCTGGACCCTGCAGCTCCCCTGCAAACTGTTGTCCACCTTGTTCTTGATGGAGGAGGCTATGACCTATGATCATAGGAAGTGAATCCATAGGACAGGGCTTTTCTGTCTTTTCCTTGTGATTTTCCCCAAACCAAAAAGTTCCATGAATCAGGTTTTTTTTTAACCCCCTAGTGATAGTAAAAAATAAGTCATTTTGAATCACTGGTAACTTTTGATGGTTTGGATTCATTCTTTAGAAAAGGGCCTATTAGGTAAGGATACTTACTAAAGTGTGAAAAAAATTGACAGGCTATGTCTGCCCCCAAGCCACACAAATTTCTCAGGCTATGAATATACAACTTCTCTCCCAAGGTAACTTATTTTATTTTCTCATACTTTCCCAAGATCCTGCTCCATCTGTGTGAGCAGTGTGCTATGAAAGACAAGACTAAATGTCTTGGTGCTGTGTTCTGTGATGAAAACTGTTTCCTGAAGCCATATAGAAAATAATTTTTTTCTGCCTAGGAGTTTGTGGCATACAACTGCACACTGATGGATTCCAGTTTCTCTTCTGTTAATAGTAAAAAAAACAAAAAAAAAAAAACAAAAAAAAATGAGTATCAGGTTGTCTATGCCACATCTAGACTGTCTCATCAATTCCTAGGAATGTTTTTGTTTGTTTGTTTGTTTGTTTGTTTTTTAACAACTCATAGCACAGTGCCAGATCCTGTGAACATCTCAGGCTTGCCTACAATCTCAGATGATTATAGAGTAGCTGATATTCTTTACTAAGGGAAGAAAAGCATGGGTTACTTTGAATAGTCTATTCTGTTTATACACAACCTTCCAAAAAGTCTATTTTTAAAACTATGACTTTCAGAAGCCATATACTTTTATTTATTCTATCAAAAATCCTTATATATCATTGTATATTGAATACATTTTTGCCTGCAATTCTGGCTGAATTTGTACAAGTTAAATAAGGTACAAACTAACTTAAAGTAGACATTATCCTAAAACTAACTGAATGTACACAGAATGTTCAACTTTTATTAGCATCTTCTTATCTATTAAAAGTTGGTGCTTAGCCAGGTGTGCTAGTGCATAGCTATGATCTCAGGTCTTAGGAAGCTAAGACTGGAGCAGGAGGTAAGGAGTTCAAGGCTAGCCTGGAATATGTAGTAAGAAACTGTAAAGTAGAGATTGTGGGAGCTCGAGCATTGGTTCGCCTTTCTTTGCCTTGCTAGTCTTCTCTGACAATACACATGTATTGGTTCACCTTACCTTGTGGTGACTTTGTAGAGAGAATCACCAAAGAACTTCTTGTGAGATTCCTGTGGGTTCTCGCCACTTCCTTGGACACTGGTGAGCCTCCTGGTTTCTTCTGAATTGAACTGCCCTTGCTGATTTGTGTATGGTGTCTGCTGAGTGACCTGGACTGAGAACAGCAAAGATTGGAATCACTCAAAGAACTATTTCCAAACAGGCCCACTTCCCCTATGTCCTAATAACCTTTCTTTTTCACTACCTCTGGTGAGTGGTGGCTAGAGGGGAGGTTGAACCCTTATTAAAGTAGGTTATCTAAAAAAAAAAAAAAAAAAGGAACACAAATGTTGATGGTTGGGGATCTACAGCCACCATGTAAAATATATTATGATAAAAATGGTTACTAAACTTCAAACCCTGTGACAAGATGATTAAAACACAAACCTGAATATGGACAGACATAGAACTTTAAAAACAGAGCAAGTTATGAAAGACAAACTTAAGTTACCCAACAAGACCAGAAACACCCACTGTACACTGTATAACATGGAAGGTGGGCACCTTGGAAATTGAGTGCATTAATGCCATTTGATCCTTTTAGTCTGAAGGCCCATTTCCACCTTCCTAGACCACAAGTCTTGTTTACAGTGCTGCTTGGCAGCGGCACATGAAGGAGGAGAGGCTGGGATTAACTTGGCACCTAGGAGACTCTGTTCTGCTTTCTCAGTAGCTGCACACCCAGTGGATATTTTACTCAGGCCTGATAGGATTAGTGGAACCATTTCTTTTTGCTCTTGTGGTCAGTCTTCAAATCCTTTAAGAAAACAGCTCAAAGGGAGGTTATGAGTCTTGCTGTCTTTGATCTCTGAGCAGGAAAGGTGATCCTAATATAATTAATGGGCTCAGCTGGACCTTATCCAGTGACCTAAGTGATAACATGGTCTCTTCAGTCTAGAGGAATGGGAAGAGACTAGAGTGTTCTGGTGGCATTTAGCCTCCTGGACATGTGTAGGCTTGAAGAAGCCTCTTATCCCAGCAAGATTCCTTATCATTGTGTGGCAAAAGCATGTACAAGGGGCTGTCCTCATCAGCTTTATCCTTTTACCAACTATGTCTCCTCTGATCCTAGGATCTTTCTTGTCAGATGTACCTGAATTAATAAGGAAAATGGCTTGAATGGAATGCAAAGAGGAAACTGGCCAAGAGGAAGATACAGGAAGAGAGATGGCAAACAGCTCTAGCCTAGGAGAGCTGAATCACCAAGCCATGCTAAGCTTAGAATGAGGTTGTCTTCTTCCTGATAAACTATGTTGTGTTAGTTGTAATGCATCGACTCTGTTTTTCTCAATCAATATTTCCTTATTTTAAGAAATATCCCTTTAGATCAAGGCTCTAGGCTAGTGGGCACAGGGTACCTGTGCTATCTTTGCTTGGACATGACATCTTGTCTGGGTTGAACAGTGAGAGCTGGATCTAGCATGCTAAATTTACTGTGTCCTAGTTCAATACTAGGTCAGTTGGGGCAGAAGCACCATTGTGAAGTTGGTTTGCCTTTTTCTAGTTTACAGAATGGCCAACATTACAGAGGGTCTCCGAGTCATGTTCAGAGCATCCTGAGATTGAACATGGTGAGCTCCTGTGTGCTCTTCAGTAGAAACTTAGTTGTTGAGATTTTTTGTTTGTTTGTTTTAAAGAAGGTTCTTTACTTTAACCAAGGATGGCCTTCAACCCTCAGCAATGGTCTAGTCTAGTGGTTCTCAACCTCTGGCTCTCAATCCTTTTAGGGGTTGCACATCATATATTCTTCATTGAAGATATTTACATTATTATTCATAACAGTGGCAAAATTATGAAGTAGCAATGGAATAATCTTATGATTGGGAGTCACCACAACATGAGGGACTGTATTAAAGGGTTGCAGCATTGGGAAGGTTGGGAACCACTGCTCTATCCTCAACCTTCTGGGAGCTGGGATTATGTTCATGAGCCACCATGAATCTCGTTAGGTTCCCCCTTACCATCCTTGTACAAGAAGAACAATGAAACCTTGGCTTTCAAAACGGAGTGAAAGTTGGGTGTGCCTTGCAATCTGTACATATATCCTTCGAGCACTCGAGAGGCTGAGCTGGGAAGGCTGTGAGATTGAGGCTTAAGTGAGTATTCAGCAGGACTGTGCCACAAGAAGGGCGGGGCAGAAGAGTATGAATGAGAGTCAGGGGCATGACTGCTGGTCGGGTTTTTCCAGTGACAATCCTTCCAGCATGGAGCATGGGTGTAGGGAAGAAATCCTCTACACAGTAACAACTCAGAAGCCTGGGCATTTTGGTCTGACTGGACCACAGTAGTTGACTGACCTGGAGGAGCCATTTAACCTTTAGGTCCATGGTTGTCTTACCTGTGAAATGGAGGCGGCCATTTTCATACTGTCCTAAAGACTGTATGAAAGATTAATCTGGTTTATATTCTGTAATGTCCTAAATAAATGCAAATGTGAGGAGTGTAACTTCCCAGGCTGACTCTGATTCACCACAGGGTGGGAGGCCAGGTGTCCTTGTCTCCTAGGATACTGCAGTCTTGGCAGGTCTGCCTCAGAGAGAGCCCAGAGCACTGAAGCAAGGCTGGGCTATGAGTTCCCTCCTGTGTTTTGTTGCATGAATTTTTTTAAAGAGGCAAATAAAACTGTTCATGGACCATCAGAGAGAAAAATCATCCATGTGTCATATAAGAAGAAATCTTTATAAGGGAATATATCTACACAAATTAAAAACTAAAACATAAGGACACAGTCCAAGTCACAAACACCATTCCCTTTACATGAGCTCAAAATGTTTCAGATCATTTATTAATAATGCTCATAATAAACATTTAGGGACTGAGGGTGTAGCTCAGTGATATTGTACATTCTTGGTATGTGGAAAACTTTGGATTATATTCCCAATACCACAAAAGAATGGAGTAAAGGTAACTGGAGAGAGAGTGAGAGGAAGGAAGGAAGGAAGAGAGGGAGGGCGGGAAGGAGGGAGGAATGAAGGGATACAAAACCCATCAAGTTGCATGAGACTGGGGCACATTGCCCCTGTGAGTTTGGCACTCCTCAAATACAAACTGTTTTCAAACACTCCTGTTCTTAGACTAATTTCTTAGAGCCTTTGTTTCAATCATTATACTTCCTTGACATTTTTTAAACTCCGTCATAGGTGTACACACAACTTCATTGATGGATAAGTGCAGTGGATAGTAACTGAGCTTTAAAAAATTACCCCACCCTATAATATCCCCCTGAGTATCCTGTTGCTAATGATCAAAATCATGTTATTAGCTATTAACGTCTTTAGATGAATAAATTACCTTCCTATTAAAATCAAGCACTCCCTGGAGGGGTAGCATGTTGTAACTGTCATACTTTAATATGAGTGATTGACTTGGGGGCAAAATGTCAGACAGTGGGAAAACTTGGTAGCATGAGGCGGTCATAAAGTCTGTGGAACTAGTTAACTCTGTGACTGTACAGAAAAGGCATCTATAGATAGAGAGATGGTACACAAACAAATGAGTATAATTATTTCTATAAAACTTTATCTTAAAATTAGGAAATATACTACTTTGGGCCCATGGGCCATAGTTTTACAACCTCTGATTCATCAGCATCCTCTCAGAGGTGGACAGCAGCTAAAGACAAAGGCAAAGAAGGTAGGGAGTCACAATCCTTGGTAGAGCCACACCGGATCCTCAGCCAAGTGTCACAAGAGCTAGCCGTGCTAAGCTAGTTGTCATCTCAGCCAAGTGTCACAAGAGCTAGCTGTGTTAAGCTAGTTGTCATCTTTTGGGGAAGCTGAGTTTACATGTCTCAAACAACTGGCCTATGACATATGTGTACAACACTCCACACCTTTCCCCCACTGAATTCTATGTAGCATGACTCTCATTTAGCATACCAATGTAGTCATGGACAAGGCAGCTGCTAATCTACCATTCTAATAGCTTAGAATTCCATCGATGTCATTGGGATTCCTAAATATCAAAGGCAAAGAATTTTTGAAAATAAGTATGAGCCCTTCTACATTAAAAATTTTCAAAAATGTAAAAACGCTTTAAAATATTTGAAAGAAGATATTTGTATAACCTCAACCTACATTCAAAATTGACATTGAACTGTATTTCTTTTACTCTCATTTGATTACATGGCTTACAAAAATCACAACTAGGTAAAGAATTTAGGATCCAGATATATTTCAAACCGTGGCATGTTCTCCTCTTCCTCTATTTGTGCTAAACACTTTTTGACACTTCAAGTATGATGTGGGTGTCTGAGAAGTTAATTGTGTTCTGATTTCCTGGAAAGCACGCATAAAAGAAGTCTTTGCTCTTTTTGTCCAAACAGCATTTTATTTCAGGATCAATGGTGGCTTGTGCATGGTTCTAATTCTTAGTCATGGAAATTCTCTTGAAGCAAAAAGAGAATTATTTGTAAGCCTATTGGGTAGAACAGGCAGGTATGTGTGGGGAGTGACGGAAGGAAGAGGCTCTGTATGTGTGGAGTCCTGTGTGGGTGTGTGCTGTTGGCCTGGGCACAGCAGTGTCAAAACCTCAGGCTTTATCATGGGATAAAATGGCAAAGCTTCCCCAGAGCTAGGCTTGGAAAATGGCAAAGATCTCCTTACTGGTCCATGTGTGGGTGTTGATAGTGGAGAATGCCCACCCTAGCTTACTTTCCCCTGCATATTTCCAGCCTGAAGACAGCCCCTGTAGCTTCAGGAAAGCTGCATCTGGCCTTGAACAAAAACTCCTAAAGGACTCTGTCTACAGAGACTGTTTATAATTTCAGTACTGTGGGGGGTTGGATGGAATGTTGCAGGTCCAGAGGCTAACTACCCTGTCTTGGGCAAAGTTCTGTGTGCATGTACACGCATATGCACACAAACTCACACACCCCTCTGTTAGAACTAACATCTTGTAACAATAAATAAAAGCCTTTTAGAATCCACTGACTTAGCAGGCAACTAGCGTCTGCTTCTACCAATCCAAAAGCTAAGAATGCCTTCAGATAGCCCCTTCAGCCTATCAAAAATCCTTCCCCATCTCCATGTTTCTGTTTCTCTGAAGCACCCACTAATATATTTTAAACTTGCCTAGATCTATGACTTTCTCTGTTCTCTAAAACCAGGAAAACATGAGACTGCTTCCACATTGGAATATGAGGCAACCTTAATCTGTATTTCCAGGTCACAGTCACTCAAAATGGCTCCAGAAGAAACGATCCCATATTCCCTTTAAAATGGCAGCTGTGGGCTCACATCAACCCCTCTTACCAAGATAAGCTAAACCTCTCTCCTTGATCCAGCTGTACAGCATAAACCCTGCCTCCTTGTCCATCTGTAATAACTCCACCTTCCTCAGCTTCCGCGAGAATGCTGCCTCTCCGTTCAGCTGTATATAATAAATACGCTGAGCTTCTGAGTTGCTTTGGTTTCTCCACCAGAGAGCCCAGTCGACCTAACTCAGCCTGTACGTGTATGCATGCTTATCTTTCCCTTCGCCATTCCCTCATCATCCCAGTCAAGCTCAAGCTCCTGGGCCAGGCAAAGACTCTTCCTACTGCAGAGAGGAGCTATGGCTCCATTCAGAGTGAACTTGGCTGGCCTAGGCACTGGGTGAGCTTTGAGCTAAAGCATCATTCCTCTTGTGGCAGTCAGTGCACTATGGAAGGTAAGCTGGAGTTACACCTCAGCCTCAGGCTCTGGCAAAACTAAGCCTGACCATTGGGATGAACGACAGAGGGAGGAGTATCCTCAAATTGGAGCCTTTTTAAAAAAGATCTGTGGCAGGCTGGTTTCTTTGTACTTTGTTGGGGGATAGGCCCAATGCCTGGCAGACAGTCTGATTATCTTCATATACATTCATAAAGATGTTTATTTTTGATTAAGATGCTCAAATTAGAGTATACATGATTGGTTTACATTAGCAAAGTAGTCCCTTAAATTACATTACAAATGCTGAAACACAGCCCACCTTTTACCTAGTCTAGCCAGCTCTCGGTGTGTTGAGAAGATGGAAACACATCCAAATGATTTCACCTTCTGAAACAAGATCTATTAAGGAAAAGGAAGCATTCACATGTATTAGAGGTGGATCCACGGACTTCCTTCCTCCATAGATGTCTGTCCTCCTCCTGTGGAGCATTGTCAGGAATAAGACAGAAAGGAGAGAGGCTCATCACCTGTGCTTTTCACACCCTGAGGATGAATGGCACCACATCGCATCAGGAGGACATTCGCGTGTGTGTGCGCGCACACAGACACACACATACACACCCACACTCACACGCGGAACTGATTCTTGTTCATGGTAGTTATGCTCTGTAAACATTGAACTAGCAATTATTGGGACATTGCTCCTGAGGAAAATAAGGGGTTAGGTTCCTGGGAATTCCTGGTCACATTTTCAGCAACTTGCTTTATGTATGTTTCTCTTTAAAGATGCTTTACTTAATGTATTGGCTCAGTAGCTTTGAATTCACAGCCAGCACTGCATCTCATGCTTGAGTGAAGACCATCCAACACATATGTTCCCCACGAGGCACATCACTGTCTTCCGGTCTTAAAAGCATTAGACAGCGTGTCAACAGTGTTCTTAAGGGTTATTCCAAACAGTGATACCATCCAGAAAAAAATGGAAAATGGTGGGGCTAAGAGGACCACCAGAAGAATCCTTTTACAGTTTTGAGAAATGAAAGGAGAAATCATTGTCTCACTGAGCCTCAGGCAAATGTGCACACTGGGCACCTGCATCTGCCACCATTCCAGACAAGTTTGTAAATGGTCACACAAAAGAAGCACACAGCAATTTCGGGATTACAGATGAATTTAACTGCTCATATTCACAAATACAGGCCCATGAATAATGAAGGTGGATTCCATATACCAATAAGATTTATTTCCAGGAATTTGCCTAGGGGTGGGGATGGGGGTTGTAGAGTCCAGCAGGCCTGAACTTAACAATTTGTAGTTAGGAGTTAGTAATACTAACTCAAGTAGTTAGTAGTTTGGCAGCTGAAGTTCCTTTAGGAACCCCAAGAAAGGAACTTGGGGTTCCTTTCCTTAAAGATGGCTGACTGCAGATGTTAGACATCTCCACAACTACAAAATACCTTCTTCATACCTACCCTAGTGTGTAACTAGACCACAGTGACTATGGCCTAGATAAGTAGGCACATAAACTGCCACAGCAGCTAGTAAACATTTGGATGTAAAATGTCCCCCACGGGTCTCCGAATCCTCGGTACCCAGCTTGAGGCACTATCTGGCAGGCTATTGAGGGCAGCAGGCTTTGAGAGTCCCAGCCTGGCCCGGCTCTGGCTCTGGCTCTGGCTCTGTGTCCCGATGCACCTAGAAATGAGGGGCCACTGGCTCACACTTACGTTGCCATGGACTCTGCAGTGTGGTCTGAAACTCTGAGCCTCAGTAACCCTTTCCTTTGTTAAGTTGTGCCTTTTAGGCATTTGTTTCCAGTGATGAGAGAGAACACAGAGGCCCAGGAGAGCAGCCTATCAGCCTGGGGGAATCATCTTTTTCCCAGAGGCTAGAATAGGGCAGACATAACTCATAAACTCTGTTAGCTAACCTGCTTCATATTGTACAGGGGAAACTCATTCCATGCACTGGCCATAGGGGAACTAATGAGCGATTTTTTTCTTTTTGCATTTAAAAAGATGTCTTTCCTTTGACCCACAGATATGAATCACCTTGCTTTCTCTTCAATAATTTTCTGTGAGCCTCATCCAGTAGGAAGCTGCTTGGCCCTGCCCTGGAGTTAAGGGCAGGCTTTGGTGGTTCCCAGGCCACAGGTGGACGCGTCTTCTCTACGGGGCTATTGGGCAGCAATGCTATTGCTCAGCTTGTAGGGAATGAGGCTTCCCTAGTTTCTTGGAACCATGATGCATAACAGAAAAAGACCGAGGGATCTTGCCCTCCACCCTGGATCCTTGTAGGGAAAGAGCAGCATGAATCACATAGGCGAACAGCACCTGCCACAACCTGAGAATTCACGGGGAATGCAGAACCCAAAGCAACCAGATCCAGTTCATGTTTAGCAAGATGCTGGTGGATTATGATGTGCAATGGGATTAGAACATTATGCTGTAGGTAGCCATCCGGTGCCCCCTTGTTCTTTGACCTTTAGACCCCAACCCTTGACCTATCTTTTACTTATTTTGAACCAGACATCCCAGAATGATCCTGCTTCCCCTGGCACAAATGGATGAGCGCCTCAGCCCTGATCCACACAAGTAGAGTTCTTGAGTATGCCCACCTGCTAAAAGTGGCTTGTTCCCCTTTCATTGTGTAACCAACCCTATCACAAGATCTTCCCAGGAGTAGCACTTGAGCCCTACACTGCCCTGTACCCCCGGCAGCCCCAGTTCTCCTTGAATGCTTCTGGGACTTCTCTGATGTAGGGACTAGACCTTCTCCTCAGAACCAGCTTGGACAGGCTCAGACCCTAATGAGCACGGCTCCTAGAGTAAGCAGAAGCAGTTGAGTGAGCAGGGAACCAGGGTCCGGTGTCCTCTGCCTACAGGAGCTTGATGTCACAAAGGACCTTCACCTAAGCTTCCAGTGCCCCAAGTGCAACTTGCTGGGAAAGCAACCTTTGCACACATCTGTGGAACGCAGTAAACCAGTTTGGGATGTTAGGGATCTACATGCATTTGCTTTGAGGCCAGTTTAACAAGGAACTAGTGGCCAATGAGGAGTAATACTGCTGACTTTACAAGAAGTCTAATGCTCCCTCTTACTTTTATTAAGCATGGAATCCATTAACCTGTCATTATGGGATCTCCCCGTTCCATGAAGTCAAATGGCTAATTGAATGGATCGTCTTTAATAGCATAGTCTGTAATTAAATAAGCCATTCTAAAATCCCACAGACTAGCATTCCCAGAGAAGGAAGGTTTCTCTCTGTAAAAAGCAGCCTCAGTCTGGGACAGCCATTACTCATATGCCCTTCTCCTGTCTTAGGACTCTGGGAGTGGACAGTGGATTTGTTCCAAAAATAATCTTAGGCACTCCTCACTCACACTCCCGCAATGGCTAGGTTGGGTTTCTGTGTCTTCAGAAGCGGGAAACCTATAGCCACAGCCTGCAATGTGCTCCCGTCTGAAGCTCATTCTGAGGCTCATTTTCTTGGCTAATCTGGCTGCTGCTGTATCCTGGACTGAGTGCAGGTCAATAGACGGTGCAAATCAACTTACACAGAGTAGATTGATTCAACAAGAGCATTACTTACACACGCCTGGAATGATCTTAGCTAACATGCCACATGGTTCTCTCAAGCACTGCTGGCTTTGTAAATGGAGCTCTTGTGTGGTTCACAGCCTGCGTGTCTCAGCTCTGGGACTCTCTCCCCCTTCTGTGTTGGTGACATCGCCTCAGGCATCTGATCCAGCCCAAATACTATTTTCTCACAAAGCCTGCTGAGCCATTTTATCCAAAGGAGCTACAACCTTACTGTCCAGACACTTAGCTCTTTATCATGGTATTTACAGTCTGCAATCATCTTGACTGGTCTCTATGTCTCTTTATCAAACAGAGTCTCCAAGCTGAGATGCTGTCAGTCTTATTGGCACACAGTAAGAACTTAATAGTTGCTGAAATAAGTGACTTAGATACTCAGTGTGTGCATTTGAAACAATTCCTATAAAATGGAAGTTTACTTTAGGAACGGTTTGTTGTCGCCAAAATGCTAATTTTCGTGAGTGTTTACTTCCCTCTGTTTTGGGATGCTATAACCGAGTGCCTGACACTGGGTGATTTCTAAAACAACGTGGTCTATGGGCGTGGCACCGGATAACCATAGCTTCTAGAGGTGAAGTAGGTGGGACTTACTGCATCATCCCATAGTGGAGTACCATACAGCAAGGCAAAGCAAGGCCTTGGGACCCCATCAATCCATCAGTTCAAAGAGAGACCAATCCACTTCTTGAAAGCTTTCTCCCCAAAGGCCCCCACATCCACACATTAACATAATCTGAGGGCTCAAAGTTCCATCAGATGAAATTTACAGAGAAACATCCAAACCATAGCAGTATTCTGTCTAAAAGACTCTTGTTCCATATAGTTATTGACTATTTATTTTCCCCTACAAGTCTGCCCCAGATTACGCTTTCTTACGGTTCCCCCTCTGGCATCTTGGTTAAAGGGATTACAATGATGACTTGAACGCCCTATGAAAGAACCCACTGGTAACTGCATGTCCAACAACCCCAGACACCCATGCTCCTCTCATCGGAAACAAGGGAAGGCAAGGAGACTGCCGATGCTTTCCGATTATTTAGCATCTTCGTTTTCGTTTTTTAAGATTTACTTTACTGTTTGCTTATGTGTATACGTGTGTTCCTCACATGTGTGTAGCTGTCCCTCAAACCAGAGAAGCTCATCAGATCTCCTGGCGTTACAGGTGATTGTGAGTCATGCCCTATCGCCATAGAATTCTGGGAATTGAACTGAGGTCCTCTGCAGAAGCAGCAAGCACTCTTAACTGCCGAGCTATCTCTCCAGCCCCCATGCTGTATTCTTAAGGGGAAAGAGATTATATTTTTCTATTCTTTAATTAGTGTGTTCGAAGTCTAGGTACTGTTCTTTTAAAATGTGTGTATACACACGAATATGTATATATGTCTATATACTATGTTGCACACACACACACACACACCAATTTGTAGAAAGGACAAAAGAGCTGCCACAAGAAATGCATGATTAATTACCAAATTAATTATAGACCCATGATGACCTCAGAAGCTTGTCCGTTTTAGGCTGAGCTAGGCAAGATTGTTTTGAAGGGTAGCACTTAGTCCTTATAAAGGTGGCTGGAGCAAGAAAGGGAAAAATTAGCAAGGAACACAGAGTTGTGGCACCTCGTGAAAAAATGCCTGGGCCCGTAGGACCGCCATCATTCAGGTGATGAGGCAGTGCAGGGAGCCAGAGGTCAGTGGAGCAACAAAGACCCAGGTCTCGGAGTTGAAACAGAGATGTTTGGAGAGGAGAACTGGGCTCATAATGTAATGAAATGCCAGGAAACAGCTGTCAGTAACAACTTGTGCCACTGTTACAGAGAGGGGGTCTTGAGAGGAAGTGATGGGACTCCAGGGCAGAAGCCTGAGTCTGGCTGACCACACCCATGGCCCACCAAAGTTGATGCTTAATCCTCACTCCCAAAGTGATGGCATTGGGAAGGGGGAGCGACGGGTATGTTAAATGACATTCAGTGCCTGACCTGACTTGTTTTGTGTGTCAACTTGACACAGGCTGGAGTTATCACAGAGAAAGGAGCTTCAGTTGTGGAAGTGCCTCCGTGAGATCCAGCTGTGGGGCATTTTCTCAATTAGTGATCAAGTGGGGAGGGCCCCTTGTGGGTGGTGCCATCCCTGTGCTGGTGCTCTTGGGTTCTATAAGAGAGCAGGCTGAGCAAGCCAGGGGAAGCAAGCCAGTAAGGAACATCCCTCCATGGCCTCTGCATCAGCTCCTGCTTCCTGACCTGCTTGAGTTCCAGTCCTGACTTCCTTTGGTGATCAGCAGCAATGTTTCCACAGTGTAAGCTGAATAAACCCTTTCCTCCCCATCTTGCTTGTTGGACATGATGTTTGTGCAGGACTCGAAACCCTGACTAAGACAGTGGTGCCCTTGGAAATGAAGCCCGAGGGAGTCCATTTGCCCCTTTCTCCAGAGGAGAGCTCCTCAGCAGGATCTAACCCGACCTTGACCTTAGACCTCCCAGGCCCTAGAACTGTGGCGGATCAGTTTCTGCTGCTTCCAAACCACTCACCACATGCAGCGGCCTGAAGTGACGCGATCAAGCCAAGGTTGTTGCCTCAATGGGCTGATAAAAATGAGAATGGCAAAGAGACATGGGATTGCAGGAGAGTTTACCTGACAGCTGGCCAGCATCGTCCACTTCCTTTAGAAGCAGAAGCACTGTGAATAGAAACAGGAAGAAGGCATTTTATAGGCACAAAGTAAACTAGACTAGGGTAGTAAACAGGAGGGGGCAGGATTTGGGGACAGGATGAAGCACTGAGGGTTTCTTCCTGGTAAAGGAATAGCTCTAAGACTGAACTTTTCCCTCAATAGGTAACCTTTAGGTTCTCTATTTAAAAAACAAACATTTACTACTTTTATAAATCAAAGTGCTAAGGCACTTAAAAACCAAATTCATTGCCTTGCTTTTAGAGTCAACCACAGCTCATATACTCAGAAAACCGTTTTCTCTTACTCTGAGCCTGCTAACAGAGCTTGCTTATTCTGTAGTTTCTCTGTGTTAGCTAACGTTTCAGGGCTGTGACAAAAATATTCAAAAGAGAACAACTTAGGGGGAGGACTTCCTTACTGTAGCGTGTGTAATTTCTGGGAGTGATGCTAACAGACATCTTCAGGCAGCGTGGATGGAATGAAGGACGCCACCCAAGCCTGGCTTGGCGGGCCAGTGGGTGTATTGGGCTTGTGTGTGTGTGGATGAGTGGTTGCTTTCAGAAGCATGAATGGAGGGATGCTTACAGGAATGTGGGTGTCCCAGAGGCAGCTGCATTAACCCCAAAGCCACCCCAGCGTGGGCGAGAGCCGCCTGTACAGCCTGGAGGCAGGCCCCAGGAATAGACGCTCCTCCTTTGCAACTGTTACTGCTTGTGTAATCTCAGGAGGGACCTTTGGAATGGTGTTCCTTCCAGGATTCTTCTGAGCACCCCTCCTCCCTCTGAGGAGGGAAGAAGGTTTAAATCCAGAGGAAATTGCCACACAGCAGAAGGAGGCCCTCCACAGCCCTTCCTTCCATTGATTCAGGACCTATGATGAGGCAGAATGTCGTGAGGCAGGAGCATGTGTCAGAGGCTACTCATCTCAGGGAGGACAGAAAGCAGAGAGATGGAATCCAGGAAGCGGCCAGGGCAATGCAACAGACATCCCCTAAGAGTATGCCCAACTAGGCCTCATCTCCTACCTTCTGCCATCTTCCAATGATACCATCAAGTTATGAATGCATCAAGAGATGAACCCACTGATTGGATTGGAGCTTTCAGAATCCAATCGCTTCCTCAATAACCAAAGGGCTTTAACAAATGGCCTGAGAAGGACACTTCATGCTCACTTCATTGGCAGTGACTCCATCGCCAGAGGCAGATGCATTTATGTTGCCTTCTTAGAGGTCTGTGAACCCACAGAAGCCATTGCTTCATATATCTCTGTCCTCCCCATTCATAAGTGGATGCTCAGTTAATGCCCGTGGGCTGTGGACACCCGAAGGGAGCAGAACTAGAACCTTATCAGGACATTTTGGAATTCTTTGTAATGTGCTGGTGGCTTTGGGGTCTTTACCCTATTTTGAGTGTTGACTTAAATTTCGATTACCAGATTCCCACCTTTTTCAGACACAGATATTATGTTTGGGGTCCTACTCCGAAGACACTCCGCCTCAGAAGGCTGTCACTTAGCCAAGAGAATTTCATCCTTTACTAATCGGAATAAGATAGGAAAACAATGTGGGCAGAGGAATGTTAATACAGGTCAAACTGGAGGAAATGCCAAGGTGATGGGTAACGCATACCCTGTGTTACTCATGAGAGTCAAACCTGCCAGACATGGCACTCAGAGATATTGCAAACGCACGCCTCCGCCAGTGCACACACGGCCATGTTGGTCTGTTCTTTCTCTCTGCCCTGATCACCACCCTCTCCCTGCCTCCCTACCTCCTCCTGCCCAGCAACAGAGCTGTGTTTGCCTTTGTTAGCTCCTCCCACCCGAGTTTCAGATAAATTCTAGTCCCACTTCACCTAGGTTTCCCTCTAGGTACATTTCTGGATTCTTCTGAGAAAGCTCTAAGAGAGGAAACAAACCTGACAAAAGGAGAAAAAGCAAGACATATTCCAGGAGCCGTTCACACCGACTCAAGCCATCCTGTAACAAGAACAAAAAGTCCTATGGCTGCAGGGGTGGGGTGGGGGTGGGGCAGGGGCGGGGCGGGGGCAGGGGCAGGCCAGGGTGACTGGCTCACTTGCAGTGGAATCTCTTGGAGGTGGCATTAGTCCGAAGGAAGCTGAGGTGACAAGTCAGGTGTTAATTCTGCTAACTCCCCATGTGAACACCTGATCGCTTGGCGACTTTGGCCTTAGTGGGAGTCCCTGGCTTATGGCTTTGGGCTTTCACCTTTTCTGGCTTCCTGTCACCAGTTGTGTAACCAGAGACTGGTTTTGCCATGGCTAATGTAAACAAAGGCTTAAAACCAGTGCGTTCAGGAAGACGGGAAGGAAACGAAGCTTCCTGAAGTTTGAGGCTGCTCACCCAGAGGAAATGGGAATTGAATAAAGTGAAAGGTGTTTCTCAGAGAAGCTGCTTTGTCCCTGTCACCTCAGGCTGGGCCTGCAGAGACTAAAGAGAATTAGGTACATCCTCCCAAGGGCTCCTTAAGCAGAGCTCTAGGCTATGTGGAAGGTCATGAGAACCAAAGCCTGCCCAGGCTTCAGCCGACTAAGCACGGGCTGAAGTATCTGCCACTCGAGCGCAGCCCGCCCAAGAGCGCTCTAGGTCTCCAGTAGACTGGCTTTAGGTGTATGCTGGGGAAATTCTGACTTCATCCCTGGTCCTGCCCTTAGCTCTCTCGGGTTTCTAGGAAGCAATCACCTTGGCTGGCTGTGAGATCTCTACAGCAGGCTGTGTGGTGCTGAGGCTTCTATAATGACCTTACAAACGCAGCCCAGACTTACCTGCTCCCAGTCAGGGGCCGTGCCAGTTCTCTGAGACCGGCTCCCTGCCACTGTGTTAAGAACAATTCGGAGGTGAGCCCAAGAGTATTTGCTCATTGTGACCTGGACGATTATATCATCTTCCAAAGAAGTACACTTACCTCTTCTGTTTTTTTTTTTTCCTAGAAAAGATTAACTTGCCAAAAACATTCTTTGATAATATACATATATGAACACATACATGTGTGTGTATGTGTGTGTATGTGTGTGTATGTGTGTGTGTATGCCCTATTCCATTTTAATGAGTCATGTCTATTCTTCCTTCCTTATCTATGAGTCTACCCATACATTTATCTATTATGTTTCTTCATATAAGCACATATAATCATATAAGTATGTATGGCTGTATTCGCATGTTTGCATATCTAAGTCTCTCTTCTCTTGCTCCTTTCTCTGCAGCTTTAACCTCTCTGTCCTCTTCCTTCTGCTGTCAGTCTAGTAAAGCCCTCTGTGGATCAGTCTAACCATTTGCCTTCTTTCTTCTTATGTGGGCTTTTGAAGGCAGTTGAAGGGATATATATACTTGTGAGGTTTGGATCCTAAACAGTGACCTCTGACCTCACGAAGCTCTCAGTTCCGCAGCCATTTCACAAGCCCCTTGGTCAGCAGCCTTTCCATTTTCTGGGTGTGTGTGTGTGGGGGGGGTCTCCCTGCTGTCTTCTAAACCTGTGCCCTGCCCCTCCCCACCTAGGGCCACCTTCAGTTAGCACCACTCAGGCTTTGGTCTCAATCAGCATTTACAGCACAACAGCACAGTCTGGGCAGCTTAACTGCCAGGCACGGATCTCTCACAGCCCCCCAGACCCTGGAAATTCAATCCTAATGCACCTTTCTTCCTGGCTCTCACACCTTAGCGCCTTGTCCTCAAACAACAGAGTGGAGAGGGCTCTGGTCTCTTCCTCTTCTGATACGAGCATACGTCTCATCATGGGGAGGGGGGGCACATCCTTATGACTTTATAAAACCTAATTAACACCCACAAGGCTCCATCTCTAGAAATCACTGTATGGTGGATCAAGACACCAACATGTGAACTTGGGGAAACAGAAATGTTATCCACACAGCTCCTGCTTCACACTCCGTCCACCGTCCATTAGGACTGCAGGCTGCTCTGTGGACACAGTAGCCTTCCACACCTCTCCTCCCTTCTGACTAACTCCAGCCTTCTGTCCTGCCTGCCTGGGCCTCTGCTGGCACCCCGAATCCCGTAAGGCTTGGTGTTGCTTTCTCTACTAGGCCTTTTGACTCTGCCTTCTTCTGCTCCTTCCCACATGGGAACACAGAAATCTTCTTAAAGAAAGCTGTTCCCGGCTTACCGCCAGTGTCAGTGCATACGCCCTTTGCCCTCTTGGCGCTCTGGCTGCTCCAGTCTGTCTGCCTCTATCCCTCCCCCCAGATCCTCATTCCTCCCCCCTCTTCCAGCAACACCCAGATCAGTACCAGATCAGTTGCGTAATTTCTCAGGGCTGCACCTTGGCACGGGCTGTCCAGAGATGCCCCCTCGTCGCACTATATTTCGTAGCAGCCAGGCTCCAGTCTTTCCCACACAGCTCTGCTGGCCTGTCTCATAGCCTGTGTACCCTGCTGTCCATTCGACCCTTTTGCTTGCCTTGGTTTTCTGGGTGGCAGGTCTTCTCTGTGCCCCCCTCCTCCCGTGCTTAGCCTTTAACTCTGAAACTGAGCCTGTTCCCACATCAAAGACCCACCGCAAGCACCAAGACACCTTCTGATCCATTCAGGACCAGGCGAGGGGTGGGCACGTGCAGTAGAGGTGGGCGTTGTTACGTTGGGAGAAAGAAAGGCTGGACTAGCCTTGCCAACAGAGGAAATAGGGAGAACAGTCACATTCCACAAATGCTGCCCGCGCCAGGTGCCTCCAGCCGTGTCCACTAGCTCTGGCTAAAGAATGTGAAAAATGTACCGTTTCCTGTTTGAATAAGGTGGCAGTATGAGAATGCGAGCACTGTCACGAAATGGGCACCTGCGTTACTGCTCGCAGCCCGGGACTGGCCCCAACTGAACCACATCTGGGACCTGCGTCAATGCCCTTGCTCCTAAGATCTGACCTTTCTCCAAGACCTAGATTCCAAAGAGCAGAAGGGGAGGGGGGAGGAGAGGGGAGGAAAGAGGCCTGACCCTAAACTCTTTTTGAAGATGAACGGTGACAGAGTTGCCCTGGGAGTCCCTAAAAAGGGATTATCTGGGGCTGCCTTCCCAGTTTGGTCAGTTATGGAGGCTGTTGGAGCCACCGGATGGAGCTGCAGACATAAGGTTAGCAAAGTAATGGCGCCCAAAGCCTGCGGGAGAACCACCCAAGTCAGAAACCTGGTCCTAGGAAACGGGCTCCCCCTGAAATCCTGTGCTTATCTATAAGTGGCCCCCCACTTCCTCCCCTCCGACCAGCAAGGTCCAGGAATGAGCTATCCTTGGGGAGGTAGAGTCCAGCAACTCCTCATGCTGCTGGAAAAGTTTCACTTCCCCTAAAGGGTGAGCAGTGACTCTCAGCTTTCCGAATGCTGTGACCCTTTAATACAGCTCCTCGTGTTGTACTAGCCCCCAATCGTAAAATTATTTTGTTGCTACTTCAGAGCTGTAGTTTTGCTACTGTTATGAATGATAATGTAAACATCTGATATGCAGAATATCTGATATGCAATCCTCAAGGGGTCATGACCCGCCGATGAGAACCGCTTTCAGAAAGCATATGGGTTTGCGAGCCAAAATGCTCTGCTTCCTCAAGGCCTTCCTGTGAGACTGCAGCCATGGAGTCCCTCTGTGGGGAGGGGGATATGGTGTGGGGGGGAGGGATGCCTTTACCCAAGTTCAGTTGTGCTTGTTAAAGGACAGAGGGTCCATCTGCTGTTCCTACTGTTGTTAGCTTGAAGGAAGGGGAGGGAGGCTTCAGCTGGGACGGCTCTCGGGTGTTGTTTCCTTTTCTACCCTTAGTGCTAAAGATTCATCTATTATTTAGCTTGTGGGCAGAAAGCTTACTTTTCCTAACTTTCAAGCCCCAGGGGACTTAGACCAATTAAAAGAGAAGGAAAGACAGGTGTCTGGGAAGGCTGCATGCCCACCTCCCTCACAGACTGTCTGCTCACATTGAAATGGGACTTATTGTCCCCCCACCACGTCTCAAGATTGGGTGAAAACTGAAAATGGTGGGTTTATACCTGAATTCTGTCCAGTAGCATTCCAACCATTAGGAATGTAACAGTACATTTTCAAGAATTCAGCTTGAGGGGCCATAGAGATGCCTCAGCAGGTAAGGGCCTTGCTGGCAAGCCTGGTGACCTGAATTCCTTCCCCAGAGCCTAGGAGGTAGAAGGAAAGAATGGACTCCCACAAGTTGTCCTCTGACCTCCACCCACAGCTTGTGTACACACACACACACACACACACACACACACACACACACCAAATAAACGTTTAAAAAAATTTTTAAGAGGTTGGAGAGATGGCTCAATAGTTCAGAGCACTTGTTATTCTTGCAAAGGACCCAGGTTCAGTGCCCAACTCCTACATGGTAGCTCACACCATCTGTAACTCCAGGTCTAATGCCTTCTTCCGATCACTTCCACTCCACCCAGGGATTCAGACTCTACAGAGCTTTTTATATGAATCTCAAGTCACATGGAGTGTAACTTGGGTCTCCATTACTTAGAGTTAGGGAATAAAGTGGGAAACACTCACACATGTCCCAGCACCCCTCAATGGTTTCTAGGATGCACATCTGTTTGCTTTTTGTTTTGTTTTGTTTTTTGGATTTGTTTTTTTTTTTTTCGAGACAGGGTTTCTCTGTGTAGCCCTGGCTGTTCTGGAACTCACTCTGTAGACCAGGCTGGCCTCAAACTCAGAAATCCGCCTGCCTCTGCCTCCCAGAGTGCTGGGATTACAGGCATGTGCCACCACCACCTGGCTTAGGATGCACATCTGTATGACCAACCTGTGAGTGTTTAAAATCCACATTTTAGTTCTTTTCAATTCCTTGGACATACACAAATGCAAAACAGAAAACAACAAAGGACATCACGTAGAGAAACACACATATATATACCACATATATAGATATACCACACACACTACACATATACATGTACACACATACCACATACAAATATATGTATGCCACACACATATATACGCACACAATCACATCACACACACACCACACATACACACACATACATACCCACCTATCCCACACACATATACTCCACACACCCCATACACACACATATCCCCCCACCCCACCCCCACATTTAAAACAGCTCTGCTTTGGTGAAGTAATAAAGTTAGTAGCCATGAATCTGCCAGTCATCTAATTAGAGCTTCTGTTGTTGTAGGTTTGTTTTTGTTGTTTGTTTAATTGTTGAGTCAAAGTCTCCCTAGCTCTGGCTGGCCCAGAGCTTGCTATGTAGCCCAGGTTGGCCTTTCACCAGTTCCTAGTGATAACAGGATCACAGGCTTAGGCCATCGAAGCAGCCTAAAACTTCTATTTTCTTAAGAACTAATGAAGGACCTCTGACCCATTCACTCTTGCCATATTTGTGTTCTAAAATCTAGATATTAGACTCAACTTACATCGTGCTATCAGGTAAGAAGGTTAAGGGAGACACTGGAATCTAAAACTCGAATTACAGGGTCCTTGGCATTTGGCATTTAATTTCATGACGTTGCATGTAAGTAAACAGACTGTACTGGCCTAGGATTCAAGTTGAAAAGCTCAGGTCAGGGAGGACTGGGAAGAGAACCAAGAGTGGTTACAAAGGGTGCCGATAGCTGTTGCTTTTCTCCTATTTCCTGCTAATTTAGGCTTATCTTGTTTCCAGAGCTTGTTAGGCTTAAAGTACTGATCCCCAGTGCCTACTAGATCCACCCCCTCAATCTCTTGACTGTGCCAGCTATGAGACAAATAATACTCTGCTGTGTATAAATTGATCTGAACATGTGAGTCGTGCCTGAACTATCTCTAGAGAGACATCCGGGAGAAGATGCTACTTCTGTCTCTGTGTAACTGGGCATCAGGACTGTTTGGGAGCACGGGAGACAGGCTGGCTGGTCGCCAGGACCCAAGGCTACCATAACTACAAGGGCAAGGCTCCGCCCACTCTCCCCCTCCCCATTCCAGTGGGCACTAATGGGTCTCACAGGAACCCAAGTAGGCGTGTGGTCCACCAGCAGTAAAGCCGGTCCCAACTGCTCCCTGCAAGGAAGAAACTTTAGAAAGAGTCTTCCTTCCTTCCTTCCTTCCTTCCTTCCTTCCTTCCTTCCTTCCTTCCTTCTCTTCTCTTCTTTTGATTGTTTTATGAGACAGGGTCTCACAATATAGCCTCAAACGTATTACAACCCTCCAGTTTCTGTCTTCCAAATGCTAGGATTACAGGCATGAGCCGCCAGCCTCTCAGCTAAAGAGTTCAGTGTTCCAAACAAAACATTGAAATAGTTTCACTGGAGAAAACAAATGTATAGTGTTTCTTCAAATTATTTTATAATTTAGTGGTTATTTTATCTTGAATTGATTGGGCTCTAGGGTCCCCAGTGACCTTCTCTGGCCATATAAGAAGGAAACGGAGGGATCAGACCAAAAGCAGAACCAACTGGTAGACTGTCGACTGACATTTTGCCAACCCCACGATAGATGTAGTGGTTATTCCAGGGAGCTGTACTCTCAAGTCCTTCATTGGCACAGGAGGTTTGGTCTGCTGCTCTATATTGCAATGCTATAGACTGGCTCCCAAAGTCTGGTTGTGTTAGCATTCCTTCTAGGCTCTGCCCACAATTACTTCACAATAGCCAAGTTTGCTTGACTCACTATACAAAGGGCTGCTTGCCCCCTCCTCTCTCGATTCCTTGCTCTCTTACCCCTGTGTCCCTTCTCTCCCCATTCCCCCATCTCTCTGCCTTTCTCTGTCTCTATTACCTCCTCAGCTCCCCTCCCCAGGCCCTAAACGCTATACTATACTATACCATTGTGTGGCTGGTACCTCACGGGGAAGGGATGCCTCAGCATGGGCCCACAGAAGCACCCCCATCTTCCCCCCCATACTACCATACTACACCTCCACCAAACATATCCCTGGCTTCTTTTTCTTTTTTATACCGCGGGGGATGAAGAGATTCTCATGTACACCAAGTGATACTATGTAACTTTGCTCCTTAATTTAAAACTATTAGTTGAATAAAGACGCTCACAGCCTATAGCTGGGCAGAGATAGGTGGAGTTTCAGTTCTAGGGCTTTGGGATAGGAGGCAGAACCAAGAAGAGGTAAGAAAAGAAGAGCAGAGACAGGAGGATGCCTTGGAGTAAGGGATCCTGAGAGCTGGCCAGTGGGAGTAGGAGCAGCCCAGGTGAAACATCTTGGGGTTATTGATAGGGCAGTAGACATAATGTCTTAGGGGGTAGATATCTGCTCAGCTCTAGTGCCTTAAAGGCTTATCATAAATCTAAAGGTTTTGTGTCTTTTATCTGGAAATGAAATTATTTAAGTCAGGGTAGAAGTCCCCAGTTGAGATTAAATATTTAGTACAAGAGTTATTTATAAACTTGCACAAAGCAAGAGAAGTAATCTTCAGTCTGGGACAGTCAGAATAAAAGCAAACAGGGAAGAAGGCAAATATGGAAGAGTTGGACGAAGATAAATGGGGCTCATTGAATCTGGGGGCGCAAAAAAGTAGTTCCAGGTGTGCTCAGTCAGGAACACACAGGTGAAAACCCACAGACACAGACCACTGTCCTGCCCTTGCAGGCTGACCTTCTGTGTCTGACAGCTGATTGTATGTCGCTCTGACTAGGCTATGGCTCAGTTCTTTAAAGACCTGTGTATGTGTTGCAGTGAGTGGGTGCGGTTAACATTTAAATAAGGTGACTTTGAATCACACTGGGGTGTGTTGGCCTCTTTCAGTCAGGAGAAGGCATTATGTCAAAAGTCTGGATTTCCCCTGAGATGGAAGGGATTCTGATCCCATCTTAGAAACCAGATGGCTCTTAGTCAAGACTGAAACATCATCTTCCATAACCCTCTGCCTAGGAAGCAGATTTGGGCCATGGAGCCCCACAATTGCATCCGTAAGGCAGTTACTTAGGGTAAACCTGAAGGGACTCTGGCCAGCTCAGGAGTGGTGAGCACGGCTCTGGCAGGCCTTACCCTTCTCCCCATTCTGTCTGCCTTGCTAAAACCCGTTAGATCCATTCCCAAAGCTAGTCACTGAGGTTTACTTCCCCATCCTGAAGCTCACTACCAAGGTCCAGCTAGCAAACTATTGAAGCCCAGAATTCAAACGTCCCCTTTAATCAACCTAATGAACATGCCCAATCAAAATATACCACCACATCCTGGCCTGTTCTAACACAGACCTCCCCTTTTCTCTGCTAAAACGTTATACTTGCAAGGTCATTTGCTGCTGCTTTTCTGCCTGAGTCAGAAACCAGCCACTTTTAACTTTTCTTCCTGACTTAATAAAGAAACTCTCTGGATAAAGGAGCTCTCCTTGAAAACAGGTGTTTGGGTGTGGTTTGTGCCTAATCCACTACAAGGGGAACACCACCTCCGCTGTGTGGGGTCTCCTAACAGTGCCTTTAGGCACTGTTGTGCCTTTAAGGCAGTTGTAACAGGAAGAAAAGAATCTTGGTTTTGGTTTTCAAAAGCATTCGAACCCTTAGGATTTGGTAAAGAAATTGGGAGTGTGGGCATGAGGAGAATAAGGTTCTCTCTGGATTAGAAAACAGTGCCCCAGGGCTGGGGAAGTGAGATGGAGGGAGGCTGAAGAGACCACAGAGGTGTTGTCAGTCCTGAAGACCAGGTAAGGGTGGGACAAAGGCCAAGAGGAAAGGAAGCCATGGGCTGCTGTAGAAAATGGCTGTACCTTGAGTCTGGAAAAAATAGTTCATACCCAGTCAGGACGGAAGTCCTGTCTCCTATCTGGGATGCAAAAGCGGCTGAAAGTCTGACCACCACTCATGAAGCAACAGACACTAGAGCTCCTCTCAGTGGTGATCTGCCTGTGTTGGGGACCTTCAGTAGATTAGACAACTGATGTTGCAGTGGACTCAGGAGATAGGTGGTTCATGGTATACTACAACTGAAGTCTCCACCAGACATAGGGGAACTCAACAGTGCCTATTACAGTCACCCAAACTGCAACAATGTTGTGTAACAGTTTACTGCAACTGAAACATTTAAACATGTTCAGGAAGCTCCTAAAACAGAAAGGTAAACAACTAAAAACAGCTTTAAGAAGTCCCAGAAACAAACAAGATTCACTGGGCCCCGCCCTGCTGGAGTAAATAATAAAAGCTAACTCCATTGGCTTGCCCTCCTGACATTCCCTACTCCATGTTGTCATATCTTCCTCGAAAACTTCAGCAACATCTCAACTGCTCGCCAAGCCTCCAACCCACATGATAAATAACGGCAAGAGCTTTGGAGTCAGTACATCTCTGCGTTGTACAGAACATGTCTTGCCATTGTGTTACATGGCAAGATGAGGGGAGAGAGAGGGGCTGGAGAAACTCTTTAGTTTCTGTTTGAGTAACTGGTGGATAAAAGAAGCGGTTTGCTGAGGAGGGCTATCGAGGAGAATACTAACTAGCACATGTAAGGAAACCCAAATGTCCTGTGATAACTGAGAGACACCCAGAAGAGCTGGGTCACCAGCAGATAGCCAGAGCTGGACTGGCAGTAGGATCAGGTGTCTCTGGCAGGGGTCTTCATTGCCTGGTTTGATTTTGATTCTCCTCGGTGACTGGACCTCGGCTCTACTGCATGCTTCCTCGGGAAGGCCTGCGTACCCCAGTGTGAACTGCCATGGTGCAGGTTCTCCACCAGCCTACCTGTTCAGTTTTTTCACAGAGCACTTTTGTTGCACGTAACCTTTGCTATCCCAACTAAGCTCCAGGAATGGGCTGCACTACCAGCCCCCACCCTGCACCCTATACAGATAAAAGATATACTCATGGTTGTTCATTTTTAACCTGCCTTCTTGGCACAATTGCTGGGCACCACTATCTCCCACCTGGAAAAGCGTTCCCTTAGCAATATTCTTATCTCCACACCTCCCACCTGCCCTAAATTTTAGTGGCTCAGATACATCTAGTCCCTGCTAAACACCCCTGACAACCTGCCTTTAGATGTGGCCGCAGGCCTCTGCTCCTCCCGAGATATCACATGGCTGCTTGGCTTTTCTCTCTCCAAAGAATGGCTAACTCTCCTCTCCCCTTGCATCTGTCTCCTTTCCTCCAGGGACCCACAAGTCCCATCTATTCCTTCTGCCCAGCAATTGGTCCATGGATTCTTTACTGACAGATCAAGAACCAACTGGGGAACAGGACAGCATCAGAACCGCCCCTACACACTTTCTTTCTTTCTTTTTTTTTTTTGTTTGTTTTTGTTGTTGTTTTCGGTTTTGGTGTTTTTTTTGGGGGGGGGTGGATTTGGTTTTTTCAAGACAGGGTTTCTCTGTATAGTCCTGGCTGTCCTAGAACTCACTCTGTAGACCAAGCTGGCCTCGAACTCAGAAATCTGCCTGCCTCTGCCTCCCAGAGTGCTGGGATTATAGGTGTGCGCCACCACTGCCCATCCCCTACACACTTTCAATGTTTTGATATTAAATAATTTATTGAACTCAAGAGATGGTTCAGTAGCTAAAGTGCTTGCTGCATACTTGAATTCAAGTCTCTGATACCCACATAAAACTCTGGGTACAGAAAACAAGCAAACAAACAAAAACCATGCCCTTAAATACCAACATTGGAGAGGCAAAGACTCTCTGGCCATCAAGTACAGCCAGCCAGTGAGCTCTAAGTTCAGAGAGAAACTTTGTCTCAAAAAATAAAACAGTGGTTGAGACTTGAAATGGCTCAGCAGGTTAAGTGCTTTCTGTGCAAGTCCAATGCCCACGTTTGATTCCCAGAGCCTAAAGTGAAAGAAGGGACTCATCCACATAAGCGCTCTGATCCATGCCCACCTATATTCACACATAAACACACACACACACACACACACACCATATGTATACACAATAATTAAATTCTAAAAAATGAAGCGCGGTGTTGCCCTGCTAATTAAGGTTAAGGAAAGCTCACCATTGTTCCGATAGCTTTCTGAGGCTCAGTGCTATATGAAAAACTCCCTTCACTGACAGGGCTTCCCCTTCTCTGACCTTGTCTGGGGCCTTCAACCCCCCACCCCCACACCCTACACCTCTACCTGAAGAACATCCTAGTTTTTAGTTAGACTACAGGTTCAACTTCTTTTCTCCAGATAAGAACTCGTTCAGCTAGCATCTGAGATTCTTAAAATGCTTCTCCATGCTAATGAGGCATTTTGGTACCCTAAACCTTCAGCCAATGGCCTTTGCTCATTCTGGATGCTCCTACCCCCAGTCCCCCAAATTATGTAAGCCTTAATTATCCCAGGCAAAACTGATCTGCCTCCCTGTAGCTGGTCCTGGCGTGTCACCATACACACTCACAGGGCTCTAACATACTCACAGGGCTTCCTTTGCCCAAGTGGACCCATATCTGCTGATGACCCACAAGGGCAGGGAGAGTCACAATAGGGGCTGAGGAGGTGGCTCTGTGGAGAGCATGCTGGGAAAGCATAAAACCCTGAATTAAGATCCTTACCGCCCTGTTGTAACTCTGGTGCTATGCACGGAGAAAGACAGACCTCAAGAACTCATTGGTCTACCAGAGTAACCAATTAACAAGCTCTGGGTTTGGGGAGAGACCTGCTTCAAAAAATAAAGTGGAGATAAATGGAGGACATTGACTTCTGTCTTCTGCTTGTATGTGCACACATATGCACACTCAGAAACACACACGCTATTGTAGGGGAAGGTTCCCTAATTGTTTGATTAGGTCAATAAAGACAGCAGAAGTTAATCATTGGGTGAAGATATAGGGGAGGGTTTTTTGGGTCCCAGGAGGAAGAGGAGGAGAGGAGAGGAGAAAGGGCTTTTGGGCCAGCTGTGGAGTGGAGAAGCACCGGCACCATGTAGCCTGGGAACTATTAGAACGGTGGTGGTCTCCGGTACCAGAAGAATCTGATATAAGATAGCTGATGAGTTTAGGACAATAGATTTCCTGCCCAGTGGTTGTGTCATCTGGCTGATTTTAAAATGCTAAGATTGTCTGGTGTTTTCCATCTGTAATGACTCAGGTAGGCAGGAGAAAGCAGGCCGCTGGGGTGGTGGAAGACAAATGGTAGCTCCAGGCATTCTCAAGAGGGAGAGTGGTTGGGTAGCTTAGCAAAGCCAGTCAGGGGAATGGGCTCTTGGGAAAATGCCATCCGGCAACATGGCGGTGACTGTTCTCAGAGCATAGCTGGGAACTTGGAGAAGGCTCCCGAGAAGGAGCTAGCATGCATTTTAAAATTACTCACAACACTATATATATCTACAAAACTGCTTTAAAAATGATATGGGAAAGTGATTGAGAAGGACACTTGGTTTCAATGTATGGCCTCTACACATATGCACACACAAACTCATATGTATCCTCACATGCATGTATGCGTATACACACACACACACACTCAAATAAGTAAACATTTATGCCTGCATGTTCCTTAGTACTTCATCTCAGACCACACTGGGATGTGCTAGGAGAAAAAGTCTTACTTTTTCTTGTAGTGAAATCATGGGGGTCCTAAGTTGAAAGGACAAAAGGAAACTCAGAGCTGAGTATAGATAACCTACTACACTTATTGAGCAAACAGAAGAGGAACTACCAGAGCAGCCCCAGAGCTCAGCAGGGCACGCAGAACTCTATGGGAGGCCTTTCACCCCAGACTCATGACTCAGGATCACTGGGATTCTGTTGAGCTGTCCCGTGTATATAAGCTGGATTCTCTGGCTCTACAGCAAGAGGCACGAAGGCTCTTGTGAGATCGTTTTAAGTGGAGCAGTGCAGATAGAGGGCCAGCTTCAATGACTGATAGCGGCTGCAAGGTAGGAATGGGAAATAATGTGGAGAGAATTGTTCCAAGGCTTTTTATGGCTGGAGAGAAAAACCAGGGCAGAATCTGGGAGGGAACATGGAGCTAAAGTGGGTGTCCCTAGAGCTATGCGACATAGCGACTGATGTGTCTGTGTGCATGTGGGGACAATGCACTGAAGGCATGGACCCGGGAAGAAAAACCATGCAGAATCAAGGGGGAGTATGGAAAGCAGGGAAGGCTAGACCTGTGGCTCAGTTGGTAGAGTGCCCGCCCGCACCAGCTAGTGGCACAAGACTATAATCCTAACACAAGGGAGGTGGGGGCAGGAAGGTCAGAAGTTCAAGGCCATGCTCCCATGAGAGGGAGCCTTTCAGAACCAACAGACCATGGACAAAGGAAATGCTAGTTGCTGTCCATGCAGGCAAAGCCACACAACTGGCTAAGTGGCTTGCCTGGTTGCCGCTAGCCTCTGGCCCCTGGCCAGCCACACAGTGTGAGCAGAGTCTGAAGGCAGGCTTTATTCAGAGGAAGGATGGTGTGAGTGGGCGCTGAGCCTCGGAGGACAGCCAGGGCCCACTGCAGAACTGATGGGAAATCTGGGGAGAACAGGCAAAGGGATGCCACCCCCATCTCCCCTTTGTCTCTCTCAATGTGTCCCTGGTGTGAGGTAACTCATGTTTTCTTACCACTTTTCCCAGTCTTGCCTCTCTGAAAGACAGTCCTGCTCTGCCTGGATGAGTCTGTATCCATGTCTACAGCTCTGCAGCAGGGAGAGATGGAAGAGCAGGAACCACGAAGCTGGCGGCAACAGCTGCGGAAACCTTCTTAGGAAGCCCAGGCTAGCTGAGTTGTGGAGCAGCACAGAGACCTGGAACTGCAAAAGCCCAGCAGAAAAGCAACTCAGTATCCCTGCACCCTGTCTGGATATGCATGCTCGTACCAGATCCACTATCCCGAGGGGCTTGAGGATTGGAGAACCTGAGCTATAGTGAAGATGAATCTTTTATAATCTGTGCTTTCTTTCTCCTCCAGGACTTCTTTTATCCTTCCACCCCTCCCCCAAACCCCTCAGACCAGTACTTTTCAAACTATCATGTGCAAATGAGGATTTGGGAGATAGCTCAGAGGTAAAGAATGTGAGCAGACTGGATGACGTGACCACACACACACTACATGACAAATCTCTGAGGTGTGTTGAAATTGGAAGTCTGCATCAGTAGATTGGGGCCAGCCTGAGAGCCAGCCTTTACAAGCTTTCCTGTTTGTCATAAATGAGGCTGATGGATGCTCCAGGGTTTCTCCTCCACTCTGAGTAGCAAAGTTTCAGAAGAAGCAACAATGTTTTTCCTGGTAAACACTTGTATGCCCCTACGCACTGATGGGAGTCGTTGCATATGCACAGGAAGCCACCAGGACCACATGCCCCAAACAAATTTGACTGTCTGGTTGATTTGGAGAGTTCAAAATTTTAATATAACTTTTTGGGGCAAGTTGCTACTCCATCCATTATCCCTAACTCTACCCTAGGGGATCTCAGACATAGGGCATCATAGAGGCTAAAGAGGATTCACCTCAGTTTCGGAATGGGTGTAAAATCTCCCAGATGATCCTGCCTCAGGTTTGTTGAATACAACACCTGAAAAAAAAACCATAAGTACGAACACTGTCTTAGAGAATATGTGTGTTGGATTTTGGAAATAGGAAGGCTTGAACGGATGAAACTGTGATGGGGAAGAGGTCTACAGTGAGGTTGGTTACTTCTGGCCACATCTGCTCACATTGCCTTGGTGTGCAACTGCCCAGCCACATGCTTAATGAACTGGTCCTACGTTTCTGCTGACCAGTGGCTCCCCAGGGAGATGGCAGTTAGTTTTCCAGCAGTGGTGATGATTCAAGTATCTGATCAGGGTCCTGGGGACAAAGCATACTTGTTGCAAGCACTTTCTTCACATGTGTGTGCATGTGGGTGTGTTTGTGTGTGTTGATGAATGTGTGTGTGCATGCCTGTGAGAGGTGTGTATGTGTGTGTGAATTCACATGTGTGTACAGCTCAACCATTGATGTAGGGTGTTCTTTTCATTGTTCACATTTTTTGTTTTGTTTTCTCTTGGTTTTTATTTGTTGGTTTGGTTTGGTTTGGGGGTTGTTTTCGGTGTTTGTTTTGGGACAGGGTCTCTCACTGAACCTGGAGATTAGCAATCTGACTAGAGTGCGGTCTGCTGGACTGTCTGCCGTGCAAGCCCCGGGACCTTCTTGTCTCTGGCTCCCCAGTGATGGATCTCAAATGCACCACTGGCCTTTTTTAATTTTTTAATATGGATTCCAAGGGACCAAACTTAGGTCCTAATGATTTTGCAACAGTCACTTGACAACTGAGTCATGCACATGCACACAGCCTATGCTGCTTATTTTTGCTGATTTTGATATAGGATCTTACTCTGTAGCCCAGGTTGGCTCCAAACTCCCTATGTAGCCCAGCATATCTTGGACTCATAGCAATCTTGCTGCCTAAGACTGAAGTACCAGGATTTCAGGCACGAGCTGCCATGTCTGGCTAATTTAGCCTGCACCAGTGTCACTGGCCCTTTCCTCTGGCCTCTGATTCAGTGGCTGGTGAGTGTCAATTTCTGACAAGGTCCCTGCAGATCTCTGTGTTCCAAAGAATCACCTCAAGAATTTCTGCTCAGGAAACAGTGCTTCACAGACTTTAAAAGCACACAAGAGTCACCCAGGAAACCTTCCCAAAATCCCAACCACCTGCATGTCTAACAAATTCCTGTGTCCACAATACAATACACACCACACTCGAGTGACTGCTGTGTACTTGTGAGGACCTACATTTGGTTGGAGTTCAGGTTTCCGGGGAGCTTAGTGGCAGCTCTCAGCTCTGCACTACAGCCGAAACACTGCAGAAGCTTTGAACACTCCCAGGCGTAGGCCACACCTGATCAATTAAGCTGGCTATTCTGGGAATGAAGTGAATGGTTTTTTAAAGCTCCCCAGGCTTTAAAAGACTGTTGTTGTAAAATAGTGGTTCCCAGCTCTACCACATAAATAAATATGATGTTTTTTGCAAAATACCCAGGCTTATTCCTAATCCTCTGTATGCCTAGTGCTTTTCTAAGTGGTCTAACTTCAATCTGTTATCCACACAATCACACACACACACACACACACACACACACACACACACACACTCCACTCCTTAAAACTTACAACAGCTTGCCTTTAGGATAAAAACAAGTGCCAGAATTTCTAAAAGTGAGACATGGGGTCTTTGCAATTTAAAAGTTCCCCTCACTGGTTCTCAGCTCACCCTGAGACCTAGGCTCCTTGGCGGCTGCTTGCTCTTCAGTGCCCACTAAAGGCTGTCTGCCTGTGGGCACTTCCCCCGACAGCCTGCTTTTGTCTGCTTTTAATGCTGTCATTGAATGATATAGGCATAATGTTTTTGTACAGTGTGTAAAGTCTACCTTGGTGTTATTCAAATATTATTTCTCTCCCTTCATATCTTGTTTCAGTCTGGACACAGCATTGTGATGCTTATACCAAGAATCTCCTGTCTCAAGTTCCTAAGATGGTTCTAATCATTTATTCTCTGCCTTGTCAATAAATGCTGCTCACCCAATTGCTGAGCAGAATAGAGAACAGGGCAGGATGTCCACCAACCAAAGGAAGGAGAGCAGAGAGAGGGAGGTTCGGAGCGTGGAGGAGGATGGAGGATCTGGAGCGGGGGAATGGGTCCAGAGAGAGCATGGGAAAATACTGGACTAAGAATAATATGCAAGTACCCTGGGATGGGGCTGGGAGGTAGCCAGAGGCCCATGGAAGGCTAAGGTAGAGCATGCAAATGATCAGCCATTGAGGTGTGGTTTTAAATAAATATTGTTTCTCTGTGTGGTGACCAGTGACTAACATAGGTAAAGAAACACAGTTACCGGATTACTTACTGTTACATTTATTTTAAGAATAATTCATTTACAGAATGACCTTGGCTTCCAGCATTTGACTCTCAGAGCTCCCTTTTCTCTGGGTTCTGACTCTGATCATGTCTTCCCAAACCCTTGACCCAAATTTGACTCCATATCCTCCCCTCTTTAGTCTTTCCCTGTCCTCCAGTGCTGGCTGCCGGCTTACAGTCAGTACTCCGGGACAAGTTTGTAGACCTTCTAAAAATATTTCCTGGCTGTCTCCAAGGTGTCAGGAATGGTGCTGGGCACGGGGGATTTCATATTCTTCTGTGTAAAATTGCTACAGCGTGATGTCCTGGGATCTAGACGAGGCACAGTCATGGTATCGATCAGAGAAAAACCTTCCGGGGAGGAAGCTAAGGTCCATAGGTTTGGCGGGAGTTACCTAGCTGAAGTTGGAGAAGGTTCTGGGAGGTGGGTTTGGGAAAAACCGGAAAATGCAAGGCCTGAGTTACAGGGGAGACTAAGACATGGTGGGGAGCATGGCCTTGGTGCCTGCGACAGAAGTAGAGATTGAATGGGATTCTGCTAAGTGACTTGGTGCCCACTCCCTAGCTGAGGTTCAGCAGGCAGCAGCACCACCCTGGCATGGCAGTGACTGGGCACAATTGGGCATATTGTGTTGCCCTGGTTACTCATGCAGCAAAATAGACCTCGCCTCTTCCTGCTTCCTGCTTTTGTTAATCTGACCTCCCCCCACTCTACCCAGAAAATAAGTGAATCAATCAGGGGAACGAGTGGGTACCAAGTAGCCATCGCTAGCTAAATGGCTGTCATATGCACATTAAGGGAAAGGGTGCTGTGCTTACAAATGCCACACTTGGGTACTTCATACAGAGACAACCCAGTTACTTTCTATATCAAATTAAATCTTTCTGTAGCTGTAGCTATAACTGAATATCAAAGATTGATGATGTATGAGAAATAAAGTGTATCCAGCTCATAGTTCTGGAAATAAGGAGGGCCCAAGGCTGTGTGTGTGTGTGTGTGTGTGTGTGTGTGTGTGTGTGTGAGAGAGAGAGAGAGAGAGAGAGAGAGAGAGAGAACCCAGTGCCTAGCAGTCATCAGACATCAGAAGTAGGGGAGAGTCATCAGACTCTGCCTGAGATTCCAGCTGTTCCTTATTCCGCTTTCCCAGCTGTAGTTATCCTGTGGCTGCACAGTGGTCTTGTGGTTTCTGGGGGGGAATAAGAGTATACTGAAAGCAGAAAGCTAACTGAAGGAAGAACTTCCCCTATGCAATTACAGAGATGTCATATCTATACTGTGGTAAGATTTTTCACTAGTGTGTCTACTTTGGGGGTTACTGTATCAGTAAGTCCAGTGAACTCATTGATTCAAGCAAGACTCAGGTGGAATCATTACTTTGGTCTGTCATGGTCACCTTCTCTGGGGTAAGTAAATATTTGTTCTTGTTTCCCCAGGAAAAGTTTTCACAACATGGCACAAAAGCCAGTGTCAGGTTGATATTACAGCAGACTTACTATTGAGAAAGCCACTAATTTGTGAACAGATGGATGTATTTAATGTTATTCGTGCTGCCGCCATTTGCCCCACAGCTCCACAGCCTTCTGTGCACAGCCCACCAGGAGAGAGTGATCTCCCAGCAGTGTTTTCACTTCTGAGCATAGAGGTGAAATCTCCACCTTCTCTCTGAAGGGGACCAGTTAGGAACACACAGGGCATAAGATCAGTGGAGCAGCTGGGACAGAGGTCTTCACGCTGCCATTTGCACCAGGAAGCCAGGTGGTAGGTACCACAGCCTTCTGTGCACAGACACTGCCAGAAGAGAGTTGATCTCCCAGGAGTATAGAAACAGGCTTACAGGCCCACAGGAGAGACAAGCTTCAGCCAGAGACAGTAAGAACAACTAATACCAGAGATAACCAGATGGTGAAAGGCAAGCACAAGATCCCTACCAACAGAAACCAAGGCTATGTAGCAACATCAGAACCCAGTTGTACCACCACAGCAAGTCTCAGATATCCCAATACACCAAAAAAGCAAGAGTTAGATTTAAAATCGTATCTCATGATGCTGATAGAGGGCTTCAAGAAGGACTTAAATAACTCCCTTAAAGAGGAAACACAAAAATGCCTTAAAGAATTATAGGAAAACACAAACAATCAAGTGAAGGAACTGAATAAAACCATCCAGGATCTAAAAGCGGAAGTAGAAACAATGAAGAAATCACAAAGGGAAACAACTCTGGAAATAGAAAACCTTGGAAAGAAATCAGGAGTCATAGATGCAAGCATCAACAACAGGATACAAGAGATAGAAGAAAGAATCTCAGGTGCTGAAGATACCATAGAAAACATTGACTCAACAGTCAAAGAAAATGCAAAAAGCTTATAACCCAAACATCCAGGAAATCCACGACACAATGAGAAGACCAAACCTAAGGATTATAGGTATAGAAGAGAGAAAAGATTTACAACTTAAAAGGCCAGTAAATATCTTCAACAAAATTATAGAAGAAAACTTCCCTAACCTAAAGAAAGAGATGCCCATGAACATACAAGAATCCTACAGAACTCCAAACAGACTGAACCAGAACAGAAAGTCCTCCTGGCACATAATAATCAAAACACCAAATGCACTAAACAGAGAAAGAATATTAAAAACAGTAAGGGGAAAAAGGCAAGTAACTTATAAAGGCAGACCTATCAGAATTACACCAGACTTCTCACCAGAGATGATGAAAGCTAGAAGATCTTGGGCAGATCTCATACAGACTCTAAGAGAACACAAATGCCAGCCCAGACTACTATACCCAGCAAAACTCTCAATCACCATAGATGGAGAAACCAAGATATTCCATGATAAAACCAAATTATACAATATCTTTCCACAAATCCATCCCTACAAAGGATAATAGGTGGAAAACGCCAACACAAGGAGGGAAACTACACCCTAGAAAAAGCAAGAAAATAGTCTTCTCTCAACAACCCCCAAAAAAGATACCCACACAAACATAAACTAACATAAAAACAAAAAAAATAACATCAAAAATAACAGAAGCAACAATCACTATTTCTTAATATTTCAACATCAATGGACTCAATTCCCCAATAAAAAGACATAGACTAACAGAAATGTTTCTCATGTAAATCTTCAATTCTATCAGAAAATGTTTGTAATTCCTCTTTCAATTAATTTAGTAAATTCTTTTATGTCTAACATTTTATCTGCATTATTTTTCATGATAATCTTCAATTTTAACACATTTTTCTATATATTTCTTCTATTTTATCAGAAATGTTTTCCATGTAAATCTCTGATTTTATCTCAAAATGTTTTTAATTCCACCTTCAATTAATTTAGAAAGGTTTTTTATGTCTACCATTTTATCTGTATAATTTTCCATAAACTAGTCAATTTTAACCTGTTTTTCTATATATTTCTTGAATTTTATCAGAAATATTTTCCATTTAAATTTTCAATTTCATCAGAAAATATTTATAATTCCACTTTCAATCAACTTAAGAATTATTTTTATGCCTACCATTTTATCTGTATAATTTTCCATGATAATCTTCAATTTTAACATGTTTTTCTATATATTTCTTGAATATAAATCTTCAACTTTATCAGAAAATGTTTATAATTCCACTTTCAATCAACTTAGGAATACTTTTATGCCTACCATTAGTATATCTATATAAAATTTTCCATGATAATCTTCAATTTTAACATTTTTTCTACATTTTTCTACAATTTTATGAGAAATACTTTCCATGTAAATATTCAATTCTATCATAAAATGTTTTGACTTCCTTTTTCAATTAATTTAGCAAGGTTTTTTATGTCTACCATTTTACTCTTTCATTTTCCATGATCTTCAATTTTAACATGCTTTTCTACATTTTTCTACAATTTTATCAGAAATACTTTCCATGTAAATCTTCAATTCTATCATAAAATGTTTCGACTTCCTTTTTCAATTAATTTAGCAAAATTTTTTATGTCTACCATTTTACTCTTTCATTTTCCATGAAAATTGTCAATTTTAACATGTTTTCTATATATCTCTTCTATTTTATCAGCAATATTTTCCATGTAAATCTTTGATTTTATGATAAAATGTTTTTACTTCCTTTTTCAATAAAAGAACATGCTTTTCAGAAAAATGTTATCTGTGAGAGCTGAATAGATAATACTTCACAATGGGCATTAAACCTCAACATGAGTTTTGTTAGGGCCAGTCAAGCTATAGCAACATCTTACCCTGGACCTCTACTTCATATATCATTATTCATGACTACGATGGGAACGCGCCCCTCCGGTCCTGAGGAAGCCTTAGGGATGGACCTTACATGGAACAGAACTTTTTCAGAGGCTCCTGAGCCTTCAGCACAGTGGGCACCCTCTTACAGAGTTCAGTTCCAAGTTGGGGCCAATGTCCATTGCCCCTTGGCTGAGGCTTCTGGTGTTTGCAGTGGAAGACTCAGTCCTTAGCAGCGTGTGCCTGTAGCATCCCATACCTATTATCACCGAGCTTCTCCGAAACACCCGCAAAGAAGAAGGGATGTTCTTACCCCAGGACCCCAGAGATTTCTGAAGCTCATCCGCCATGCTCTTTCCAGGCTGGGGACCATTTTCTTTCTCTGGGAGACAAGAGATAAACAAGTCTTCTTCAGCCTCCACCCCTCCAAATACCAAGTGGTCTCCCTCTAATGGGTCATTCCGTTTCTTTCACCTTCCACTTCAATGTCATTTTTAACCCAGGTGCATAACCTTGTCACAATGTATGGTTTCTTTTGCTATATCTTATATGTCACGGACATGCTGAGACTTCCATTCTGACACCAATTGCAGCTACAAATCCACAGAGCAGAAAATAGCTCAGGGTCACTGAGATAGAGCCCGGCATTCTGCCTTGGTCTTAATGTATTGGTTTCCTGAAACCTTTAAGATGTCAGAGTGTCTGATTTCACTTCTGTTCTCTGTGAAGTGTCCTCTACTGACCCTCCTCCGTTAGAAAACCTTTCTAACTTACACACTAGCTTTTCCATCCTGGATGGAGGAGAGAGAATCTGTAAGAGTTTGATCTCCCCAAGAACAAAAGTTGTTTGCCTGGAGTTTTTCTGCACAGGCAGCGAGTAATAGAACCCTGTGGACTATATGTAAATTGTCTGACTTTTCTCACCAATGAAGTTAAGCCTACTGTTTTCTTACTCAGCAAGAGCCTGCAAAACACAGAGTGCAGTTGCTGGCTGGGATCACAGCTCTGCAAATTATTTCTAACAAGTATGCAGTTTTTCTGAAAGGGGTCAAGCCAGGTCAGCACAATGGGCATTTGTCTGATAGCTTCCAGAGTTAATGGAAGTTTTTGTTTATAAAGAAAGAGAAGGAGGGGGGCAAACTGTGGTCTGCAGCCCAGAGAAATCCTGCCCTTGGCTGTGGCCATAGATGTGTCTGAATTTTATCAACCATGAAGGAAGTAACAAAGGAATTTATGTAAACTTAATTTCATCCTTTCATATGTCCATTATTTATGCTGTTGTTAAACATCTCTTGAGAGACAACAGAGTCATGATGTACCCGCCAGGTAGAGGTAGAACCTAAATAAATAACAAGCCACAGAGAAGGATGAGGACTGCCCAGGAAGCCATGGTCAGCCACAGGACAGAGAGCAGCAGTAGCAGCTCTCTGGCTCTTCCTGAAGCTCTCTTAATGAGAAAAACTAAATTAGGTCTTATGAGAAGACCAAGGAGATCTCTGGTTAAAAACAATAACCACATGGAAGCTCTTCAGTCATTCCAGACAGTTGACTTCTAGACAAAATATGACAGAATGTTTGTAATGCATAACTAAGCATGAAACCAAGTTAAAAGAATTGCTAAGTGTCAGAAGAAAAAGGAAAACTCAGAGGTGAAACTTTTACTGTGCTTGGACATGTTGTCAATAGGGCTGGGTATGGTGTTTCCTGCCTGTAATCCCAGCATTTTGGATGCCGAGGCAAAGCAATTACTATAGGTTCAAGGACAGCCTGGGGTACCGAGGGAGTCCAGTCTAGCCTGGCCTAAGCAGTGACCCTGTCTCTAAAAGAAAATCTAAATATGCATTATCTGTAAAAGGTTGATTCCACACTGTAATGCTGGTGAGCTCACTCGGTCCATGGCGTTTGCCTCCATCCACTGAGGATTGAAAATACCTGAAAAAACTTACTTAATTGTTGCCATGTACTGCGTAGTAGGTCCAAGATGGTTGTGACTGTGTTGAACATGTAGAGAGATGTGTTCCTTGCCATTGTTCCTTATGAGTTATTGTATAGTTATTTACATAGAATATACATATCGGGTGCAACATAGAAATGTCTTCAAGCATATAGGAAAATACTCATAGATTATATGCAAAGCTGTCCAATTTTATATAAGAGACCCAGCATCCACAGGTTCTTATACATCTGGGTCCAGTCTTTTGTGGATACTAAAGTATAGCACTGAGAAAGACTGTGGTTTCTTTTGAAAAGTCATATTCAAAAATGAGAAGACACAATATCATAAGACCAAAATTTTTTGGGAGGATTTTGTGAGCATTGTGCAGAAAAACATCACATTGTAAAAAATGTAGACAAGAGGAAGAAAGGGGAGAACCTCCAGGGTTAGGGGAAAGGGGACTTACCCATCACTCCGAGGAGCTGTGAGGAGTTAGCCATCACTCTGAGGAGCTGTGAGGAGTTAGCCATCACTCTGAGGAGCTGTGAGGAGTTACACATCACTATGAAGTGCTGTGGGGAGTTATCATCACTATGAGGTACTCACAATTGAGATGTGGGATAGTAAAAGACCAACAAATAAACAGAGATCAGTGGGTTGGAAGTGAGTTTAGAAGTAAAGACATAGAACGAGGAAAAGTTTATATATAAGAACACACAGGTCAGTAAGGAAAGGATGAAGCTGGGGAATCTTGTTAGTCACGCCAAAGGAAGGGGAGAAAGGGAAGGATGTGGGAGATGAACTGGATTCCCATCAAACACATGCCAAAAAAACCCAATTCTAGGTAAACTATAATTTTAGTGTTAAAATGGAAAAACATGTAATTTTATTAAAATATAGAATATTTTATGACAACTGATACAGAATTGTCAATAAATAACAAAATATTAAGAAATAATTCATACATGAAAATTTAATCTGCTCATTTCATCATTAGATTTTTGGTTAGCATGCAAAATAATGAAGTTCACAGTGACATTTTCACGAACGCGCCATCCTCAGCAGTCCCCTTCTGCTCTGTCATTTGTATATTTCACAATCTCTGTTGCATGTGTGAGAGCAAACATGCATTATTTAGCTTTCTGACTAATTTCTGACAAATTTCTGACTGTGGTTTGTTTTACTTAACATTATGTCCAGTTCCTCCACAATTATGCAAATGGCTTAAGTTTTGTTCTTTATGGCTGAATAAAACTCTAGTGTGTGTGTGTGTGTGTGTGTGTGTGTATGTGTGTGTGTGTGTGTGTGTGTGTGTTAGGACTTTTGAAGAACACTCAAGGCACGAAGGCATCTTCCACCCAAAGGGGGAGACTGAGGGGCACTCCTTCACATGGCAATAGCCAAGAGCCTAATGTAGGTGGGTGGCCTTCAGTCGGGCTCCAGTGATCAGGACCGGTCTGGATAGCCTAACAACTCCTGTGACCTTGATGACACAGTGAGGAGAGAGGGCTGGGCTGGCAAGAAGGACCAATGGCAGGAGGATTTGCATGTCACATGGGGAACGTGGATGCCTCTCCTCCTGAGTCACCGTGGCTGTAAATAAGCAGAGATGTTGCTAGATTTCCAGAAACCTAAGAAACATAGACACCCAGTGTGACTTAGAGGGGCTGACTCCTACCTGGGCCCCATGGGTGCCAGAGCCTAATGACAATAGGGAGGAGGAGGGTGACTCTGAGGAAGAGCAACATTTCCCAAGGAGGCTGCATCCTTCTCCAGGTTCCCTTCCTCTTCCTGCTACTGGGGGGAGGGGTATGCATGTGCTAGAGACTGTAGTCAGCAGGCCTATGCAGGGAGAAAAGAGAAAGGGACCCTATCATGCTGTCCGCCACAGTCTGAGCCGGAAACGGGAGGCCTCACCTTAAAATCTAGTTTATGGGGTCCTGGTGCCACAGACCTGAAATCCAGCTATCAGAGAGGCCGAAACAGATGGATCACAAGTTCAAAACCAGTGATTTAGCAAGATTCTGTCTCATTTTTTTTTAACCTCGAAAGCCCAGGAAGCTGTTAATAGTAGAGCACTTGCCTTCTATGTCTGAGGTCCTGGGTTCAATCCCCAAGGCCTGTTTATAGGATTTCTTTTCTGTGGAATCAGAAACTTAATCTTAAATGGACCCCCAAGACCACACAGAGCCTCTTGTGTGATTTAGCTCAGCAAAACAGACTCATGAACAAGTCTGAACCTGTCCTGCCCTGGCACTGGAACCCTGTGGGTGGACAGTTTGCTGAGGGCAGGCTCGGGTGCAGGGCACCTGCAGGGAGGTGGCCCTGCCCTGGCGACTGGCAGGAAGCTGACTTCACTTTGGGGCACCTGGGAGTCTGGGAGTGAGATGATGACAGCGGTGGACGGACTTTTGGCAGGAAGGCACAGGTGGGGCCGGCACAGCCATGTGAAAAGGCCCAGCTAACAAGGCCCTTGCCAAAGCCAACCGGGGAGAGCTCCTCCTTCAGGTAACACTCAAACGCCCTGCTACCCAAGGCTCGGGGACTTCAGAACAAAGAAAGCACAATTAAGAGTTTGCACTCCGATACAACCTAGTGTACTACCTGTGGTCCACAGCTGAGAGGACTCTGAACACTTTGATATAAAGGCACGGTTCAAAAACACCATTTTGTCATCTTACTTATAATTAAATTCTACAAGTCAAGTCTTGAAAGACATTTATAGCACACCCTCACTTTTTCAGGTCAGCTTCCCAGAATGGGGAAAAATAGACTTGGCCATCTTTCATTTTAAGTAAGAAATAGCTAATCCACACGTCACGGCTACTGTCTACATGCTCCTATTTTAAGGGCGTCCTTTGGGGCTCAGGTATATCAAAGCGCTGGCGAGAGCCTAAAAGCTCAACACAGTAGAAAGCAGGCTTGTTTTAGCTTTGGAGGGCTGCTGGCCAACTGGAAGCGTCCACCCGCTGTGAAGTAATGCGATTGGTCAAATAGCTGGCAAATGACCAGCTCAGCAAAGTGGTGGTTCTCCACCGCAGACAGAAGAGCTTGAAGAAAGGATGCCAAGCACACCACACCCCCATGAATCCCTGCAGTTCTTGATTATTCCTTGGTTATTAATGTGTGTATGAGGACAGTTCTGCTCACTGGCCTTGATCTGCTCCCCTTCCGGGTTGGGGCCTGACGGGAAAAGCTCCCCCTTAGCGAGCTTGGGAGACAGCTCTGTGGAGAATGCCTGAGCAAGCAGATTAGGGCTAAGGGTCACAGTGAGGCCGCAGTTTCTGTGAAGCAGTTACCAGTGCTGTTCTTGTCCTGTGCTCCTGTGAATAGCCCAGAGTCAGGAGCCTGGGCTTTGTGGATGGACAGGGAGAGTCACACCAGTTCGGTTTGCAGGCTTCAGGACAGGCTTTATAAAAAAAAAAAAAAAGTCTGTTTACAAAAGTCTGTATGCCTGTATCACTGTCCAGAGGAACTTTAAACGATAGTGCTGCTTTGCCGAATGGCCACGTGAAGGCCACGTTGCCTTCTGAACATTTGCATTTATGGCCATAGATGGCCGCCGTTGTCGACTCTGGTCAGGGCAGCTTCTTTTGGGCAGAGAAACCCACAATTGGTCAAATGTGAGAACAACAGACTATTGAGTGCTCCGCTCTGAACAGGACGTCTGCTATGCGCGCTCTAATCTGCGGGGCCCAGGCAGCATCATGAAGGAGAGCAGGAGAACACAAGAGCTTCAAGGAATGGGCAGGAGTGCGGGGACACGCCCTTGAGAGCGCGCCTAGCAGAAGACTAGTGCACAACTGGGCTTGCGGTGAGGTGATCCCTCGCGGAGGATTTGCGAGGTACTGAGAAGGCTATTAGGAAGAAGAATCTTGTCTCTGAGGATGGACAGACAGCTGGTTGTTGCTGGGAGAGGGTGAGATTCTCTCTTCAGTGACGTAGCCAGCATCAAGGTGCCCTTGCTCGGTAAACAACCCCTCGCTCATGCTCGTGTCAGCAACACTAATGAAACCCATTTGCTTATTAAAAAAAAAAGTATGAAAGCAGAAGGGGAGCTGTTTGCAAAGGCGGGTAACAAGGAGAATAAGAGGGGGACAAAGAGGACAATAAATATACTATACACATGCATAAAAATGTCCGCTTAAAATCCATTATGCATTATGTATAAGTAGCGCATATTAATAACAACTTTTTAAAAAGAAGAGTTGCGACCAAGAATTCGTGTGTTTTGCCCCACTTCCTCTGCGGCTCTCCTGGCTCCGCGGGGCCCTGGCATGCTGGCCCTTGGTCCTGCGATGCCCTCTGTTGTGCCTCTTTCCTTTCGCTAAGTTTCTATGCTCAGCCACGGTGGACTGCCACATCCAGATAACGCCTTGTCTCCAAAAGGAGAGTGGTAGCCTGCTTGACGCTCTGCCTAGAGCAGCGCGGGAGGTGAGGGCACACGGTCTGTCCACTCTGCACTCGGGTAGGTGGGTGGGGCTGAGCCCAAGGAACCCCGCAAGAGTGCTCTGGGTTTGGGCTTAGTATCCTTGCTCAGGATACTTTTTATCTTTCTAAGATTCTAATCCCAGGCTCATTAAGACTCCCATTTAAAACAAACACATTTTATTTATTTTTAATAAAAAATTGTATTTACTTAGAAGCATTCAGAATGTCAGCAAAACAGCAGCAATTTTTTTTTGCAATTACAAAGTGGTATTCAGTTAACAGAACAATTATCTTCATATAAGCTGCATCAGAGACAACTGAAGATGAAAAAAATAAAACCCAAAAATAAAAACAAACAAAACAAAAACAAAAACAAAAAATCCCAAACTACTGTCCCCATATATAACTAATTTGTGCTGTGTACCAACAAGAACCTGCTTTAAATTTCCGTGCCAATTTACAACCCCCAGACTGTACCAGGCAAGATTAGCGGCTATTGAAAATACCACCAGGACAGGGCTATCTAAAGACACAATTCGGTAGTGTGTTAACTATACAAAAAAAGACACTGTACAGTTTAAAAACAAAACTTACACATCCTTACATTTCAATGGTTTTCTTTAAAAGGAGTGAATTGTGTACAGAGAGGTTAAATGCTTTATAGGCAAGAAAAAAAACTGCTAGAACCAACTTATTCATCATCATTACCTTCAACCTTCAGCTTCCTCTTCTTCCTCATCCTCTTCATCCTCCTCATCATCTTCCTCTTCCTCCCTTTTCTTGCTCTTCTCAGCCTTGACCACCCCCTTTCTCGCTGCATCAGGTTTTCCTTTATCTCTTTAGGCAGCAATCTCCTTCTCGTACTTCTCCTCGAGTGTGGCGGCCTTCCTCTCATAGGGCCGCCTGTCATCCGCTGCGGTGTGGTTCCACAGCTCTCCTCGTTTCCTTGCAACATCACCAATGCATAAGTCAGGATGCTCGCCTTTGATTTGGGGGTGGTGCTCATAACAGAACAAGAAGAAGGCAAAGGAGGCCTCGGGTACATTGGGGTCCTTGAACTTCTTTTTGCTCTCCCGTTTGCGGGGGATGTAGGTTTTCATTTTTCTTTCATAGCGAGTCTTGTCAGCCTTTGCCATATCTTCCTTCAAATTTCCCCTTTTCTTTAGCAGATAGGGTCTTCCACCTCTCTGAGCACTTCTTGGAGAACTCTGAGAAGTTGACAGAAGCACTTGGGTGTTTCTTCTTGTGCTCCTCCCAGCAGGTTTGCACAAAGAATGCGTATGAGGACGTTTTGCCTCTCAGCTTCTTAGGATCTTCTTTGCCCACGTTTAGTTGATTTTCCTCCATGAGGCAGAGTCGCCCAGTGCCCATCCGGCTCTTGCTTGCCTTGGCACTGTCTCTACAGAGCGCAATGTACTGCAATGACTGTAATAAACACGTTTTAATCATGCCCCTGAGGTGGTGTAACAGTTTTCCCTCAGAGGGAAGAAACTTGAGTCTCTTCCAAAAACTTAGCAAAAGGAGGTTCCTGTCTGCCTCTCAACCACTGTGCTTTTCAGTCACAGGACTACCTTACAGGACTAAGGAATATTTCTTTTTTTATGCCTCTGGATAATTCTGTGCAAAACCCCTATGTTAGGAGAAAATGCTCATATAGAGCCAACCGTGCAGTCTTTAGTTCTGTCCTGGAAGAAACCATGGTGAGTACAGGCACCAAGTTCCTCCTGTTAAAATCTTCTCTGCCTGGTCTCTCCCAGCAGTGGGACAAAGTGTGAATGTGCCAATTCTTGCGCTAAACTGGCTAGACTCACATTTTGTAAATGTCAGCGCTCACTGTTCTGTTGAATCTGAGAAACTGTGCTTTGCCGGCAGGCTGAGCAGGCTCTGCTCTGGGGAACCCCTGCCCATGGGTGATAGTGCGCAGGCTCTGCTCTGGGGAACCCCATACTTCTCACCAAGGAGCTTTTAAAAGAAAACTCTACAGGTCTTAGGAGATGAAATTACAAACTCCTTGATTCTTGCCTCTAACAAAACCCTGTCCCCAGTACTTGTCTCCTTCCTGCTGGCAGCCATGTGAGATAGGCTCAACAGACACTAGGAGACAGAAGGAAAAAGGATGTCACAAACTAACACAACGATCTCCACCCGAGGACAATGCTGAACCTCTTTGCCTTACAACTAATATCATTATTTTGAAGTATTTTGGGTCATGTGAAGTCAATAAAAGAAAATTTCCAGCTGGGCGGTGGTGGCGCGTGCCTTTAATCCCAGTACTTAGGAGGCAGAGGCAGGCGGATTTCTGAGTTCGAGGCCAGCCTGGTCTACAGAGTGAGTTCCAGGACAGCCAGGGCTACTCAGAGAAACCCTGTCTCAAAAAACAAAAAACAAGAAACAAACAAACAAACAAAAAAACAAAAGAAAGAAAAAAGGAAAATCCAGATTCTGAGAGAGATTACTTAGTTAAAACTACTTAGTTAAATTGCTTCCTTCGTTCCTTCTTTCCCTAGGTCTATAATTACTTGGCAGGGTTTGTAATGAAGACATATTAACACCAGAAGGACACAGAGAAACATACTTCATATTAAGATGTCCTACTATGTTTTGAATAGTATCAGGGACACATATGTGCAAGACAACCTGTGTGCATCTAAATAAAGTACAGTCTTCCTCCAAACTCCAAGGCTGAGTGGAGACTTTCTCCCTTTGTAGTGAGATGGTAGACAGAGGATGAGAATAATGAGATGTACAGTCAGGAAGGCAGAAGCGAAGGCTCAAAACGGCTCAGATTACACCAGGTTCCTGTTTTTCAGGAATGTAAACTACTAAAAATATCAAGTAACCGAAGTGTTTCAGAAAGAGTGCACATTTCTGATTTGAGCTTTGTGTGTCTTGTAACTGAGTTGATAAGGAGGTGTGTGTACCAAAGACAGAGATGTCTAGCCCTGTGGTTCCCAACCTGTGGGTCACAACACCTTTGAGGATTGAACGACCCTTTCATAGAGGTCAAATATCAAGTGTTTCCATTACAATTTGTAACAGTAGCAAAATTACACTTATGAAGTAGCAATGAAAATAATGTTATGGGGGGGGGTCACCACAACATCAGGACCGGTGTTAAAGGGTTGCAGCATTAAGAAGGTGAGAACCTCTGATCTAGCTGGTTATCCCTACTCCCCCCAACCCCCAGGCTGGCCTCGAACTCAGAGATCCACCTACCTCTGCCTCTCGGGTGCTAAGATTAAAGGCGAGCACCACCACTGCTCCACTCTTTCATTTTTCTTTTTTAGATTTATTTATTTATTTTATGTACACTGTAACTGTCTGCAGACACACCAGAAGAGGGTGTCATACCCCATTATAGATAGTTGTAAGCCACCATATGGTTGCTGGGAATTGAACTCAGAACCTTTGGAAGCGCAGTCAGTGCTCTTAACCACTGAGCCATCTCTCCAGCTCCACTGCTCAGCTCTTTAGTCCCATCCTCACACTATTTCTCGGTCATCATTGCTACGTTTTCTCCTTATGTGTAGTGCTTATTGCTAAATCTTCTTATGCATGGTGCTTATTGCTAAGTCTTATCCTTATGTGTGGCGCTTAGCTCCCTCTCTTACTCTTACAGGAAGGCACCAGTTCATGTCCTCAGCTGAGGCCCCTTGCTCTGCCCTTAAGCTGCATAAAGACGGGAACTTTGAAGTCATAGTCTAGGACATTTGTTTCCGCCCATCATCTGTGTAAGAGACGGGAGGATAATATATTAGCTGGGGTCGAGGATAAGCCTGACCCAGTGTTACAGACACACACAATAACAGATTCTTAAATGAAATGGAGTTTTAGTTTATCCTACATGCAGATTTTAGTGTTAGAGTCAGATGCCACTGAGTGAGATCGTTGTCATCAGAAATCTGGGTACCTTTAATTCTATGGTTCTGGGTACCTTTAATTCTGATCTCTGTGTTCTTCAACTCCTGGTTCTAGATGTTGATGCTCACCTCAGGGTCCAGCCAGAGGATGGAGTAAAAGGCCATGGAGGAGGTATAAACTTCCCTTTGGGACATAATCTGGAAATCACCTTCGCCACTCACCCTAATACCTACGAACCAAAACTTCCTGCATTCCGGAGAGGGCCACTGAATGTGTCGTCTTTATTTTAGGTGACTGTGTATCTAGCTAAGAATTAGAACTGCAGGAATACACTGTCTGGGTCTCTGCTGGTTGTGGCTCAGAGGTAGAGCACAGAACAAAGCGAGCGAGCAGGAAAGGAGGCAGGGAGGCAAAAGACACATTGTCTAATATAGTAGCCTCTAGTCCCGTGCAACTATTTTAATTTACACAGATTTATTAAAATTTGAAGCTGCATTCTTCATTCAGATTGGCCACATTTTGCGTATCTGTGGCCGTTGTGCTGGAGAATGTAGGTTTAGAATTTTTATGAAGCACAGAAGGTCCTTGTGGATGGGGGATGGTGCAGCTAAAGAAAGAGAAATGTGAAACACTGGGACACAACTGGCAGTCATTGTCACTGGGGATGTAAAGAGTCATTCTTCCCCTGAGCGTGGGTTGCCGGAGTCCGGAGCGTGGCCCAGATCTCCAGGGTAACTCCTATACAGTAGTTGCTTCCTTGTGTGACCGAGCCCTGCAGCTGCTCTCCTGGCTTTCAGTGTGAGCAAAGGGTCTGGCACGTGCCAGGCACAGGCCAGCTGTCAGTCAGTGCTGATCCCCTCTCTCTGCGACCTCCCTCACGACTCCATACATGACAGCCACAGCTCCCTTCTGTTGCCGGAACTCAGTCACAGAGTCCTGTGTTCTTTTCCTGAGAAGTTCCAGGAGGTGCAGGTCCCCAGGGATCTTAGTTCTCATGCCTTCAGCTGTCTGCATTGATGCAACGGGAGGCCTGACAAAGACTTCAGGGAAAGGAAAGGATCACATTCACTTGCAAAGGGCAGGCTGTAGTCCCAGCTAACCAAGCTTGGTCTGCAGGTGCATTATCTTGGGGTTTTGTGGGCCACCCAAGAACTCACACCAGGAGTCAGACTCCTTTGTTTCCCAAGCCCCTGGTTTCCAGAGGCTTTTTAGATCCCTTTTCTGACAGCCAGGAATCCATACTGGTAACAACAAGGATAGGAAGTGGAAAGACAAGAAAGCAAGAGAAGAAACCCAAGATTTAACATTCATCCCACAGATCAAGAGATCTCTGTTTGGGGTTCTGGAGAAGGGGGAACATAAAACTGACAGGGTCTTATAAAGCTAAAACTAGCCTCAAACCTACTATGCAGGCAGTTGAGAATGACCCACCTCCCCAGTGTTGAATTAGAGAGATGCACTGCCAAGCCAGCTTGTATGTGGTGCTGAGTATCAGACCCAGAGTTTCGCACATACTAGGCAAGCACTCTATCTACTGAGCAATATAGCTACTCATTTAAATGGCATGTAGCCATTTATGTAATCCCAGCCTCAGGAGGCTGAGGTAGAAGGTTCCCAAGTTCTAGGGCTGCCTGAGCTACATAGTGAAATCTTGTCAAAAGAAAGAGAAACAAAAGAGAGTTTGTAAAAAGCTACAAACTAGACTGGGTCCTCAGGAAAGAGAAAAGCAAATGGGTGTTAATATCCGAATACCTCAGTTCCTCTGACCTACATAAGCCATTCTCTGTGGCCTAGAGTCTCAAATAGTTATTGTGGTTTCTCCAGATTTTATGAGGGAAGATTATCAGGCTTAAAGAAATTCTCCAGGGCCTGTCAAGGGCCAGCATGTAATTAAGTAGCAGCCACCTACAGTTGTGTGTCATGGTATGCAGGCTCCAATTTGATTTCTTTGTTGCTAGGGATGAAGAACACCTCAGAATTACATCCAAGAACTATGGCAACCACACTCACCATGGCTGAGGTAATAACCGAAGGAGCAGAAATCACACAGAATGGAGACATGGACATTAAAATGCAGGAAAATGAGAATATATAAGGCCCCAATTCTCAAACTTGCAAATGAGAAAATAAGAATGTGATCCGCCCTTGGGGAGGAGAAAGGGCTTGGCTGTGTTGATAGATTGCAGGTTTCCGAGGCTCCTGCAGGATCTTGGCCCAAATACATGGGGTGACGAATGAGGACATCGTGGTAGAAAGCAAGGAACAAGCCAGATGCAGTGACCGTATGATCACTGTGTGCTGTCACCTGGGGCTGCCAGTGACATCGTGTTTAGCTTTTCCTTCTTGTCCAGAGTCATGGCACTCACAGCTGGATATCTCCCTCTCCTCTCCCCTTCCTTCTCCTCTCCCTCTTCCCCCCACCCCAACCGGCTCTCTCTGATCCTCATTTTGGCTGCACATCAGAGCCACCTGGATGCTGAACACTGGATGTCTGAACACTGCCTGCAGTTGCTCTGGGTGAAACCCAGGAATCCCACAAACAGTGAGAGTACTGAGCATGATCCTGATTAACAGCCAGGGCCAAAGCCCCCCTCCACAAGTCACTGAAATGCCCATGTCTTTTCTCCGGGCCCTGCAGCATTTAGACACTGTATAATCAGAGAAAAAGTAGCAAGACCTCAATCTTGAAGTCATTTGTCTCAGCAAAATGGTGGTTGTTTGAAAAAGGGGGTAACAAGCAAACACACACAGAAAAAGCAGGCTTGTGGTCTGATACAATGTTCCTTCTAGTGCAGCAGCTTCAGCAGCCTGTGCAGCTTTGGTATGAGGCTGAGCTTCATAGATACTTAGTAAGATGAGAGTTTAGAAGATGTTACTCAAGAATGACACAGTGTAACTACAATGTGCTACAAAATTTAAGACAAAGAAATACAAAGGAGACCTTGCCTGGATAAGGTGAAGTTTCGTACCTGTGCTTTGACAGGACTTACTATGAGTCCAGTGCATGCAATTGAAACTCCACCTTTCACCTAACTAGATTATTCTTGTTTTTAGGAAGCAGAGAGTAGAAGTGTCCCTGGGGACTGTTTGGTCACATGCTCAGAGCATCAGTTATTTGAATTTAGGTTCTCCAGAAGCATAGGTCTGAGAACTATAAGTTCATTTAGAAGGCAGGTCTAGGAGACACTGGAATCTCACAACTAAGGGAAGAACATATAGGTTGAACTCTCAAATGGTAGCTGCTGATGACAACTTATTCTATTATACAGACATGCCACAGAATCACCCCAAGTGAAATGCAAAGATGCTAGGGTCCCAGGCAACATAAGGTGAAGGTTGCCTCTATGACATAAACTCTCCTGTCTCCCATGCATAAAGACTTGAAACATGTCAGAGAGAGTAGAAGGCTTTGTACTCATTGCCACATTCTGGTTACTTTCGGCCACAATGAATTCTTGCTTACTAACCTGTAACTGAGTTTTGAACATGGGAGTAGAAGAATTCAACTGTGGTAATGTAGGGGTGAGAAGTCTTTCAATTAATGGACAAGGTACCAACAGTTTCTGCCACAGGTGGATCTGTCCACCCATCATCCATCCATCCATCCATCCATTTATCCATCTATCCAATCATCTATCCATCCATCTGTCCATCACTCCACCCATCTATGTACCCATCAGAATCATTTCAAAGAGGCAATCCTCTGCTGATTACACACTTCCCTAAACTGTTGAATGTCTACAGTGGCCCTACAGAAGAGAGAGCCCACAGTTAAGTTTACTTCTCATCTGTGTGCACATCTCCCAGGATACTCAAACCCTGAATTCAGGAGGGAACATTCTGTCCTGACTTCAGCTTAAAACTACCTTGTCATATTCCTCACTTCTACTCCCATGTTCAAAACTCAGTTACAGGTTAGTAAGCAAGAACTCACTGTGGCTGGAAGTCACTAGAATGTGGTAAAAGTGAGCTCACCCAGTCAGGATGGGTCTCTAAACCCTTTATGTTATGCTCTGCAGAGCCAGCCAAAGCCTGGATTCTTTAGCACCCATCTTTTAATACTAAGTGTTTGTCCCAGTGAGAAGCAAGCACTGGCACCAGAATAATTCACTTCATAGACTGCAGGAGTTCCTTCTGGCCAGGGTCAGGGAAACAAAGAGCATAGCACTGGGAACATCACATGGCAGTATAACCCCATGTCTTGAACTTTGGAAGGGTCTCAGTGCTGAAATGTCTCCATCAGATTGGCCTCTCCAATACCTTGCAGGCTTGGTACCCAGGGGGAAGGCAGGAGGAACGAGGCCTGCCCCGTAGACACACATCTCAGGTTCACTCTCTAGATAAATGTTCATTGGATGCCAAGAACTAGAAACACACAGGAAGAAGGACAGATGGAGTGCCTGCCTTCCAGGAGTTACCTCTGCTGATGGATCCAGTTAAAACATCGCACTTGTCAACACTCAGTCGCCATCAGTGTCAGAAAGCACAGAGGCAAAGAGCCTAGCTCTAAACAAGTGCTAAGGGGTCTGCCCTGGACTTGGTTATGGAGACACCCTGCAGGACACGCTAGCAGGAGGAATAGGAGGCATTGATGGAGGGAGGAATGTGTAGGCTTAGAGTTTTCAAAACCTACTTTAATATGGTATCTTAAATGCTTCAGCTTCCTTTCTATCTAGCCCATCAACCAAAGTTAGGGAAGAAGAAAGGTTAATATGAAATGAAGAAATGTTTAGAAGTAGTTCTTTGGAGGCAATTCCAAACACAAATCAGAAGCATAGTCCAGTGCAATCACAAACACCAAACACAATTCACCAAACACAAATCAGTAGCAGCTGCTGGATCCAGAAGAAACCACGAGACCCCACTGAATCAGTCAGCAGAAGTAGCAAGAAGCAACTGGAATACCATGAGAAGTTCTTTGGTGAGTTTCTCTCTATGGAATTACAAGTGAAGATCAGTGAAGACCAGCGAAGCATTGCAAGGCAAACCAAGGCAAGTGCATCCTCTCACTGTTCGTGAGGTTATATTTATATTCTTTCTAAACATCTCATGCCCTCTCACGTGTCTGCTTCAGCAAAACATCACACGCTCTTTCACAAGGCAGTGTCCAGAACATGACACAACTGAGTCTCCAAAGAAACCAGAAATTCTCATTCTGGGGATGAACAATGGGTTGGGAAACCTTCTGCAGTCTATGTGCAAGAGAGAATGTCCGTCACTGCAGAGCTAGAGGAAGGCTCTGGGGCTGGGGAGTGGAGCAGCAGACAGCACTCCCCCAGCTGCTGCGATAAATGCCCATCTTTTTTCCACTTCTCTCCACCAAGGGTTTCTTGAAAAGGTGTCTGTTGGATTCCAACTGCCTTAGTCAAATGGCTTCACCTGCTCATGGATTCCATCATCTGTGAAGTGGGCATGATCTTTTCTTCAGGCCTTTTCCTGGAGTTGTTTTGAGGATCTAATGTGATGATAGATCTAGAGAACACAATGGTTATTTTTCATTTTTTTTTTTTTTTTTTTTTGTGGAAAAGACATTGAAACTTTCTTGCCTCTAGCCTTCCTTGGCTTTTTGGCTAGGTCAGAGCTTTTTAAACAATTCAACATCTTGATCATGACTCCCCCAGGTAGGGCTCACTCTTCTTCTCCTGAGCCTGAGAGATCTTCCCTCATTCTAAGCAGGGGCTCCCACCTCCCCTCCTACTAATGCACACAGCCACAGCAAAGACTACCAAAGAAACAACTCTAGTGCCTTTGTCTGGTTCTTGGCAGATGTTTGTGGGACCGTGAAAGGCAGTCTGTGTTCTGGTTGAGCAAGGCTTAACTTCCGGAGACCCTGTAGTTTAATTCTACAAGGGACAGACCTGTTGGCCATGCTTCCAGACACTAGGCTTCTAACACGAGCCCTCAGCTCTCCAAAATCCTGTGGCGATCAGTCACATAGGGCAATGTCCCAAGCCTGTATTCTGTCTGGACTCCATTCCCACAGCCAGGTGTGCTCCTTCCCACGGTTTCCTGGCAACAGTCAGGTAGGCCTGGCCCACTATAAAAGGGGGTGCTTGCCCCCTACTCTTCTCTTGCTCTCTTACTCTCTTATCTCCTTGCTCCCCCTCTCTCCCCATTCATTCCCTTCCCCCTTCTCCACATGTGGCCATGGCCAGCCTCTACTTCTCTACCTTCTCTCTCTCTCTCTCTCTCTCTCTCTCTCTCTCTCTCTCTCTCTCTCTCTCTCTCTCTCTCTCTTTCTCCTTCTCTACAATAAACTCTCAAAAACCATGGACTGCCTCTTCTCATCTGGACCCGCCATGCTAGAACAATGGGGCAGGTCTTCCCACTGGATGGCCTCCCAGCATTCCTAGCCACAGCCACCACCAACCCAAGCCAGGACTATCGTTCCCATGGGAGCCAGTCAGAGCCAGCTGGAGCCAGCCGGAGCTCTTTCCTGCCCCTTTCCATTCTGCCCGGGGCTAGAGCCCAGCCTCGCAGGCCCACACACCCATTCTCAGCTATTCTGAGACATCCAGAGGCATCTGCAGTGTCCAAGACTGACGACCTGTCAGCCTCTGTGAGGCCCAAGGACTCATGAGCTCCGCCCTGCCAGCTCCTCGGATGAACCCCAAGGACTACCCTTCCCCACACCCAGAGCAGAGTTCTGCAGCTTCTCACGGCCTGCCTGGCATCCTTGCGTGCAGTCCAAGTACCAGCATCTGCCTTGCCCAGAGGCCAGAGCTCTGGGCGGGACACAGGACCACCCCCTTTAAACCCACAGATGTTCGCTGTGTGCTAGGCACTGACCCAAACTCCTTTCTTATTGTCAAATGATCACTACCCCCACCCTTGAAGGGGTAAGGAAACAGTCTTAGAGAGACTGTAACTCATCGGAGAACATGTGGCCTGGAGATCTGGGGCCACTTTTGAGTCTACTAACCCTTCTGCCTTGATGCTGCTATTGTCTCTCTCTGAAGGTCATTCCAAAGACTAGACAGTTTTATCTCCACTTTTGACTTGGCATATGACTGGGAGCTGGCCATATGACATAAACTTTACCTTGTTCTTTTCCAAAGAAACAAGATGTCTTAGTTGGGGTTGTTGTTGTGATGATAAAAAGATACAGCGGTAGGTATTAATATATGTTCTATAGGGGTGTGGTGAGAGGTGGGGGAAGGGTGTGCCTTAGCAGGCCCATGCTGAGGCATTCCTTCCCCCTGAAGGACCAACCACATGATGACAGTATAGCATAGAATAGAGTTTCTTTAGGGTGGGGGAGGGGAGTTAAAAGAGTAGTAGAGGCAGAGAAAGAGAGAGGAGGGAGTAGAGAAGCAGAGGCTGGCCACGACCATGTGGAGAGGGGGGGGAAGGGAATGGGGAGAGAGGGGGAACAAGGGAGCAAGAGACAAGAGAGCAAGAGAGAGAGGAGGGGGCAAGCAGCCCCTCCTATAGTGAGTCAGGTAACTGTGGGGAAGAGCATACCTGGTTGTTGCCAGGTAACTGTGGGGTGGTGCTTAGATGGAATGCTAACAGTTGCTATTGCTGCCATAAATCTCCATGACTGAAAGCTGCTTGGGGAGGAAGGGGTTAAGTCATCTTACAGGCTGTAGTTCATGATCCATTTCCTGTCAGACACTGGAGGCAGGAACTCATATAGCGGTCATGGAAGAGTGCTGCTTGCTGGCTTGCTCCTTGTGGCTTGCTCAGCCTGACTTCTTAGAGCACCCAAGACCACCAGCCCAGGGGTGACTGACTCCTTCCTCCCCCAGTGAATTTAGCCCACCCATATCAGTCATCAGTCAGGAAAATTTACCTCAGGCCAACCAGGTGGGAACATTTTCTCCATTGAGAGCCTCTCTTCCAAAATAAATTCATGTCTATCCAGCAAGACCATCACGCAGAAGTGACTCCTGGGGGAGAGCCTCCCTACTGAGAAGCACGCCCCTTCTCAGCGCTCTCCTGCTGTTTGCTCGCCAGTGTTCCAAGGGGCTGGACTTCTCTTTCATCTGCTTCTCACGTGGTCTCAGTGAGTTACACCATGTGGCTTATCACTGAAAAGGACACTTCCTTCCAAGTCTGAAAGACACCAAGTCAAGCGTTTGCCATTTAGGTTTTGTTTTTTTGTTTTTTTTGTTTTTTGGTTTTTTTTTATTTGATTTTTTTGAGACAGGGTTTCTCTGTATAACCCTGGCTGTCCTGGAGCTCACTCTGTAGACCAGGATGGCCTTGAATTCAGAAATCTGCTTGCCTCTGCCTCCCAGAGTGCTGGGATTACAGGCGTGCGCCATCACCGCCTGGCTGCCATTTAGTTTTAATAGAGGAACCTCTCACTTGATTAGATGAGCAAGGTCAACCAGTTGTCTGCATAGCTGAATGGCTGGAAAGGGCCATTGAAATGAATATAAAATTTCCATGAGCTGAGGTGAACTTTCAAGGTTTTTTTTTTCCCCACTCCAGATATGGGGAGTCAGAGTAGGATGCTCTTTGTAGCTTTTTATTGGGGTCTCGTTGAGTGGGGTGTATCAGACCAGAAGCCCATCTTTCACTCTCTCAGGTTATAAAGCCACATTGAAGTGGATCCCGTGGGCTGTGTGAAAGGCAGGAGATGTGGCTGCTGTCTTCATGGAGTTCTTTTGTGAAGGAGGAGAAAATGAACATGCAGGGAATCTAATGAAGAAATCATTCGGGCCCACAGACCTTCTGCTGTGACAGGTCAGAGGAAGAGGGAGGCTCTGGCCTGTGCGATTTCCACAGACTATGGAACATGAATGGGACTGCAAGAGAAAGGGGTAGAGAGGAAGTTAGGGCAGGTGAGGGTAAAGGTCATCAGGAGATGGCTTGGGAAAGTGAAGCCAGAAGCAAGGGGGTGGCATAGAAAGTGCAGCAGTTAGGAAGTGGTTGGGCCAGATGCAGGGTGTGACAGGATGCTCAGTTTTGCTGGTGGTGTGATGTTTAAGCTGGACATTGACTATGATGCAGGTCACTCACCGGGTGAGGGCTGAAGGTGCTGTACATGGAGATGGTGTGGTGTGGCAAATACAGTCCTGGCCAGCGGCACTGTGACAGCTGAGAGCTGGTTGACACGTGCCTTACACGTGTGCAGGACTGACTGAGCAGACTCCACAAGGAAAAGCAGGATCCTGCATTCAAGATCTGGAAGAAAAGCACTTTCCTGCTCCATTCAGAGGGGCCCAGAAGTTTTAGACAATAGTCATTAATCCATTCTCTTAACTAGCGTTGACTCGCCACCTGCCTTGCCGGAACCCAGATCAGCAAGCCAGGGCTTATCCAGAGACAAGATTGCCAGGCTTGTGTTTATCTTGTTTACTAATGGAGGCCGCTCCTTATACTTTCCAGAAACAACCCTGCTGCTCACCTCTGATAGCAGATCTTCTGTTTCTCAGGGTTCCTAATGAGAAGATCCAATGAAAACGGCATCTGCTGCGGGGTCGGCTCTGACCACACCGAGTAATCCCAAAGTCTTTACATCCAAACATAATCGAAGAGGCTTCTTTTGGAAGGAAAGGCAGGCTCAGGACAATCTTAGTCCTTTTTCAGTTTTGACAAAGGCCAGACTGAGATTAAAGTTAGGGAGGCCGGAGCTCCTGGCACAGTTGTTTCAGGCCACAGAGTTCAGTAGGGCTCTTGGTAAGCTGAGGTAGGTGGGCATTGCCCTCTACTGGGGCAGATCAGGAGAGGGGAGCTGAGACCAGTGACGGTTGCAACCTGGAGGACCTGGTCGGGGACCCCAGATTATGTAGTTTTATTGTCTCTTTGGCCTCCACAGCACAGAGGTGAGTTTCTGATCTTCCCCAGCACCTTCAGAGAAGCAGAACAGCCATTGCTTTCTTCTTTAGAAAGGAAGCTAATTTGTGTCAGGTTTGAGAGAAACAGAACAGAAACTGAAACGCCTCTTCTCTGCCCTGGCAAGGCAGGACCTTTTCCTGGTGCCTGTCAGTGACACAGCTAGCCTCCTCTAACTGGCCTTGAAGACCCATCCCCTTCCGCTTCCCTGGATGGATCACAGACCAGCATATCCAAGAGCCAGTGCCACTGTCCCAGTGGGCAGCACCGCCAACTGTCCCTTGGACTTTATTTTAAACTAATTTCATTACCAAGGGGGGGATGGCAGGGAGGAGAGGGGCTAATTACAATAGCAGGGATTTTTTTTAGAAGACCTAATTTCAAAAATCTCAGACTTAATTTTGTAAATTTCTTTTACGGAGGGAGTTGCTAAGCTAAAGTCATTTGCATTATATTCTTAATTACCACTGCATTTGTATATGAGATCATCAATAAAGATTCTTGGCCGTGTGTACTCAGAAAAAGTGATTGATCCTAATGAGGCCTTTGTTTCTCTGGAGCCTCTCCAAGCTATTTCCTCTGTAGTGGAGAAGCTCAACATTTGCCAAGCTGGTGGAGGCGTCTTAAATTAGAAAAAGCCTGTGAAGAATCAAGAGCCTTTCAAAGTGGGTGTATTAGGAGCAGGATGTCAAGCTGTATCTGTGTGGGGTACTTCCTGAGAAGGCTGGGCGCACTGCTGTCCTGTGGCTGCGTTAGCCTTGTGAACGGTCACAGACAATCCCCCTCTGTGTCCTTTCAGCAACACAGGAAATAGCCTCTGGGGCCCTTCCTCCTGCAAATCACAGATGCTGACTGGAGTTTCCTGCTTCTGCCTTTCCTGCTTCCGCTAAGGGTCGTGCACACAATCCCAACCACCATGCTTTTATTGGAAAAGCTGTCTTTAAGGTTAATTCTAAAACAATAAGCAACATTGATTATTTTTTAGGGATGAGAAACACTGGTGTGTGTGTGTGTGTGTGTGTGTGTGTGTGTGTGTGTGTGTGGTCTGTGGGTATGTGTGTGGAGGTTGGGTTTGTTGTGTGTGTGGTCTGTGGGGTGGTTTGTGGTGTGTATGTGTGTGTGTGTGTGTGTGTGTGTGTGGTCTGTGGTGGTGGTGGTGGTGGTGGTGTGTGTGTGGTCTGTAAGGTTCTATGTGGAGGTTGGGCTTGTGGTGTGTGTATTGTATTGGAATCCATTTTGAAGGAGACAGACTTCTTTGAAGGGAGGGGAGAAGATTAGGGAAGGGCACAGTGGGTGCTCCCTGAGCTTTGCAGTGCTCCCACCGCTTCTTCCCCACACCTGTACACACCTCACACCCTGCAGAGCTCCACAGCACAAACACTTACCTGCTGCAGTTCTTATCTGAGGAGGATATGTCCCAAGACACACACACACACACACTCACACACTCAGCCGTGGACTAATGAAATAGCAAGCAATGCTAAGCCTTATGTAAATACATTTCCTTTGTAGACATTTGTAAAGCCAGTATAATAGCAAATCAATTAACAGCTCATGATAAAACAGGGCAACTCTAACAATGTATAGCAATAATGGTTATTTAAAACATAAGAATTGTTTATTCCTGAAAATTTTCATTTAGTACTTTCATGTCCAGGATGGCAATATCAGTAGACATGCTAACACGGAAACGGGAAATCTCACAGGGCTAGACCCTTGAACAAGGAACTCCAGGCAACTGAAGACTGGGGGGGGGCAGTCTTTCCCAGGGATGAGCCCCCCCAATCACTTGGACAGTACAAAATAGTCAGCCCTGAAACCATATACAAACCACCAACAGCAGAAGCAACAACAAAACAGTTACAAAAGGGTGCATTCATATTTTTGTGCACATATACACAAATACACATGTATAACACTAATAACTAGGGTATGTCACTTTGAAAGTAGAAGGAGCTGGAGGGAGGAAAGGGAAGAAGAAAGAGATTAGTTAAAGTGTTTAAAAAAAAGTTTCAAATCCCAGTTGACCATGGGTAACCTAACACCAAAGAAAGAAAAGTAAAAAACGGGAAGAGAGGACTACTGTGTTAGCTTGCAGGTAAAAGGGTTGTTTTTACTGCATGGCTGAGAAGCATTAAGAAAAACTAGTCAGAAGTCACAAAGCCGGGAGGAACAGACGGGGCTGAGGTCCGGGTTCTGTCCCTGCAGTCTCCAGACCGCTCCCTACAGCTCTCGTCAGGGTTGGGCCTTGCTACAGCTCGGTCTCCCACGAAAACCTTATTTCAGAGTATGAATGCCTAAGTAAGAATCCGGAGGGCGTCCAGAACTGCTTTACTGACCCTTCCTCTGGAGGTGTGTCTGTATGACAGTGCGTGGTGGAGGGGCTATGGAGGGGAGGAGGAGTGGCAAGGAATTCTCCTAGTTTTCCATTGCATAAAGCCAAAGAGAGGGAACAAAGACAAACTCACACTCCGATGCTGCATATTTGCTCTGTGCCCTGGGTATCACACTGGGCTGGTTTGCAAGCACAGAGACGGCAGCCTCAGGAAGTGTCCGTCTGTCCATTCGTCCGTGCTGAGTGCTGGTGCAGGACAGAGGCTGTGAGTAAGGCCGAGGCTTACACCAAGACTCCACCTTTGAGAGCCTCAGTGACTGGCCCAAGGCAGGAAGATATTTGTCTCTTCAAAATCCTGCAGGGGCTGGAGAGGTGGTTCAGCTGTTGCAGCCCTTGCTGCTCCGACAGAGGAGTTCCCAGCGCTGACATGGTGGCTCACAACTCCAATTCTACTGCATCCCTTCCAGAAGATCCAGCACCCCTTTCTGGCTGAAGGCACAAGCCATCAACAGCTGCGCACTCATCAGTGCAGGCAAACACTCAGAGAATAAAAGTAAATGACTCTTCAAGCAGGCATGGGTGGGGGAGCCCCTTGGAAAGCTGCATGTGTGCGTGCGTGTGTGTGTGTGTGTGTGTGTGTGTGCGTCTGTGTGTGTGCGTGCATGTGTGTGTGTCTCTGTGTGTGTGCATGTGTATGTGTGTGTGTGTGTCTGTGTGTGTGTGTCTGTGTGTGTGTGGGTGTGTCTGTGTGTGTGTGTGTCTCTGTGTGTGTACATGTCTCTGTGTGTGTGCGCGCGTGTGTGTGTGTGTGTGTGTATCTCTGTGTGTGCATGTGTGTGTCTGTGTGTGTGTGTCTGTGTGTATGTGTGTCTGTGTGGGTATGGGTGTGTTTGCGTGGGTGCGTGCATGTGTGTGTGTGTGTGCATGTGTGTGTCTGTGTGTGTGTGTCTGTGTGTGTGTATGCCAGTGCCTTCCTTCTTCCCAGCACTGGTTTTTCTCATGTGTGGAACGGAGGGTACTAAGAGCCGCTCTGTAGCCGTTTCTCTGAATGATGAATAACTTAATGAGACCAAACAGCAAACAGCGGCCGGCCGTAACTAGGAGAAGGTTAAAGTTAAGGGCAGTCAGGTGCTGAGCCAGCACAAAGTGAGGCCGATGGCAGAGATCTGGCGGGGTGAGTGGCGAGCCGACTGAAGGACTCTGGGACAGACCAGTTCTGAGAGCTCTAAAGACTGGGCTGAAGGTGAAAAGCACAGGAGTCGTAAAGCAGTGCCAAGTATTTTTTATTTTCTAGTCTGAGCCAATCTTTTGAGACTTGGCCTCTAAATATTACGTATGAGTCACTCCTGCTTCCTTCCCCTCCACCAACACTCTTGTCTGAGACACGGTAGGACTGTGGCTTTTCAGCGTCTCCCACCAAACTTTTGTCTCTCATCGTGGGCAGAACAGCCCCTTGCAGAAAAAAGCGTCTCCTTCATTTCAGTCCCCACGGAGCTAGAGCCAGGTTCCTAGAAAAAAAGGAAAGAGCACAAGATCCAGGCAGGCACTAGGTGGCGCCAGACCCTCGCGTTTTCCAGCCGGCCAAACACTGTTCCTTTCCTGAGAGGCTGTTTTCTGAGAGAAGGCCTATCCTTGCTAGAGACTTGGGGGCTATTTCAATCCATTCCACAAACATAAAGCGACTTCCTATCTGTCCTAGGTAGAATTATCATTGCTGTGATAAAACACCACGGTCAAAGCAACTGGGGGAGGAAAGGGTTTATTTGCTCTCCCGTCACGTTTCTGTTCGTATGTCAGAGGAAGTCAGGAAGCTGGAGGCAGGAGCTGGTGCAGAGGCCACGGAGCCCTGTTGCTTATGACCTGGATCTTCACGGCTTGCTCAGCCCTTTCTTACAGATCCTAGGACTACCAGCTCAGGGGTGCCCCACCCACAATGGGCTGGGCCCTCCCCCACCAATCACTCACCAAGAACATGCCCTACAGGCTTGCTATAACCTGATCTTATAGAGGCATTTCTCACCTGAGGTTCTCTCCCCTGGAAGACTCTAGTTTCTGTCATGTTGATATAGAACTTACCCAGCACAGTCTCAGCTCAAGCTCTTTGCTGCCGCCCACCCCACCCCTTTCAGATTCGGTCTAAAAGGAGGTTCCCAGACCTGATGCGGAAACCCCAAGTTCTTACCAGTTGTAAATATATTCCTCTTCAATTCTGCTGAACAGGAACCCTGTTCCTGAGGAGCAGGAAGAGAAAACACTTCCTTCCTTAGGAGGTGCAGGAAAAGAAAAGAAAAAGGCAATTCCCTCTGTGAGAACAGCTGAGTCTTCTGTCCCACTGAGCCAGGGCTGCCAGCACCATCTGACCTCAGGCCCTGTTATTCTAGGCCTTGCCCTTCCCCCCATTGCCTCAGTTCAATTCCTAGCCGTATCCCTCCACCCCTCCCCCATTCAATTCCTAGCACCCTTTAACAGTGAAACCCTGTTTTAAGCTCCCAACCTTGAGAGCTCAGGGCTGGGGCTGATGGGTTCTGAAGCAATTTTCTGCTTACTTCTTGAGCACCCTCCACACCAGCAGGCAGGTGAGGCGCACTGTCAGCAGATAACGTGATCAACGCCCTCAGGCCTCCTTGTCGCTGCTGGGGCTTACATCCCTTTAAAATGAAGCTGTTCAAGATGCCCACCGGACGATAGTTTTGGCTAACGGGTTCCCCTCGGCAGGGGCTGTCTGGGTATAGGAAGGCTAGCTGTTCATGGGAAAAGTCCCAGCATTCCCTTCTTCACCTCTTACTCTGAGGTTCCCTGTGGTGAGAGAGGTTGGAACTCTGCAGAGTTGGGAGACAGGTGTGAGGAGCTAGCCTCTTCCACCATGAGGACACAATGAGAGGCCAGCTGTCTCACACAGGAAGAAGGCCCTCAGAGGACTCTTTTGGGATCTTCCTCAGACAGCATGCCCTGTTAACACTGCTGGTTAAATTACAGGCCCTCGAAACCACCAGATATTGGAAGGGGTTTTACTTTACTATTCCCTTGCCTTCTTAAAGACCACATCACTAGGAAGAGAGTCATTTCCTTTGGTTAACACAGCGGTTCTTAACCTTCCTAATGCTGCCTGTGACCTTTTAATGCAGTTTCTCATATTGTGGTGACACTCCCTACCCCCTGTAACCATAAAGTTATTCCTGTTGCTACTTTATAACTAGTTTTGCTACTGTTATGAATCATAATGTAAATATCTGTGCTTTCTGATGGTCTTAGGTGACCCTTGTAAAAGGCAGTCAACCCCCCCCCACACACACACACACACACAAACGGGTCATGAGAACCACTGGGTTAAGGTCTCATGAGCTAGAAGCACATCTACAGGAAGATTACAGAAAGTGGCCACCTTACGGATGTTGGTGGTCTGTGCTGCAGCCTGAAGATGCATTGATGTCTACAGCTGTGGACCATGTTGACAACTGTGGTCCTGGCTGCCTCTGGAGGCCTTGTCTGGGTCAGGGGTCCTACTGCAGAGGGGAGATATGTTTGTGGTCTGTGCTGTTGCCAGAGCCTGGTTGGAGGCCTGTGATCCATCAGTCAGTGTTGGGTTGCTCATCCATCCCATGCCATGTGTGTGCTGCCCCCTCCCCCTCCCCCGGGACCCCCCTCTCCCTGTACCCACTGGCTGTGAAGAGCAAGGAGGCTTCTTTTGCTGTGATATGGATACTGCAGACACACAGTTGAAATAAGGGACATGGAAGGCTTCTGTGACAACCCCTACCCACCCCAACAACCCCCAAAGTAAGAGCCTCGACAGGAAGCCACTGAAGAGAACTCTTAAAACAGTGGGACGCTGAGGCGTAGCTCTCCTCAACCGGTGGCTTCTGGCAGGGGTGTGGCGGGGGAAGGACTCAGTTCTCTCTCAGGGACAGGCCACTGGGAGTTTGACATGCTCCAGAGAGAACAGACAACACAAATTGGACTTTCAAAAATAATTCTTATTTTTATCTTTACATGTTTTGGGGAGTGGGTCACAAGGGTAGGGGGCTGATACAGAAGGCCCAGAAAGTGAGTGTGATTGGGGCCTGCACTGTGTTACTGAGTCACGCATATTAATAAGTTCCTATGTCTTTCCTCCTACTAATCTATCCATTGTCACTTCATTCTAGGAAAACTTCTGGGGGAGAACCCCTGCCCCCCTGCAGTACAGAACCTACCACGTCTTTATGTCAGATGCCCAGCCTCCAAAACTATGGCTTCTTAAGCTATGGGTCAGGATCCCACATGGGGCCACACAACTGAATATAGGGTCTGAACAAACCAACAAGTGTTTCTTTCAGCACTGGTCCACGCCCACATCCACGCCCACATCCACGCCCACATCCACGCCCACATCCACGCCCACATCCACGCCCACATCCACGCCCACGCCCACGCCATGCAGAGTGAAGTCGCTGCAGCCTTGATTCTGACCATACAGCATGCACACTGTGCGAGCCACCACCACAGAACACCACGGAAGGCGCCTAAAACACGTGATTGTATGTACTGTGTGTACAGGGCCTTCTGCTCTTATAGGAACACAATGGCTTAATTACAGAAAACAAGACTCTGAATTTCCTTCTGCGTTTTCTCAGATGCAAGTATCAGATCGATAACCTTGGGTTTTGTTTTCAGCATGCTGGACATTAAGAACTGTTGTTTTTAAGATTTGTTCATTTATGTTATGTAAACGAGTACACCATCACTCTCTTCAGACACACCAGAAGAGGCATCAGGTCCCATTACAGCTGGTTGTGAGCCACCATGTGGTTGCTGGGAATTGAACTTAGGACCTCTGGAAGTGCTCTAAACTGCCGAGCCATCTCTCCGGCCCCAAGAACTGTTGTTTGAGTTATTGACTTCAGTTATTTTACTTAAAAAAAAAAAATCATCCAGTGTGTTTTGGTTTGGGGTTAGAACAGAACTTCCAACAGTGTCTAAAAAGTCTGAAATGGCCCTGAAGGTGCTTTTGCCATTCTGTGCTATGTGTTTATGGGAAGTGACATTCTCAGCACTGGTGATTATAAAATCAAAATAGCGATCAACTCAGAAGAATGTTGAAGAAGCAATGTATCCTACAGTATCCAGTATCCAGATGTGACTTGATTCTTTATGTAAAATAAACAGGCATCTCATTAACATGTAAACTGGCTTTAATGTTTATTAGACAATAAAATTGTATGCATACCAAAGAATTGTTTTAAAGTAAATTTCTTTATGATTACTCCTCAGTAAATACTTGACTTGTCTACCCATCCTAATTACTTCTATACCCAGTCATTCACCCATCCTAATTATTTCTATAACCAGCTGCAGAAACATTTCTTAGGTGGAAGGGCAGTCACAGTGGAAAACTTTTAAGAAGCCTCCATTTAAGCCACTAGACTGGGGTATGCACCACACAATTTCAGAGACCACTGTAGGTGGCAAATATCATTAAGTCCCCAAAGATCTATGGGTGCAGTTAGTTGAGGCAGGTACATTATATAAGAATAAGAAGGGGGAAATATTGGTTGGAAGACATCCTAGCTGCAGCGCTCCAGAAATCAAATCTTAGCTTGGGTGTGGGGAAGCTCCCCATAATGGCCCTGAGGTGGAAAATGGCGGTGGAGATGGGAAGATGTCTCAGAGGGACCAGCATGCATTTCAGTTGGCCTTGGGTAGATGTCACTGTCTGCTGTCCACCCTAGATATCCTGTTGGCCAATGAATAATGAAGGACAGTGGGCAGGAAGCCCCCGGTGACAGCAGCTCCCAGGGTGCTCTAAGTTCAGCGTTCCTAGCCTTGATCGCTGTTGAGAACACTGAAGGGCAGCTTATGCCATGGCCTGGTCTGGGAGGTCAGAATGAAGTTATCAAGGGACAGGTGGCTTCTCTATTCTCTTCTTTATACTCTTGGAGGTTGGCTCTGGTTTTAAGCCCCTCTGCACTGCAAGGCACCCTTTCCATTTTTATTTCTTGTGTGCTGGTGCTGAGGACACTCAGGGCCAGACTCATTCCACACCAGCTGCTCCACTGCACCGTGCTTCCAGTGGTCTTGGCCCTTCACACTGCATCCCTCCCCGTGTACCATGACCACACCCTCCCCACTGACATAACCACACCCTTCCCCATGGACCATAACCACACCTTCCCCATGGACCATAACCACACCCCTCCCCATGGACCATAACCACACCCCTCCCCATGGACCATAACCACACCCTCCCCATGGACCACAACCACACCCCCTCCCCATGGACCATAACCATACCCTCCCCATGGACCATAACCATACCCTCCCCATGGACCATAACCATACCCTCCCCATGGACCATAACCACATCCCTCCCCATGGACCATGACCCCACCCTTCCCATGGACCATGACCACACCCTTCCCATGGACCATGACCACACCCTCCCTGTGGACCATGACCACACCCTCTCTGTGGGCCATAACCACACCCTCCCTGTGGATCATAGCCACACCCTCTCCATGGACCATGACCACACCCTCACTGTGGACCAAAACTACACCCTCCCCATGGATTATGACCACACCCTCCCCGTGGACCATAACCACATCCTCCCTGTGGACCATGACCACACCCTCCTTGTAGGCCATAACCACCACACCCTCCACATGGACCATGACCACACCCTAACCATGGACCATAACCACACCCTCCCCGTGGACCATGTGAGCAGTGCAGCTTTGCTGAAGACCTTTGCCTTCTGAAAAGAAAACTCCATAAGCCAGGCAGCAAGATTTAGAGTAAAGGATCACCCTTCTCCCGCAAGAATGTTCCTAGCCTCCCAAGTTCTCTCTTCAGAGGCCACCTCTGACCACTGCCCACCTTCACCACCCATACTTGTTTCAAGAATTTTCTTCTTAGCAAATTGTTTTTTTGTATCCTCCTGAGCCCACCATGGAAGTTTTTTTCCCATGAGGCTCCCAGACATGCCCAGTCTTAATTCCACTCACAAAGTCAGATCCTTGCAGCCATCAAAATCCATGCTCCCAACCATAGCATATTTTAAAAAGTAGTGTTACAGGGCTGGAGATGGCTCAGTGGTTAGGAACAATTGCTGCCTTTGCAGAGGTCTGTGCAACGATTCACAGCACCCACCAATGGCTCACAGCCGTTGGTGACTCGAGTTCCAGGGGTATCTGATGCCCTCTTCTGAATTCAGTGATGCATATACATGCATGTAGGCAAGACATTCATATGCATAAAGTGAGTGCACCTAATGTTTAAAAATAACTAACATGGGTTTTGCTTACCCTTTTGAGTAATGGCCACCTATACAAACACACACACAGTCTCCTTTCTGATCTGTATTCCCTAATCTCTTCCAGCAAAGACAATCACGATTAACCAATTGCTTGTATTTTCTTCCAGACAATTACATGTTTTAAATACATACTAAATAAAGTAAAATATTCTTTTGCTTTCGCTCACAAGATCAAGTGTGACTCACGCTATAGGGATCACACCCCTTCCTATATCGACTCTTTTAAAACTTATTATAGAATGCAGGAGCGTTCCCATAGCAATCTGTGAAAGCCTCCCGTTGCTTTCTATAGCAGAACATTCAGTCTCACAGATACAGTCTCATCCAGTCACCTTTCCCTGTCACACATCAGATGGTAAATATTTTTGGACCCACAAGGTCAGAGAGTCTCTGTGGAAAGTATTCACTTGTATAAGAATGCAGAGTCAATACACAAAGAAAGGAACATGACAGAGTTCCAATAAGAATTATTTATGAGCAATGAAAGAATTTTCCAGAAAGCCCTTGAATCATGGAAATAGAATTTCCCTTTTGGTTTTTAAAAACTATTTTAAAATGTTAAAAGCTGGGCATGGCAGCTCATACTGTGGTAATCCCAGCACTCAGGAGGCTGAGTCAGGAGAAGCATTCTAAGTTTCAGGTCAGACGGCTACAGAGTGGGACCCTGGCTCAGCCCTCGTCCCCACAAAATGTTAAAACTCTTCATAGTTTGAAAATGCTACAAAGCCAGGCAAAGAGCCAGATTTTGGCTTCTTGGTGATAGAATGCCAGTCCTGAACTTACCCGGTCAGTCCTGAGCTTACCCGGTCAGTCCTGAGCTTACCCGGTCAGTCTTCTGTCAATGAGAATCAAATGGTTTAGGAGCTTTGCTGCAATGCAGATGCTTATGGGACAAGCTCTAAGAAGGGGCACTGCTGGGCCCGAAGGCCTGAGTGGTTCTTATTTGATAGATATGACTAGTGGCTGTGCTGATGTGTCCACCAACAGGGAACAGGAAGGCCTGTGTCTTCACAGCCACCTGCAGCTACAGACCCAGGCAACTGCAAGTCTGAGAGGGGAAGGCCAATTGCTAGTCTGAGGGGGGAAGGCCAATTGCTTGTCTGAGGGGGGAAGGCCAAGGTGTCAACGGGTGTCTCATCTATGTGTTACTTAAGAAGACATCACTGTCTTTTTACATGTTCAGCTGCTACTTACATTTCATCTAGTTCTTTCCTTTCTTTTTTATTTCTTCTTTCTATTTTTGAGGCAGGCTCTTGTCCAGCCTGGTTTCACACTCACAGTCTTCCTGCCTTAGCAACTTGAGTGTTGGGATTATAGCCACCATGCCTGGCTCTTCTGTGCACAAATGTTTATTGGTCTTTTTCTTTTGATATTGTTTTAACCTTTATTTTTATTTTCTTTCACTGTTCTCTGCTTACAGCTCTTACTTTATCATCCTACAGTTTTTTAAACTTTATTTTAATGAAAATATAATTACATCATTTCTTCCTTCAATTTCCTCCCTCCAACACCCCTCATGTCCTCTCCCTCTAACCCTTCTCATAACCCCCTTACACTCCCAAATTTAGAGCTTCTTTTTATTTATTATTCTCCCCCGACCACACACACACACACATATGCATGCACACATGCACGCATGCACGCACGCACGAACACAGATATCAATACAAGCTGCTGATCCCAGGACCGATCAGTTGGTATTGGATTATCAGCTGAGGACCCATCTGCAGTGAAGGCTCTCTCAGCAGCCACAGCCTGCTCACGCGTGTACTGCTCCTTCTTCAGCCTCTCTCCTGTGGAGATGACAGGCACCCACCCGGCTCTTGCCATCTCTTCTGCACACGCTGTTCCTTGGGGAACAGAATGCAGAATGCTTACTGGCCCGTCACTCATGTCTCCATCTCTAGCTGGCAGCACCAAGCCAGGTGCAGAGAAGGTTTCTCTCAGCCTCCATAACTGAATGGACAAGTGAATATTTCTCTGACCCACCTCCCGCCTATAGTCCACCGTAACAAAGGAGAAACGGATAAAGCACGCAGTGTGAGGGGTTCAACAGTGAAGTCCTGATGCCAGGAAGCAGCAGGGGACGGGAAGCCTGGCATGTATTTGTGGGGAATGAAGTGAGGAGGATTCTAGGAGTGATGTGGCCACGCTGTATGCTATGATCCCAACTCCTTCTGGAGCAAAACATCGCCCAAGCAGAACTGTTTTCCATTTGCATGGTGGTAATCAAAACCACAGAAAAAAACAGGTTCTATATGCAAATAGCCCTCCCCACGGCTCTCCTGCAGTAAGTTTAATGTATTTGTCTTTTTCTAGTCTAATCTGACTCAAGTGAATCCTTTCACCACCTAGGACCCCAACTCGCCACAATGTTGAGTGTCTACTACATGCCAGGTCCAGAAGTAGAGCTTCCTGGCGCAGCCTTTATAAGCAGTCTGCTAACCACAGCTGCTGGTCAGCATGCCTTCAGCTGACAAGACAAAGGGCATAGCGGGTGGCGCCAATGATCCTCAAGTGGGCCACTTACAGGAGCTTAACTTCTTCAGGCCTCCGGCTCTTCACTGGTAAGCTTCCTTATGGGGCCCTGGACGAGGGCAGTGTGTTTAAACTGTACTGAGACCACATGCAGGCAGCGCGTAGCCGGCCCTTCACAGCAGCTTAGCTTATGTCCTTGGGCAAGGCGAGGTACTTTCTCTAGCTGGAGCTCTGCAAACCTCCAAGAACCCTGGAGACCCAGAGTGGACGTTTGAGGCTTCCTGCAAGGGACTAGAAAGCTGTGGCAGGAGCTTCCTCCACAACCCACAGGACCCCTGGGGTTGCTCCTCCTTGGGTGGGTTTCCCCAGCTTCCTCCTTGAGAGACTTGGACAAAGAAAAGCAAAGCGAAACAATTCTTTTGAAGAGCAGGGCCATATGCAAGAGAATGTTTTGGGGGATCATAAGCCTGGGAGAGCCTGTGGTGGTTTGAAGATGCTTGGCCCACAGGAGGTGCCACTATGTGGTCTTGGAGGAAGTTTGTCACTGTGTCAGCAGGCTTCGAGGTCTGTTAGTGTTCAAGCTCTGCCCCGATGTGGAAGACAGTCTCCTCTTGCTCAAGACAAGTAGCTGTCCAGCAACCATAGAGAAATGGATACCAGAAAGGGAGGCCGGAAATGAAAAGGGATGGGCGGGGCAGGTGAGAGGTTGAAGCCAAGACAAAGGTTTCTGATCAAGGCTCAGCGTTTAATTTTCAGCTCCGCATTTATATAGGGAAACCCCACAGACCGGTCCTTTGTTTCAGCTGGATTATGTTGCAAAGCAAGCTCAGCAGGCAGTCTGTTCCAGCAGGAAACTGCAGGTGCTCCAAGGTAAAAGAGTCCATCCTAGGTTGGAAGACTCTACCCAGGGTGATAACAATTAAGGCCTGTTTTGCCTGCTCAAGGCTGGGGGAAGGGCAAGAAGATACAGAACTCTTGGTACCTCCAACACCATGCCTGCCTAGACGCTGACATGCTTCCCACCATGATGATAATGGACTGATCCTCTGAACCTGTAAGCCAGCCCCAATTAAATGTTGTCCTTTATAAGAGTTGCCTTGGTCATGGTGTCTCTTCACACCAATAAAAAACACACTGAGACAGAAGGTCTCAATGGACAGGGGTATTGATGTGACAGGCTTGATCATATTTTTGTTTGAAGGAATGTGGGTCTTGGGACTTTGGATTTGGAAAGCAATGGAATGAATGTTTTAAATGGGGCTTACTGGGCCATCTTAGTAGGAATGTGGAAGATAGTGGTGCTGAGAGCTATTTGAACTGTTTCAGAGGAGAAGAATTTAGTATGTTGCCTACAGATCAGTTTTGTAATATTTTGGTGAAAATGTGACTGCTTTTTGCCCTCATCTAATGAGTCTGCTTGAGGCTAAAGTGAAGAGATTTAGATTAATTGCATTGACAAAGAAAATCTCAAAAAAGCCCAGCATAGTTTTTGTCCTCTCATTTACTCTCATGAAGATCATTTTGATCAAGTGTAGCAAACTTAGAAAGGAAAAATACAAAATGTATGATAAATTCATATGCTAAATTCAAGTATTAAAGGGTAGCAAGAAATGGAATGGAGCTAAATCCTGTGTTCAAGGATATTAAATGGAATTAAGGGAGTGGTGACCTCATATCAAGAACCCATGCTGCAAAGCTTGCTGTTTATACATTTGCAGTTGAACTAAAGGATAATTATATTATGTTAGGCATTATTATGACCTGATTATTTCCATTCACCTATAAGGAGATATGATTGTATGTCAAATTCACCAAGGATGAATTGTGATGGTTATTCTTGGTTGTTAACTTGACTATATTTGGAATGAATTATAATCCAGAACTTATAAAGATCTTGAAAGGGGGAATTAAAAAGGCTTAGGTCCAGGCATGGTGGTACACACCTTTAATTCCATCACTCAGAACACAGAGGCATGCAGAGTTCAAGGTTTGTATACAGAGCAAGTTCCAGGACCACCAAGCTTAGGTAGTAAAAAAGTTGGTAAACAGAAAGTTGCTGTTGATGTAATCAAATGGGGGATGGGGAGGAATCCAGCCCCAACAAGCAGCAGAACTTAGCATCTTTAGCCACATGACTCTGGCTTTAGAATCAAGAATAGAAGGGGATCCTGGGACCATTTGTGCTGGTTTGCTGGAGCTAAAAAATTAGCAGTGATTAAGAAGAGACCAGCGTCACTTAGATGAAATCTTCTGAGAAGTATTTTCCAAGAGCACAGAGAAACTGTTTTCTAGAGATAGGAATTAGGCTGGCAGCCAGACTTGGTTATATATAAGAATCACCCAAGTGGTACTGGTTTTGAAGACATGAAGGGATCATGGAGAGCAGCTCAGACTTGGCACTGTGAGAAACTAGGAATGAATGGCCATTAGTGAAGGTGCAGGCTCAGTTGTAGTTGATAGCCCAGGACTGAAAAGGTCATGAAAAGAGGCTGAGACTTGACACCGTGAAGAGAGTCTATGAGAGCTTATTAGGGAAGCCTAGCTGTAGCAGAAGACCCCAGTGTATCAGATGCCAGTACCATGGGATGATCATCAAGAACAGCAGCAACAGTGGAGTGGAGTCAGCCAGAGCCTAGAGTGCTACAAAGGGCAGAGCTGAAGAGCTGGCTCAAACTCTCTGGAGGAGCCCAGAAGATCATGTGTGGATCCTAAACATTGGAACAAGAAGCTACAACACTGAAGTTGTGTTGGAGACCCCCAATATGTTTGTGATGCCAGAGCTGTGAGATATCTGCTGAGGAGACTGTGAACAGGGAGTGGAACCAACCCAAGAGAAAGAATTGTGTTGCAAGTAGCAAAACTGAAAGATGTTGGACATCAGACATGGAGATACAGAATTTGGAGTTCTACATCTTGTTCCAAAGGCAGCCAGAAAGAGACTGTCTTCTACAGGCAGCTAGGAGGGAACTCTCTTCCACACTGGGCACTAGGAGAAGAGACACACTTCCTTCAACAATGTTACACCTATTCCAACAAGGCCACACCTCCAAATAGTGCCGCTTCCCATGGGCCAAGAACATAAAAACCACCGCAGAGCCCAAGATCCCTGCGAGTTTCAAGAGCCAGGAATGCATCTAGCATAAGCAGTGAGTCACTCACAGGGGTCAGGGGTAGCTCAGTGGATGAGAGTTTGCTGTCCTTGAAGGCGACCCAGGCTTAGTTTCCAGTGCCCACACGGTGGCTGACAACCTTCTGCAACTCCAGACCCAGAGGATCTGATGCCTTCTTCTGAACTCCATGGTCATGCACATAGTGTACGTTCACACACACACACACACACACACACGTTCATGTGTGTATGCATATATGTATGTATGGATATGGGTAAAACATACATTAAACTTTTAAAAAAATCTTAAAGTCAAAGCATTTCCTGAAAATCTTACAGAGGGTTTTTTTTTTATTGTGTGCACAGGAGACAATACCAGGAACAAAAAACATCTGCACACTTAAAGACAGACCCAGTGCTAACTGATTTATGTCTGTTCACGTGTCAGCCCTTCCCAGCAGGCTTGCACCAATTCTCTTACTAGTTCTAGGCCAGGGTCTATCCTAAAGGCAGAAGAAGTTTCCCTCTGTTGGCCATGACCTGCTGGGCGGGTGGGTTAGCTGGATGTAGGAAACTTTCAGAAACCATGAGATGTGGGTGCAAACTGTCGCTGGGTTTCAGGGTCAATCAGAAGGGGTAGGGATGGGGAGCCCAGGGCCCAGCCTGCAGCTTAGGCCTTGCTCCAAATAAGAAGGAGAGAGGGTCAGAGAGGGAGGGAGGGGGCAAGGAAGACGGAGGAGGTGAAGAGAAGGGGGAAGGGGAGAGGGAAAGAGAGGCAGAGACAGACAGGGAGAGAAAGAGAGAGACTGATTGACCGACTGAGAGATTCCAGTAGCCAAAGTCAAAGAATGCATGCTTCTCTTCACAGCTCTCCAGTGCCCGTGTGGAGCCTGGGGTACTAAGCAGACATTGCTCGCTGTCTGAGCTGGTTTCTAGGGAATAGGACAAGGCAGGCAGATCCTTCTAGTGAGAGAGAACAGTGCGCTCCGTGGCTTCTTCTTCTTTTTTTTTTTTCTTCAATAATCTTTGTCTACCCTGTCGGTCAGTTCCTCAGAATTTACAACCCTCTTCAAGGTGTCTCTAGACACGGCCCCCGCCCCTCATGAGAGTGCTCGCATTGACGCAGCTCAGCCAGGCTCCCAGGGTTCTCACCAGGCTGCTGTGGCCACTGTGCCCATCTGTAGCATTTGCGCTGACACAAAGATTCCTCCTGCCCCTCTCCAGAGTCCTTCATTGCTGCTGGATTCTGATTTACCTCGTACGCCCTTCGGAAGGCGTGATGGAGCAGCGTGTGAGAGCCGAGGTAAAGAGCTACTGTTTGGTTTCCAACAGCGGGACATTCTAGACTCTTAGGAATTACGGCGCATGCGTGAGCTCACGCTGCGATACTTCCCAAGAGGGTTCAGGGTACACATTTTCTGCAGCTGTTTGGCATGGACCCTTAAAGCATTTCGTGTGACCAGTGATCCATGGAACGCAGTTCAGAAACATTGTTCCCCAGGAACAAGCCTATAGACCTCGCAGCTATCCTGAGGCTGCTGTCCGTCAAGTCACCGGTAGCGTTCTCTTGGCCCCTTTCTCACTCTGGCTTCCCCTTGGCTCTGGAACCCAGAACAGACACTTTCATCTGTCTGCGATTGCCTTCCCCTGTTTCCTGCTCGGTCCCTGAGGGCCTGTGGAATCTGACCACCTAGTTCCAGTGCTCCCACCGAACCTGAAGTAGATTCTCAGTAGACACCTAATGAAAGACTAGTGAATGGGGGGTGCAATCCTGTAGATAGTGCTGACAGACATGGGGGAAGGTCTAGGAACTCTGCAAGCATCACATCCTTAACCTTCACGACAGCCATGGCCTCATCGATAGCACCTCTCCTTTGCATTTATGATCCCACAACCAGTAAAAACCAGGATTTGAACCCACAGAATCTGGTATGAGAGCTTAAATTACAAACAGTTGTTTTCTATGGCCTAAACTATTTGTGCATGTCTGAATAAATTCACAGATTTCACTCGATTCTAGCAAGCGATGACATCATGCTTTGTATCACTTACAGTGAACTAGATTTAACTTGGTAGGATACTAGACAATTTCCTCCAAAAAATGTTTTATTTGCCGAGCAGGCACCCAAATAAAATGAATCTGCGCTTTATAGAATGTGTGTATGTATATTTGATAGCAAATCTATCCATACACCTCACAGTTCATGCATTAAAACCACTGGTCTATTAGCTGTTAACAAACATTCATTATACTCGATCAATCCATTCTCTTTTGTGGGCTAAATTAATAAATTTTGCTTACTATTACCCTGAGAAAAGCATGTCTTCCTGACTGTATGGAGACTGAGACACACACACACACATACACACACCTCAGAAGTACAAGGCCAAGCTTGTGCTGGAGGCTTGGTTTCTTTACAGTTGCTGGCTCTGCTGTATAGAGCGAAGTTACCTTCACCCCTTGTGGGGCAGGGTTGAGGGTGTTAGTCAAGGGCTGTCTCAGGTCATCCAAAAAATAGAATTGGAAACAATGTAGAGACTGCCTCCCGAAGTTTTGTTTGGCTCCTTTGCCAAGCTCAGTCCATTCCCAAATTCATTCCACCTAAGCCAGTTGCCAGCAGGAAACTTGGGGTACAGACGGGGACCCAGAGACTCACTTGTGTAACCTGCTCTGGCCTCAGTTTTCCCTCCTGCCTCCGGAATCACAAGGTCACAGGGAATGATGGATCAGTTCCAAGTAGCCTTACCCCCTCCTTCGCAGACCCACTCTTTATATCCTCTGCCCAGCTTCTAGGCAAGGCTGCCCCTTGGAGTCCACTAAAGCCTGCAGTGCTCAGAAGACAGGAGAATGGGACATGGCCTTGAATTCAGTTCTTCCTTCCTCCAAAGTCCCTGGTGATACCTGGGCTCCCCTGGGGCTATAGTTTCTGTTCAGTCCCCAATTCCACACGAAGTGTGTATACTGGTGCACACCTGTAACGTCGGGATTCATGAAGGGGTGAGGGGAATCAGAAGCTTTTTGTTGGCATTAGCTACATAGCTGGTTCAAGAATATGGGAGACTCTTTCCCACTGCAGCACATAGTAAAAAACTTATGCACTTGTATTTATGTTCTTACGTATGTGTATGAGGTGGTGCATGTGCATGCCTGTGCTTTTATGTGTGTAGAGATAAGGACGATGGTTCAGATTCCTCCGAACCCTCCCTCCCAAGGCAGACATCCTGGCAGAAGGGCTAACAAAGGAGAACTTATTTGGTCAGGAGACAGGCTCCTAGCATTCACTTGGGTGTTTATACTTAGGCTATATAACCCTGGGGCTACTTCACTGTGTAAATATCTGGAAAAAAATTGTTAGAGCATCTCATCATTGTGTAAGTATCGTGAATGTACTTACTCACAGTGAGGTGAGAGACCACTAACAATTAGCCTAGACACAGTGCAACTTAGAAAACTGTCAACCTTGAGACAGCACTCCCTCCGCACTCCCTCCAGCTGCAAGGAGGAGTGATCCCCTTGCTTCAAGGACCCATCCCCATTCAGAGTAACTGGGTTTGCCCAAGCTAACCTGTAACCTTCCGCTGAGCCATGAATTGTCACTGATCTCTCCATTCCTTATGACACAGATCACAGCCTCAGTATCCCCTCCCCTTTTTCTTTATGGTTTGTTTCTTTAAAAACTCCCAGTGGCAGCTGCTCAGGTCGAACTCCTTGGTCCCTGTTGGGGGTGGGGGAGGCATGGGAGCGGCCCAGTGCACTGAAGAATTAAACCTCATGTATTTGCATCAAGAACGTCTCTCGTGAATTTTGGGGGGCGTCCTCCTATCCCAAGACTTGAGTGGAGGTTTCCTAGGATTCGGGAGTCTTTCAGAGGCAGCTATAACACCACTAGGCAAAAACAAAACACAACAACCAAACGCTCCCAGGTCCACCATGGTCCTGCGGCTTCTCGATGACCAAACACTGCTGGGCACTCACACACCAGAAGATAAGCTTCCCCTCCCCTAGGAAGGACAAGACAGGGGATGTGATATTATTAATGCCTAGAGAGGGAGGTTGGGCAGTGAGGAGCACTTTTATTTTTTATTTTGTGGATGTCTGTGTTGTTTGAATTTTTAAACAGGAAAGAACCCATGTACTTATTTATAGTTATTTTTGTCAGAGAAAAGTTAATTGATGAATTCAGCATCGTTTGACTCCTTATTTGGCTCAGATCGCCACTCTGAGCATGGTCTCCTTTGTCTTGTAGTACTGTGAATCACAGAGGGATCTGGGGCCCAGTGCTGGCCGGATGGCCTACCTTCCCATCTACCTGGCTGGGCTCTCCTGCTGCCTGCTGTCCTGTGGGTGCAGGAGTGAGGCCTGGGAGGGGTGAGGCCTGCTGCCCTGGTGGGAAGGGAACCCAGTCAAGATGGAAAACAGGAAGTGGAAACCAAGGAAACTAATGACTGAGGAGAATCAACAGAGCCACTTCCTCAGACAAATGGCCCTAAAAGTTGGGTGACATTATAAAGACAGCCAGAGGGGCCTGTCTGGAACACCCATACACATTCTCACTTGGTCCCACACACCAAAATGCACCACCTCACAGGGCAGCTCAGCCCAGACAAGTTCAATTACAGCCAGATGAATCCTCAGGCAGGAGGACGCTGTGAGAGATCGCCCCACTGTGTCCCCAGACTGGAGAAGAAAATAAGTGTCCTTATGGGTAAAACCCAATCATGGAAGAAATTATGTTACTAGATCAAAGTAGCTTCCCCAGCCCCATCTCTAAGTCAGCAAGAGACAGAACCATATGCCAAAGTCCAGGCCACGCCAACACTCCATGAGTCAGCCTGTGGAAAATCATGTTAACACTGCTCCTCTTCTAAAGGAAACAACTGCCCATCCCCTCTCCAGCTGTAAACTGTGTCCATCTGGTAGAGACACGTTTGAAGACACGGAGAGTTCCCCAGAATGTCCTTTCTCTCCCAGTGGCCTTTGGAGAAGGTGTAAGGCCAAGTGAGAACGGGCGGGGAGGGGTTGGGGCAAGGTGTCCTTTTCTCCCCTCAGTCATCCCAGAAGGTGGCTTCTTGTGCTCCCCTCCTCCCCCCCATCACCAGAGGGTCTTGTACGAGGTCAAAGGCCTCAAGTGCTGTGGGAGCCAAAGTCTGGAGCACAGCCGCTGGGCAGTCTCCATACAACTTTACATGTGAGAACCTTCCTGAAGCTGGCCCTGGGGTTAGAGGGCTGATAATGAGCGCCGGGCAGCCACTGCAGGCATCTGACAGCAGCCGTCTCCAGAGGCAGCTCACAGGAGAAAGGTTGTCATTGGGCCAGTGCGCTACCACAGTGCAAAACTCACAGGGGCTCGAGCCTCGACGGGACGGTTCTTAAAAGCTGTCGATATCCGTTGATATATATGACAAGCCTAAACAATTTTAATTAAATAAAGGCCTATCAAAATTACAACATACTGAGTTTGGGAATAAATCAAACACTAAAATCTAGACTTGTGTGGTTAGCTTTAACACAGCCTTCAGTTTCTATTTACTTGAAAGCTGTAAAAGGCTGATTGTTGAAAAGCTTTGGGGTGCAGCTCTTCTGTGTCTTAGCTCTGGTGGTGCACCAACCCATTGGTGGCCTTCGACTGCAGTGAGGGACAGTCCCAGAGGCTCAGTGACTCTTGCAGATACCTCCTCCCTCCATTCCAGAAGGGCCCTCCGGCCTTATTCCCGTCCCTTCCAAGGATCGCAGGAGACATCTCACCCCACTCCGACTTACCTACAGGCCATGAGATCATTGGAAACTGGAGAGAAGAGTCGTGTGTGTGTGTGTGTGTGTGTGTGTGTGTGTGTGTGTGTGAGACATGTGAGTCCCTGGCCTTTGGGGAGAAACTGCCCACAGATAAAGACCAGGAAGATGAAGACATGCCTGACAGAACCTGTGACATGAATGAGTTGCAAGCCAGCTGCTGTTTGGAAGTTCCTGTTAAAGGAATCTTTCTAAGATTTTTTTCAATGTGTGTATTATATATATATATATATATATATATGTATATGTGTATATATATTCATATATATATACATATATATGCATATATATGTATGTATATATATAAACACATTCCCTTGCCCTTGTTCCTACTCCTCTAACAAGTGACAATATTTAGTAATTTGACGTCAATGTGAATTTTTCTCTTTCTTTCTTTCTTTCTTTCTTTCTTTCTTTCTTTCTTTCTTTCTTTCTTTCTTTCTTTCTTACGACAAGGCTTTACTATGCAGCCCTGGCTGGCCTGGAATCCTGCATGGAGGAGGCCAGCTTCAGAGTGGTGGCGGTTCCCCTGCCTCTGTCTCCTGGCTAGCAATACGACTTCTTAGTAATATGAAAGCAGGCACTGTGCTTTAGCTGGAACCATCCAGCTCTCTGGAAAGAGCACTGAGCCCAGGCCTTGCTCTGGTATCCTCAGAGTCCACAGGAGGGAGCAGGCGGGCTTCTCCTGGTGCAGGCTTCCAGGGCCTGGACACGAGAGCTGGGCCCTGCTGAGTTGCTCTTCCTGTGGCATCTTTGGTCTAATAATAATCCCAGGGAAACTGTATCAGTGTTTCCTAGAAACACATGGAGACTGTAATCTGTCCCACGCTGAACCACAGGCAGACTTCTGCATACTCGGGATTACACGCATCCTCTCGGCTGGGATGCTATTCTAAACCACAAGCACAGCTCAGTCATGTTTGCGGTCAGCAGGACCCTCAAGATATCTGTTGATTTCCTTTGCTCCCTCCTCTGTGGTTGAAGGGATGGGTAGGAGAGAGGGAGGTCCAGGCCTTCCATCACAGCCTCTCCCAGCCCCCAAGGGCTCAGAGTATAGGCTAAAGATCAGAGACCACAGTGCAGACCGGGAGAAGGGCTGACTGCGTTACTGCACTGCCTTAGCTGCACAGGGTGCCAGAGACAGCTCGCCCGCCCGTCCTCACCCCACTCTCGGCCAGGTCTCTGCCCATCACTCTCTGCGTTGTTTCCCACTGAGTCACCACCCACAGAGCTGGCTGGCAGGTCTCCAACTCCTGGACTCCACCCAGGGCCCCTCCCAAACACCCCTATTGATTCCCACTTTCTGTGGGGCCCAGAAATGACACTGTGGACCCTAGTGTCTGGGAACCCTGGTTGTTTGTGTATTCCCTGAGGCCACAGCATGTCCTGACCAAAGCAGTGGTGGAGAGCAGAACCCTCAGCCACCAACCTTTCAGGCCACCTGTCTAGTTTGAATTTTGGACATGGAGACTGTGACATGAAAATAAAGAGTGCTTGTGGCCCCTCCACCCCTGCCCGCCCCTGCCAGTACAGGGTATTATTGCTAATCCAGGCTACACAAGCAAATGTGCTTTCATGCTGTTTGAGCAGAATTCATTTTCTTCAGAGAAGTGGAGATTACTGGGGAGTCGATGAGAGAAAACTGAGAGAAGGGACCCTCTGTGAGGCAGGCAGGCTACGGGTAGTACCTGTGTTCTAGAGACAGAGTTCTGGAAATAAACATGTGACTTAACAGGCATTAAACTTGAAAATGTTCCTTTCCAGAGCTAATATACAGCAACAGCTTCCAAGAAGATGCTGTCTAACTTAATGAACTAATGTTCATGCACAGTAGCCACTTAATATTCCCCAAGAGGTCGCTTCCTCCTGTTGGTAGAGGAGAGGCATACTGGCTAATTCAGGTGTCACACACAGGGGCGAGGTGGTTAGCCTTCCTTTGTAAATCTGTTGTGGGCATTGGCTACACTCTTTCTAAAACCCTGTGATTTTGAGGTCACACTGACAAAATATTCCTTTGTATCCTTGCTGCTGTCTGGAACTCTCTTTCATCTCGTGGATTAAAGAGAGCTGAGGTTTCTGTGTTTCAATAAACATGACCTAGATAGTGATAAACAGCCCATACCACATTTGCAATCTGTTATAGAACATCTAAAGATGCCTTTGAAATTCTGATTAGCACAGGGCAGGGACTAGAACTTCTCACACTCCAGGAGTTTTGCTGTTGAAGACAACTTTTCTTGTCCTCCACTGCCCTGCTTCCCAACACAAACTACCTGGGCACTGCTTCCCACCCATCCCACACAGCACACCTGGCCACCTCTTCCCACGCACCTCACACAGCAAACTTGAATAAACTAACGTCTTTCACACACTAGACGCCTTCCCAAGGTCGGTGTTCCTGTGGGAAGACCCTCTGGCTCCCAGAGCTTCTGGGTGCAACTTTTCTTTATCCGTCCTCCTGCTGTGCTCCAGCTCTCTCCGGAGTCCTCCCATCTGCAGCAAAAATCAACCTTAAAGTTCCCTCTCGGAGGATGAGGGTGCGGCTCGGCAGAGTGCTTGCCTGTTGAGTATAAAGTTCCATTCCCGGCACAGGAAAAACAAACACCATCTGTGTCCAGCAGCCACGCTCCCAAATGTCCCGAGGGACGCCGCACACTGTGTACCCTCTGCCCTCACTGAACTGGTTCTTGTCGGATCTCTGGTGACCAGCCATTGCCCTTGCACAGTGTCTGTGCATGTCTATCGTGGCTATCCTCCTGCCTCACCGAACACCTCTGCTCAGTTTCCCCAACTCAGCTTTAGAGGCAGTTCAGGGCGTGGCTTCCGGGGCGTGGCTTCCGTCTCCCTACAAGCATCTCAGCAGCACCCAGAACTGAAATGTGCTGCCGTGACCTGTGCTAAACGAACATCAGTCCGAGACCTCTGCAGCCTTGGGCAGCTTCAGAACGGACTATCATGTGATTTCTTCCCGTTCATGCAGAGTCCCAAGACTAACCCATCCGAACTTTTCTTTCTGAGCATTTGGAAATAGAGGGGATGTGTCCTTGCATTTACCATGGATGCTGCTGTCAGAAGATCTGTACATGAAGCTCTGTGTGTGTGTGTGTGTGTGTGTGTGTGTGTGTGTGTGTGTGTCTGTGTGTCTGTGTGTGTCTGTGTGTCTGTATGTTTCTGAAGTGACTACGGTGTCACTAACAGTCCTCTCACTGACCACTGAGTACCACCTGATAAGTAGCTGAGACTCATTTCTCCCGGGCCAGCCCCTGACAGAGCTGTTTTCTCCTGTTTGTAATGCCGGTTCACAGTGTCTAGAATGGCCCGCCACTAACACTCTCCAACAGTCTCCCAGCCTTCAGATCCCTTTCTCCGGAGCAAGTACTTCTTCTTCTCATGCATGGGACTTCTGGGTGACATCCTGTTTTCCTAGGATGCAAACATGCTGAGGGCACCCTCCCCAGAAGCCCCCACCAGTGGAGGCCCTTGCTGGACAGTAGCTGCAGGTAAGGCTGCGACTTCCCCCCTACAGAGCAGCCCTCACAGTTGGCTTCTTCTCCCTGGTGGGGGCAAGAGGGTCAAGCAGGGGTTTTAAGCCAGGAACTGTAACTTGATTTTTTTCAAACCTTGATTTTAATGATGGTTCTTAAACGCTTTAACCTCCCTTGTAGCCCACCACCCACCAGAGGCAGTGGAAAAGAAAGGATACCAGGGAAGTGGACCTGTTTAGAAAGGTTCTTTGGAGCAAGTCCCAACTGTGTTATCTTGGAGGTTAGCAGGCAGCAGCAGCTCCATCTACCCCAAAACACCTCAGGGATACACCAGAAGTCCAGTTCCATAGAGTCAGGTTAGCAACAGTGGTGACAAACAAGACTCAGCAGAAACAGCCCGGCCTCAGCCTCAGCATGAGTCAGTGGGAGGGACCTGGAGGGACACCAGGAGAAGTTCTCAGCTGTGCCTCTCTCAAGGAAGTGAAGATCAGCAAAGATGTGAGACGCACAAGTGTTGCCCAGCCAGCGGTACCAGCAGGCCAAGCTCTGTCGCCATCATTTCATGGGGTCCTGTTTATATCCTCCAAACATTTCATGTCCTCTATGGGTCTTACCCCAGCACATGCATCCAATCAGTCCTTAGAAGCTGCAAGAAACTGCAATACACCACCAGGAGTTTTTGGTGTGTTTCTCTCTACTGAATCCTGACAAATGCAGCTCAACCACACAATGTAAGATGGACCAATACAAGCATGCCGTTAGCAAAGAATCCTTCCTCACGTGTCCTTTCATGTGCTTGCTTGAACAGAACATCCTCTCCTGCGTCTGCTTCGGCAAAATGTTTCTTCATGAGTCGGCCTTAGCCTTTCACACCTGTGTTCATTTTAACGAAACATTCCATCACATGTTTGCCCCAACAAAAATCCAACTGACTTTCCAAAGATCCCTTAACTTTCCAGGATGTCTGAGGCTCTGGTAAGATGGACTTAGGCTGGGTCGTATCCGAGCCGGCAGGCCTGCTGGACAGTCAGCCTGTGCCCTGACTGGCTCTGTCCGCTGCCATCTCTGTGGAAAAGCTTCCAGCCCTCTTTCTACCACCCTCAGCTCACAGCTTTGCAATTCTTCCAGAAAGCGAGTCTTCCCCTCGGCAGGGACATCTTGCATTGTTTCCCATTGGCTGCCCCACTCCGACCCGTGGATAAGGAGAGAACTCAGTGAGGAGTCTGGCTAGCCTAGCCTTTGCTGTTACAGTAACAGGACAGGGTCACTGGCTTCCCTCTAGCCCAGATTTCCTGATGTGCACACCTATATCCCTCTAGATAAGCACTGTAGCTAATGCCTGACCTCAAGGGTCCTGGCATTCTGGACACAGAATGAAGAATGTCTCTGCACACAGAATGAAGGCAATCATCTTTACACCATCGGTAGCACTCACTAAGGCACAGCCATGCGAGGCCCACGGCTAAGTGCTTCCCAGAACCTCCCTGGAGGCATACTCTGCTCTAGGGATGTTTGCAGTAGAGTGAGGCTCAGAGGTTTAGACTTGCTCGGGTTTATGTGGCAGGCTGGACTAGGGTCATTCCGAGACCACTTCAAAGCTGGTGCCCCTAGCACACTGAGGGGACACACAGCAATACGAGCAGTTGGATGGCACAAGGAGCGGGTGGTAGAGGAACAAAGGGAGGGAAAATCCTGTGCTTAGAGGAAGGAGTGGGGTGGGAAGGGGAGATGCCACGAATCTGGGCGAGAAACACTGAATGTCCTGGGAAGCCTGTTGGTTCCCTTTAAGGCTTGGTATAGAGAGAACCTATAGGGAGCGCTCAGGCAGGCACCTCTGCCACCTGCCCCAGACCCTGTCTCTCGGCTGCCAGCCCCGCCCTGGTCAGCAGGCTGTTTGGGATCCAGCCATGTTTGGTAGCCTCAGGCTACATCCTCAGATCTCCTGGCAATTCAAGAGCTATCTTTACTTTCAGGGACAGGAAGTCCAAGGGGTGTGTGACACACACACACACACACACACACACACACACACACACACATCCCACTTCCAAAGGTCAACTCATACAGGTGTTGAGATTGAAAGCAGCTGACATTGACAGATGCAAGCTCTGCCCTTTACCTCGGGTGATACCACCTCTCAGGTGATACCATCTCTCAGGTGTCATTTCTTCTCTGAAGCACCTTTGGGGAGGCTGGTAGCAGACTTCTGTGTAGATAGCACCCTTGCCATCCCCTCAACATCCCCCCTAGTCTCTTCAGCTGTGCCCGGGAGCCTCTCATTCATAATCCCTGGGGTTATGGCCACGATACCCCATTCTAGATTTGGGGTGAGCCAATTGGCTTCCAGCGGCCTGACGCGAAACCATCCTGAGACTCTTGGGGCTGTCCCTAGGTCAAAACCCCCATTAAACAAAGGGATTCCAGGGCTAGATAGTTGTGTACTGTGTGAAGAACATGTCTTAGTCAGGGTTAGTATTGCTGTGATGAAGCACATTGGAGAGGAAAGGGTTTATTTGGCCTACACGTCCATAAAGATGTTCATTAAAAAAGGAGGTCAGACCCTGAGCTCACACAGCGCAGGAACCTGGAGGTAAGATCTGATGCAGAGACCACAGAAGGGTGCTGCTGGCTAGCTTGCTCACCACGGCCTGCTCAGCCTGCTTTCTTATAGAACCCAGGACCATCAGCCCAGGAATGGCACCACCCACAAAGGACTGGGCCCTCCCCCATCCATCACTAAGAACATGCCCTACAGCCTTCCCCAGTAATTTATTTATTTTTTCACTTTACATCCAGATAGAAGTCCTTCCCTATAATCCAACTTATGGAAGGATTTCCTTCCTTCCTTCCTTCCTTCCTTCCTTCCTTCCTTCCTTCCTTCCTTCCTTCCTTTCTCCCTTCCTTCCTTCCTTTCTCCCTTCCTTCCTTCCTTTCTCCCTTCCTTCCTTCCTTCCTCCCTTCCTTCCTTCTTTCCTTCCTTCATTCTTTCTTTCCTTCCTTCCTTCCTTCCTTCTTTCCTTTCTCCCTTCCTTTTTTAACATATATGCATTCATTTAATAACTTGTTTTATATATTTTTCATTATATATTTAAGTTCATTTTTCTTTCATATATTATATCCTGACCAACATTTCCCCTCCTCTCCTCCCAGTCCCTTCCCCATTTCCCCTCCCCTCCCATCCACTCTTCCTCCATTCCTTCAGAAAAGGGCAGGCCTCCTAGAGATAGCAACCAAACATGGCATACCAAGTTGCAATAAGGCTAGACACCTCCCTCATATTAAGGTCCTCCCTCGGTGGGAGGACAAGGGTCCCCGCAGCAGGAAAAAGCATCAGAAACAGCCCTGCCCCCTCTATTAGGAGTCCCACAAAAATACCAAGCTACATATTTCTGCAGAGGGCCTAGGTTAGACCCATGCAGGCTCCCTGATTCCTGGAGAAAAGAAACCAGAGGCCAGATGGCCCAGAGACCTAAGATAGAACCAAACATACCTGGAAAAAAGAAATAAAGGAATTATTTCCACTAAGTATCATGTGAATACCATGATGTCATAAGCTGGAGCCTGGCACAATCCCCATCAGAAAGGCTCCATCAAGCAGCTGACGGAAAAAGACGCAGAGACCCACGGCCAAAAGTTAGGCAGAGCTCAGGGAATCCTGCGGCAGAGGGGGAAGTATTGCAGGAGCCAGAAAGGCCAAGGACACCACAAGAAACCTCATAGGTGCTCCCTGAGACGGAACCAAAGATGGGGAGTTTCTTAATTGAGGTCCCCTCCTCTCAGATGACTTTAGCTTGCGTTGACATACAGCTATCCAATGCAGGAGGTGATTGTGCGCAGGCTTGGTGACAGTCTGCCGAAAAGACTCCACAATCAGTGTCTGCTCGCTCCACACCACAGCAAGGATGGACAGGAGCCACTGAGAAGCGGAGGGGCTGAGCTCCTGAAGGACAGGGCGGGGCATAATGGAGGGGACCTTCACTTAAAGGCAAGGGAGTCCTCTGTGGCCTTCTGTCCTCAGAGGGTAGAGCTGGCCCCGCAGCCTTTGAGTCCTCTGAGAGTTCTACTGCTGAGCCCTTACATCACACAGCAGGACCTCATTAAATGCAAGCCTTTGTTCCTTCATCAAAAACTCTGCTCTTGTGAGCAACCTTCAGGGAAAGGGAAGTTAGTGGGTGGTAATGCCATGGGGTGACTGGGTGGGGAGCACACTCCCAGACTTTCAAGATAGCACACATGGATGAAACACCCACAAGAAGGACTCTTTCCACAGAGCCCTGACACATGTGCATGTCTTCACACATGCATACACGCATGTTCTCTG